>NW_016107346.1:1736652-1818642 GCF_001604975.1 Cebus imitator
TACATATGTGTGTTATATATCCAGTATATACATATGTGTGTGTTATATATGCAGTATATACATATGTGTGTATGTGTTATATATACAGTATATACATATGTGTGTGTGTTATATATTTGTATAAAAATTTGTATAAGGAGAACAATCAACTAATAATTTATTTTGTGATAATGTGGGATTTTTATAAATGTGTTGGTTATTTTGTTGTACAAATTGACTGCAGGATTTACTATGAGAAATCTTTACATACAAGCTCCCTTGCCATATCAGCATTTACTAAATTTCCAAGCATTTAATTCACAATCAATAATTTAGAAAAACTCAGAATGCCTTTTTCAGGGCTAAGCCATGCTGTATAGCTAGTATTTTAAAGATACAACATTAAGCCTAATTTGCTTAAAAGAGTTTTATTGCTTATAGACTTAATTTTTCCATGGGGTGCGAGAGGAAAGAGAGCCCCAAATATAGAAATGACAATTATTAAAAAAAAAAGAAAGAAAAACAAAGAAGGGAAGAGAGATGACAAAGAAAGACAAAGGATGGAGGGAGGAAGGGAGGGATAAAGAGAGGGAAGAAAGAAGGAAGGAAGGAAGGAAGAGAGAAAGAAGAAGAGAGAGAAAGAGAGAAAGAACAAAGGAGGGAGGGAGGGAATAAGAGAGGGAAGAAGGAAGGAAAGAAGGAAGAAAGCAAGGAAGAAAGAAAAGAAGAAAGGAAGAAAGGAGAAAGAAAGAAAGGAGGGAGAGAAGGAAGGAAGGGTAATAAAGAAAGAAAGAAGAGAGAAGGAGAAAAGAAAGAAAAAGAAAGGAAAGAAGGAAGGAAAGAAGAAGGAAGGAGGGAAGGAAGAACATGCCACATGAACTCTGTGTCCAAAGTTTTAACAACAGTTTTTACTATGGGCACATAAGACAGAAATAAATCTGTTTTAATTACCTGTTTGGATTCTGATACCAGGGCAGTTTGCCAAATCTTGTTGATACTTATTGTATTACCTCTTTGAACATATTTGGTGTAGAAACTGGTGTATCTGTTTTGCAATCTCGATATAGTATTGTGTACGAATCTACAATAATGATAGCTACTGGGTCATTTTTGTGGTGAAGTGTCCTTGGAGCCGGTTTTATTTTGTCACTAGATGTCACTACATACACAAGTGTGCCACTGTCACTCACGGCAATCTGAGCCCTGAGAGCTGGGAAAGAGAAAAAATATATTCTGGAAGCCTTCACTGTGATCTACTTGGAAGGTATCTGCACTTTGGATCTCTCTGAGGCTTTCTCACAATCTCATTTAATTAGGCTAATCCTCCCTAATACTTTGTCATTTTACAAATTATGTGAAATCTAATTTAAATATGTGCAAATCTTTTGCTATTCAACGGGACCTTTGTAGGGTGCAGTCAAATGTAGTAAATGTATCTTATTCAATGTTTCTTCCTGGTGTGGAATTATAAACAGAATGTAAATTGACTACTTATATGCTACTTCTAATTCAAGGTTATATCTTGTTAAAACACCAGTTTGTTCTCAATCAGAATGAAATATTCAATACATACTCAAAACTGCCTGCTTGCTGGCTAATTGCATTACATATCTGCTTCAAGCTATTTAATTTAAAAAAAAAAAAAACTTTAAGTAAAACTTGCAGTACTTCTATCTCCAGTGTTCTTGCAAATTCCATGTTTATATTTGCATCGACTGGGGCCCGAGGTATGCTTGGTTAGAAAGAGGACCCTTATCCCTGATTTTTCCAGGTTTGCTGTATTTGCAATATGTGCTTGAGAGATTAATTCAAGTTGATACTAGAGTCTTCTAGGGAGGCAAATTTACATCTTCACTTCTTATTCTTAGCCTTCCTGTGACAATCTCGTCATCAGGAAAAATCCTTCTGGGTCAGTCATGTTTTATTCACCCAGATACCATAGAAACAGCAGTTTTACCTAAGACAATTAGCATTCAGAATTCTCCAACTCCAATTCTTATCTGCAGGACCAGACATGAGCAGATCTGACAAATCCTGGACAGTGGGTCTCTAAGTTAAGGTCTTAAACTCTTGCTTGGGATTTCACCTCATAAATAAGCACAAACAAGTCACTAAAAACCCAAGTTATGATCTCAAGTGTTTGGTGTGGCTTGTGGAAAATGTGCACCTCGGTTTCCTCATCTAGGAAAGGGACCTAAGAAAATCTGCCTTATCTACCTTACAATGTCATTAGGAAAATCAAACAAGATAATAGCTTTGAAAAAAATGAAGACTGTTATGTAGATTCACACATTATCTTCATCTCCCTTATCATTTATTTGTAACACATAAATTTAAATAGATGAGAACAGTGGTGAATTCGTATCACTTTCAAATGTTACCTATGGTTCTCTTCCTTTTCAAAAGTTAATTTAATATTTTAGCCAGTAATTAAACATAAGTAGTGACTTTGTGACCAGATGTTCGTTTTCTTCCACTTAGCCAACAGGTGGCATATGGTGAATTAAAATAGAAGGTGGCATTTTAGAACAAGGTGACAGGTTCCTAAGCACCCATGGAGGTTAGATTCAGATGACGGACACAGCTTTGCTTTATTGAAGTGGAAACCTTGGGATGCCTGGGATGAAGACAAGGTTGGGGAGAGCAGAGTAGGCAGAGATCAACTGCCACAGGAAAGCCTTGACAAGTCTCAGAGTGATAAATCTGCTCATTTAGGGTCCAACATGAGTTTTTATTTCTGAGAAGTATAGCCCAAGTTATGCAAATCTGTTGGATATGAAATCATTTTCACAAAACAGTATTTGGATGAGTCTAAGGTAAACAAATAAGACCCACACAGATTAAATTTCCATTAAAATGCATACGATTTTATGAATGGGGTAGGGGGAAAAATGCTGAGACATCAAAGACTTTAATTAAATCTTAAATTCAGTTTTTGCCCCAAGTCTATGTTTTATATAGCTTTCAGTTTTTCTTTTTAAAACGTCGATCCCACCAAATAAGCGAATTGTGCTGATGACAGCACATTTGGTAAACGGTGGCCTGCAGACCTCAGACGGCTCTTCTCTGCCTTAGTTCAGATTTCGATGAGCACCACAAGGCTGAAGGGATCCTCTAATTATGGGTGGGATTAGTGCTCAATAGCTGATGTGTTATTCTTCGTGGCTTGCAGCCCTCGTGGTTTCTCTGCTCCTTATGGTCACTGTGGCCACCTAGAAATTCTTTTCAGGAGCATAATAACCAGATCAGCTGCTGTAGGCTGGAGCCCTGCAGGACAAAGGGAGGTGGAGGGCGCTCCCACAGGCCTCTGCCTGCTCACAGATCCCAGCGGGCATCCCTGGGGTCACATCAGACAAAACCATAGTCCAGCCCCATTTGATAGGGCTCTATCCCACACGACCCACTGCCCCTACTTAAGGTCTGGGGGACAGGCTCCAACAGCGTGCACTATTTGCCAACAAAAGTACTAGCAGTGGGAAAAAATACGCACCCAGGCACTGCAACACACAGGAAGACTCCTCTTCTACATTTTTCCCTTTCAGCTATTTCTCTGGAAATCTTGAAGGTAACTATGAGAAGTTTATGACTCAGCATCTGTTTTTTATGTTCAGCTTGTACCGGGATGATTTTAATAATCATTAACTGGGAAACAGGAGGTTGGGGGCATTTATTTTATTCTCAAGTGAGGCAGAGGACTCCTTGTTTCTTGTTCTGTTCATCATTCTTGAAGCTTCTCTTGCTCCACCCCTTCCCTGATGAGGCAATTTGGGCAGGTTTTCCCTAAGCAGCATCTGGTCTCCTTTGGAGGATTCCACAGGCGTATTGTCTCTTTCAGATTTTCAACAGTGGCCTCTGGGGTGCTGGGGGGAGGAACCATCTGGCCAGGCGTCACCTGGCCAGTTGGGCCTGCCTGGCCTCATGCTGCTAGGCATTCCTCTGCATCAAATGGCTCAGTGCCTGCCGGGGACCTGGTCAAGTGCTGGACAATAGGCCACAGAGCTTAGCACTGAGCCAGGAATGTGCTATTAATAAGAACACTTTTTATTCACAATAAGAACAGATAATATAGTTCGAGCATGTGGGATACTAAGCAACAAAATTGAGTTTCAGTGTTGATTCAGTTATCTCCTTCCCATGTGGCCTTAGGTAACTTATTTCAGAGTTATGCATCTGCAAAAGAAGAAAAGCAATAACAATTGGATGGTTGTGAGGTATTAATGAGACTGCCAGATATAAAGGTATCACTTCTATCACACAGGAAACAAAGGGGACAT
Source organism: Cebus imitator (assembly GCF_001604975.1). NCBI lineage: Eukaryota > Metazoa > Chordata > Mammalia > Primates > Cebidae > Cebus > Cebus imitator. The sequence continues at coordinate 1,740,906 of NW_016107346.1, forward strand.
TTCAATGGGTGAATCAAAGATTGTTTAGTAACAGGACTTTTTACAAAGGTGCAGGTGTGGTTTAGGAAAGGGATGACGAGATCCTGCAGTATCCCAGGGCTCTCGACATCCCAGAGCTGTTACCATTCAGGGCAGAAGCAGTGCCTAGAAACCGGATATGGAATTGCAGGGGGAGGGACACTGACTCAAGCTGTGGGCTGCCTCAAGGTGCAGCCAAAGCAGGGCAAGAGGAGAAGTGGGGCAAGGGGAGAGAAATGCCCTGAGAACCCATTCCTGGACCTCACTCCCCTCCCGCTCTCCGAATCTCCTGCTGCTGCCACTCATTCCCTTGGCATTCACATAAACAAGGGAGGCTTTTTACTCTACAGGCATTTGGCCTGAGGGTTTTTTTTTTTTTTTTTTCTAGCAGACAAGCATGTTTGGCCCATGGGCACAGCAAATGCATCGGAGAGCTGATGTACCTGAAACCCATAACTGACAGGAGCTAGTGAAGAAATAGCAGCTTCCTCACCCTGCACTGTCGCGCTGAGTTCCAGCAGGACCCTCAACAGTTGCCCACAATGAGAACTTGCTCGATTACATACTCATTATTGGATTTGGTCCCTTTCCTGTCTCACCTCCCTGCTTCTCTGTTGGTCCCTTCTGGGATTATCCCCCAAGTAAATTATGCAAGCTACAATCCTTATCCCAGGGTCTGCTTCTGGGAGAACCTAGTGAAGACAAAACCCACCTGCATAGTCCATGTGGGTCAGCCTCCCACACAGAGAACAGGGTGCAGAGAGGGTGCCTGGTCTTCCTCACACGCATCAGCTAGTAGTGTAAGTTTGGCAATAACAGTTATACAACTATTTCCTGATTCTGTTCCTCTTTCACAACACCGCACCATCAGCCACCCCATTCCCTGAGGTTGACTTCTTGTATTTAACTTTTTGACTTCCTGGTGTCTACTGGGCCTCACCTCAGCATTATACATATGCGTGTGTGTCTTCTGTAAGGAATGGACAGAAACCCATTTTAGGTAAGATGAGGGGTGAGTGGGGGTAGGAAATGGTAGGGTTGTAAAAATGTAAAGTATTAATAAAAGTTGGATGGCGTGTCTAATAGAAAACAAACCTTAGAACTTGAATGAGCACATATACATTTCAAACCATTAGTTAGCAATTGTGAGAGAGCTGGGAGGGTGGGGTCAAGAGAAACAGGAAGCCTACCAAGCCTCCCTTAAATTAAAATTATATAGGCAGTAAATCCTACCACAAATACAAGAGGCCAGGTCTGCTGTCAAAACTAGAACCAGGTATCCACATGAAGTGAAATCAAACCTGATTTATTGTAGTACATCTGAACACTTCAGGCCCCAATAAAATCTCAGCATATTGTATTAGAGTTAAAAAGGATTAGTAAAGGATGAGAAGGGCTTCAATAAATTATTTATTAGCGCACTAGTAACTCGAAGGTCTATAATGGAGACTGGCATGTAGTTGGTACTTAGTAAATATTTAATGTACGGATTGATAGATAGATGATTGGTTGAATAGACAGATTAGGATAGTAGCATAAAACTAAAAGGAATTTAATGGTACTCTTCCATAATCTTCTTTGTCCAAAACAGTCTTAACATTTTTCTCATGGAGTGTGTGTTTATACAATATATACATATGCACATACATAGACACACACATATAATATTATATAATATTGATGCAAAGTTGTTCCACTGGCCAGAGCAAGCCATATGGATAAGCCCAGTGCCAATGTAGGGGGGCACAACAAAGAATATTTTACAAGGAAGCATTCACCAATTAAAGCCATGATTATATCAAGGGAGGAGTCTCTCCTTTCTCCTGTACAGTGAATACCTCTGAGGCCTGAACCTACTACCTCACGGTTCTTCACCTCCTGAAAGTCTGGATAAATATCCTCCTGATGGAGGTTTAGATGGAGTGTCCAAATGATAAGTGAATTTCTGGGAAACTAACCCATATCTCCTAAACATAATTTCTAAGAGAGAACCTTAGAATCTCCATTTTAATTAAGAATGGGCAGGGGAAGGAGCAAGTTTGTATACTTCTGTAGATTTCCATTTCAATATGGGATTAGGGCCCAGTGATCTGGAGGCTGATTACAAGTGTCCCGTATCTGCCTGATCAGTTAGTGTTGTTAACTGATACATCTATTACAGGAACATCAAAGGCCCTGAGAAGCCAAAAGTTAAGAAATGCATCAGCAGTGGGTTGAAAATGAGACCTCTCCTTTTCTGTCTGACATTTCTTCCACGAGCCGTACCCAGACAGCTGATAGAAAGGACCCAGGAGGTAACTGGGTACATGAGATGAAAACTCAAGACATAGGAATGTCACATCCTTTGGCTTCCCTGGACCACACTGAAGAGGAAGAATTATCTTGGGCCATGTAGAAAATACACTAACACTAACGATATCTGGTGAGGTAAAAAAAAAAAAAATCACAATCTCATAATGTGTTAAGAAAATTTACAAATTTGTGTTAGGCCACATTCAAAGCAATCCTGGGCCGCCTGTGGCCTGTGGGCTGTGGGCTGGACAAGCTTGCAAGGGAGAGGGCAGATAAAGATGCATATGAGAGCATCCTCCTTAGAGAAAGTCAGTGTTGAAGCCATAAGGATAAGGGAACTCTTTCAAAGCAAAGTGGAAAAAAAAAAGGTAGTGAAGTAAATCATGTGAAGTCTCTACAGAGTAAGGGCTAAAGGGAGGACACAGTAGCTTAAAATCACAATCTTGTTTTTGTTCCTATTTTTGTTTTTCTCATAAAGCTACAGGTCACCTGGGACAGCTCACTGTTGGGTCCTCACAACGCTACTGATCAGAGCTGGGCAGCTCAGCTGGGTCTCCATCAATAGACCAGGGTTGGCTGATTTCAGCTGGGCTCACTCACTTTTCTAGAGTTCACTGGTCAGTCTGCTGCAATGAGGCTGGTCTAGGACAGCCCTGGCCTTGGTGACCTGGCTCTGCTGCATGACGCTGCCATCCTCCAGCAGGCCAGCATATCACAGCAAAGCAGAGGCACAAAAGAGAGAGCAGGAGAATGCATAGCTTTCTAAGGCCTAGGCCTAAAATGGTGCATCACTTCTTGGTAACATTCTGGTGGCCAAAGCAAGCCACATGTCCAATTCCAGACTCTAAAGAAGGGAAAAGAGACCCAGTGCCTTAATGGGAATAAAGTCACTTTGCAAAAGGCAAGGATCCCAAGGATGTCCAAAAAAATTGGAGGCCATCTTTGCCATCAATCAAAGTTAGATTACTCTTAATGGTAAAAGTTTGAACCACAATGTCATCGTACCTTCACAGAGTACACCTAGCTGAATTCCCCAGTCAATGCAGGAATTCCCCAAACTTAAACACACACATTAGCATAAACCCGCAAAGATTCCCACAGCTTGACCATTTGACCTAGCTTTTCTCACTGGGCAAAAAAAGCACACACACAAAAAAAGAAAACCAAAGAAAGAAAAAAAAAAAAACCACTGCAGCTCTCTCCCACCCCTGCCATTCAGCCTGTAGTTTATCTGGCCTCTGCTATGAGTCACAGCTGACTGAAGGGCGGGGGTGGGTTGTGAGTCATGGCCTAAAACAAAGATAGAATTTGATGGGGGTGGACTAGCAGGCGAGAGAGAAGACACGGCAAGTTCAGGCATTCTCTCAGTGTTTAGGGTGATGTCTTCTTTCCTGCAGCTGGGGAAGTTGGGCAGAGTGCCGCCAAAGGAGGAGATTCCACACAGGCCCTGTGTGTCTGAGAGTTGAGTTGCTGATTTGAGAGGTGTTTGCATCTTGCTTTAAATTTGTTTCTGCTCCCCTCCCACCCTAAGTGCTGGTTCAACAGACCATTTCATTCTACCATTGTATAGAACCCACAGGAGCTAGTTACCTGGTCAGTTTGAGAAGTTAATATTTAAAAAGACTAATGGTTGCATATGGCTTCCTCTAAGAAAGAAATAATAAGCTAGCGCTATCTAGTGACCCACTCCTTACATGTATTCACATTTGACAATGTAAAAAAAAAAAAAACACCTTTGGCTCAATGATAGTTTAACTCACGTCACTATGTTAGGATATGTATTTCTTTCATCTATTACTATTTTTGTCTGCACAGTGACTTGCCTCAAGCACACAAATATTTGTGTGTCTGGCCTCAAGCAATTAACACGTCTCCTAACATTGAGTAAAGATTAAATGAAAATTCTGTCACCCTGAAATAAACCTGGAAGCAGAATTCCTGAATGTTTGCCAAATAAGGTGACTATCAGCCTTAAGATGCTGAACTTTGAAATTACTGTCGTAGAAACAAAGGCAAGGCATGGCTGGCACCCATTCAACCTGGTCAATAACATCCTTAATTACAGGACATGGCATCATTTTGATTCACACCAGAATAAAAGGCATCTATTTGTATATTTGGAAGTTTGAATGAGGATTTCCTGATGAAGTCATTTCTGTCTTATAACAGCTTTGCTTGTACCACTAGAGTTAAAACTGGGTCACCATTTTTATGTGAGCATATGGATGCATACACATGCACACTCCAACCCCAAACACACATGCACGTGTGCACACACACACACACACACTTCATTTCAGAGTCTAATTAAAACTCAGTTATAGATAATTGTCTCCCAGATCACTGCTGATGTTGGATCACGATTTTAGCTTACAAGAAAAATGTTGTAAATGCATCACATTTACCTGTGTTGCCTGCCAAAAAGGGAATACAATTTGTTAAATAATTTGGGACACAGGTGCCCCCAGATGTGCTATTTAATGGAGAAAGAAAGAGAGGCAGTAGCTGCTATTATCCAGGAAAAATGCCACTAGCTTCTTAAGCTTCTTCACCCAGAAATTGTTACAAATAGAAGGGAATCTGACTCTGCGCTATGAATTGTTGCTTTCCCATGACTGAGATCCCCAAGAACTGCGTTATTACTGACCAGTGATGTGCTCACCATAAGGTCTCACTGCTAATCACTGCTCTCTGCTCTGCAGAGACTATGAATTCCACTAAAGGATGTTCTGAAGACTTAGATGTTGAGGAGCATGAATTCATCCTCCACGACCATATCATAGAAATGGGACGAGGGGTGGTGAGAAAGAGAAGGAACAAGAGGCAGGCTGCAACGCCCCAAGGGGTGCTATTTGTATGGTATCCCAAGTGAACAGCAATTTCCCTGAGGGGCAGTTGCAGCAGATACTGTGGGTACGCTCTCTAGCTCTGTACCTCCCTTCCTCCTTTTTCCTTCCTTCCTTACTCCTCAGGGCAGAGTAGACCAACTTCCTTTTTGCTAAGGGCAGTCTCTGGTTATCTATGGCTAGCTTAGCCACTCGTGGCAGACCAGATGAATGATTGACAGGAGTCTTGTATACACACCCCAGGTTTCCTTGCCACTTGGATGGGATACAGGTGCTTCACCCCATTTTCCAGAGTCCCCAGCAAGACTAAGCTCCACTTGCTCCCAGCAATAACTGATTTGATAAAAACATCCTTCATGGGGTGCCTTCCTTTCCTTGTCTTACTTTCCCTCTTTCGTATCTGTATTTCTCCTACTTCCCCCAAAATATTAATATGATCTCAGGGATGGCTTTTGGGACCCCAAATCAAAGAAAGGAGCAAACTCAACGAAGACACTCTGTTTTAGGTAAGTTTGGAAAACTGGTAGAGCATCCTGACATCACATCCTGAACTGGAGTATATCCCAAGATATATCTGGATCCTGCCTTTGTGGAGACAGAATCCACAACGCAGCAGAGGGTTCCTCACTTAAAGAGGTACATTCTTCTTACTGTCTGGTTCACTCCCTAGACTCTGCCAGCTTGCCCATCATACAGAGTAGCCCCCAAGATGAAGGCAAACTTCTATTTGGAGTCTGATCTTTCTAAGATAGAGCCTAATCAACTTAGCTCCTTTTCCTTGTGGCTCATTGCTGCTTTCCAGATTGAGACTAGCCTCATATTTCTTTCTGGCTTCCATATTGCACGCATCCTATTGCTTTGCTTATCCCTCATGTCAAAACAGTCCTTCTGAAGTGTAGACCAGATCATGTCACACATATGCAGAACTGATCATGTCAGTTCAACCTGGGCTCCAAGGTCCTAACCACAGTCTGCAAAGCCTTAGGGTGACTTGATTCCTGAAGGCTACTCCAATATCATTTCTTCTCATTTTCCTCATCATACTTTGCCTTTCTTTGAACATGGTGACGTATTCCTGCTGCAGGTTTTTACATTGGCTGTTTCCTCTGTTTGGTGTGCTCTTTTTATTGAGGGTGCACCCTTAACTAACCTGACTCATGCCTTTGTGTAAATATCACCATCTCAGACAGGACTTTGCTGAGCATCTCAGCACCTCTTTAATTTATTATTGCTTACTTTAATGGTTTCTCTTTATAGCTGTCAGCACCAATTGACATCACATATACTCGTTTGCCTGTTTTCTGTTAGTCTTTCCATGACAATTTAAGTACCACTGGATCATCAATAACGTCATATGCCTGGCACACAGAAGGTGCTCAGTTAATAATTAAATGGTTGCTGAATTAGCATATGATGTTACCTTTAAAGAGAAGCAAAGTAACCTGTAAATACTTTTACTAGAATAATCATTTACATGCAGACCAGGTATTATAAAATATAGTCTATTTCCTGTTATAGATTGATTTATTTTTAAAGGATTGTCTCCTCTTTAAAAATACATTTTCCCTGTTTTCCAAATTAGTTTTTTTCTTTTTGATTATTCATTCCCAAGTTAGGAGAATGTCTAAAGCTTGAGAGGTAATGATAGATAAATTAACTAACAAAACCAGAATATATACCTCAAACTGCACTGCTACCATCTGTGATCATTCATTTATTCAACAGATATTAATTGAGCATTTACTATATCTCAGACACTGCTGTACATATTCAGAGAATACCACCCCCAAAGATTTCTGACCTCAAAGAACTTATACAGAAAAGACATGCAATAAAATGTAAACATAATAAATAAATTATTTAGTATGTTTGAAGGACACACTAGGATGGTCAGGGGAGGCGTCACTAAGTTGACTTCTGCACAGAGCTTGAATTAGTGAGTGTGAATGTGAAGCCATGTGCATATACATGGCAGGAGCACTCTAGACAGACAGCAAGGCCAAGGCAGAGGTTCTGAGATGGGAGCATGCCAAGCTTGTTAAAGAGAACAAGCTGGAGGCTACTGAGCAAGGAGGAAGAGGGGCAGGAGATTAAACCGGAGAATAATCAGGAAAGCAGGCCATGTAGGTCCCTGGAAGCATTAAAAGGGCTTTGATTTTCACATATGCCAATAATTGTAAAAGGCAATAACAATAGCTGTTACCATTCCATTCAACTAAATAGTATTCCCTGTTTGTTCCATATAAAGTTACTCCATATAAATACAGACCCTGTGATCACTCTTGTTGATAATGATTTTATTGTATTATTGTTTCTCAATAAGGTGCCTGCTGTTACATTTTCCTTAATTACACAGTAGTGAAACAGTTTTGTTTTGTTTTGAGACGAAGTCTCTGTCGCCCAGGCTGAAGTGCAGTGGTGCAATCTCGGCTCCATGCAACCTATACCTCCCAGGTTCAAGCAATTCTCTGCCTCAGCCTCCAGGGTAGCTAGGATTACAGGCACTTGCTACCATGCTTAGCTAATTTTTTTGTGTTTTTAGTAGAGACAGGTTTTCGTCATGTTGTCTAGGCTGGTCTTGAACTCCTGACCTCAGGTGATGCTCCTGCCTTGGCCTCCCAAAGTGCTGGGATTACAGTTGTGAGCCACCACGCTCAGCCGAAACACTTTATTGATAATAAATACAAATGAGAAAAAAATAATTCATATAATAAAAATAGAGGTTTAATAAATTGGCTCTTTAGTGTTTTTAGTATAATAACTTTACTGAGATATAATTCACATACCATCCAATTCATCTATTTAAAGTGCACATTTTAATGGTTTATATTATACTCAGAATTGTACAACTATCATCATGATCAATTTTGGAAACTTTTCATCACCCCAAAAAGAAACCCATATGGGTTTCTTAATAGTCACTGCTCATTTCTCCTCCACCCTTCCTCTGAACCCCAAAGCAACCACTATTGTATTTTCTGAATACTTCATATAAATGGAATATGTGTTCTTTGTGGCTGGTTTCATCACTTACACAGAGTTTTCAAAATTCATCCATGTAGTATGTATCCATACTTCACATATTTTTATAGCTACATAATATTCCATTTACAGATATATCATAATTTAGTTAGCTATTCATTAGTCGATGGATTAATAGCCAGTTTTTGGTTATTATAAATAACGCTTCATTGAATATTTATGTGCAAGTGTTCATGGGACACATGTTTTCATTTCTCTTTGGTATACAATTAGGAATGGAATACATTGGCTCTTAGAGCCCATGATAGGGAATACTAACATTGCTAAGATCAAATAGTAGCAATTAACTCTCTAATCTGGGTTGATGAATCAATTAATGAAGAACTACAAAACAAATGTAAGAATAACTTGGAGAAAAAAAATGTCTCAGATTAGAAGAAATCTCTCAAAATCTCTCCACATATCAAAGCTAAGAGATTAGCTTATAATGCCTTACAGAACTAGATAGGTTTTGTGCAAAACTACAGAAATGTTGAAAAAAATATTAAAAACATAGGTTCCACCATAGAGCTAAAGCACACAGAGGAAAAGGAGATGATGAAATACAATTATCTTGGCTACTGAAGCATGTTGTTTTATCAAGTGAGTTTATGGAAGAGCAGATCTCACTTACAGTGGAGGATTGAGCCAGCATCACTGACCGACGCAGCTTCAGCCGCATCACTAGACAGGCAAGGGCCATCTCCCGGAAGAATCACACATTGGAACAGCAGGGCCTCACAGTGAAAGCTTTATTCAGCCATAAGGACTCACCAGTGCCCCTTTGTGACTGCCACTGATAGAAGCAAAAGAAAAAGAAGGCTACGGAGACCTACAATGCAGTTGAGAGACAAAATTATGAGAGGTCAAAACCCAGGGATGGTAAGAATTGTTTGCAAAGCATGAAGCAATTTTCATCTGAAGGCATGGTGCCAACTCCCAGCTTGTTCTTAAATCCCAATTCCTTCTGCCCTAAAACTGCTTCTTTCTCTGCTCAGATCCTCCCAAAGCCCTGAGGTTTCCCATCAGCAGGAGTGCTCACAAGGTGGGTGGACTGACCCCCAGGGCTTTGGGAACTGCGAAGGTGAGGGAACCTTGGCCGCAGAAGTCTGACTGTCCTGCTTTGGTGGGCATGACTCAGGCTCCAAAGTGCCTGTGGTGAGAGTTCTGTGGTAGGATCGGTCATCCCCTGCAGCTCATCACTGACTCAGGGTGATGAGGGCCCCCTGGTCTGCTCTGAGGTGGTGAGAGCCGAGCCCCAGCTCAGCCAAGTAGAGGCAGACGCAGTAGTAGCTTCTGGCTTTGGAGCAGGAGGGTGGGACGTGGAGCAGAGGCAATTGGGAGACTGCCAGGACTGACCAGGCCACGTAACTGTTCACCCAGCAAGACCTGAGGCCCCCTTTCTCTCATCTCTGCCACTCCTACCCCCTGCTGGGATGTATTTCCAGAGACCAACAACCTCTACACTTGAACAAAGCAGCCTGTTTCTGGTCACCTGTTGAAGTACAACTCATGTGTGCATTCTTTAAAAATGTGCAGGAACTTGAAGTGCTGACATTTTCTCTTCAGCATGATCTGTACAAAGTTAAGAAGCTACAAGGCATGTCATAATCTCCCTATGAAAAATCTTTCTCCATACATTAAATTCTCTTCTTTTAAAGTAACTGCACTGCTCAGACTGGCCACATCCCCCTGAAATTCACTTTGCAGACAAAGATAATGGAGAAAATAAAAGGAACTGTCTTTCAAAAGTGTTTCTTTTCTCTTTTTTTTTTTTGTCTCTGAACTGGATGTCATGAAACTTGAGAGCTAAAGATCCTATATATTATCTCTATGATCCTCGCATTTTCTAGTTAAGTAAAATTAAGGTGCAGGAGAGTGAAAGTGACTTGAACAAGGTCACCAGACCGCAGACGCAACTGAGCTGGGCTTGGCCTTCAAGTTTTCTGCCTCCTGAATCAATACTCTCTCCATCACAGCACAGTCCACCAACAAGTCAGATTAAAGGAAGCCTCCTCAGAAAATATTTGCACCAGATTTCCAAGGTTGCCTCATTCTTGCTATAATGTTCTCATTCCATCCCTTGCCAGACCGTGAGGTAGCTAATATTTGCAATGACCCCATTCTGTAGTTAATTCTGATGGCTTTTTCTTAAGAGTGTTTGACTCATCAGTAGATTGTTGGAGAAGACTATTTTTTCTTGAAGAAATGTGGATATTTATAGCCAACTTCCAAATATCATAGCAAAAGTAGATAGGAGATAATGCCATTTCTAAACAAGTGCAAAATCAGCAACGTCTTTCTAAGTGCAACTGGAAGAATCACCTGAAGATATGCTTATGCACACTGATCACCTGGTTTGTCATAACAATGACAAAAAACATCATTTGTAGAAGTTGATGAATTCTCTGGTTTATATTCCCATTATGGCCCTTGTAATCAACCAAGGTGGCATCACTGAGGGTGGAGTGGGGAAAAGATTCTCTGTTTACTTATGTAGGGTTTCCACCATGCAGATACAATTGATGTCAATAAGCTCAAGAGCATGGGTAACAGCAGAACATAGTAAACTGATTTGGTGGCAATAAGCTTTGAGAATTCACTATCTTTGTTTTTAATATAACTTATTTCATTTTACATTTAAAAATTAAATTTTTAATAGCAATTGCATGTAACAACTGGCTTTTAAAAAATACTGAAAATTTAATAATTGACTCTTACCAGCAGGTACAGGCTGGCCTCAGCACACTGCTTGCCCCAAACTTTGCTGACTTAATGAAGCAGCCTGCAATGCTGTCCTTATGGGAATATGTAAACACTAACCATCAATGAACTAAGGACTCTTGGCCTCTTTATTTTTATTCTTAAAATTGCTCATCATCATTAAAACTGTTCTCCTCTGAAAACCATGCAACAAACGATAGGCAGAAATAAAAATTGTGGCTGTAAATACGGTCTATCTTATTTCTTTAGTATGGTAATTTACACACTGTACTTCACCTCCAAGTGAGATAGCAAGAAGTAGGTATGATCTTTTATCTTGTGATTCAGTCTCATCAACTTGTGAAAGCATAAGGCACTATGGTAAAAACTTTAAACACATTACTGCATTTAATTATCAGAACAACTTGCTCCCATTTTATAGAAGAGAAGTTTGAGGCCTAGCAAGTTGAATTAATTGACCCACAACTGTAGCTGTTAAAAGGCAGATCTAGAACTTAAGCTCAGGACTGACTGATTCTTGGCCAGGGTTTAATTAAGGCTAAACATTGATTAAGGGTAAGGTATAGTGGCTCACACCCGTAACCCCAGCACTTTGGGAGGCTGAGGCAGGTGGATTACCTGAGGTTAGAAGTTTGAGACTAGCCTGGCCAACAAGGTGAAACCCGTTTCCACCACTAAAATATAAAAATTAGTCAGGAGTGGTGGTGTGGGGGGCACCTGTAATCCCAGCTACTGGGGAGGCTGAGGTAGGACAATCACTTGAAACTAGGAGGTGGAGGTGGCAGTAAGCCAAAATCACACCACTGCACTTCAGCCTGGGTGACAAAGCGAGACTCCATCTCAAAAAAAGAAAAGAAAAGTGATTAAGAATCTCAGTGTGAATAAGCGTCTAAACACCTCTTGTAAAGGCAGAAGAAAAAAGCATTGTTGATATTGCTATTCATGAGAGTTGAATTGAAAGTCATTTTGCAGTCAAAGCTGTCATTAAGGTAGAATAGCCCTATGAAGTTGTAATTTAATGTGGCTAAAGGACATGAGAGTGTATCAGTTATCTACTGCCACAATAGTGCTGTGTAACAAACAATCACAAAAACCTCACTGGATACAAAATAACTGTCTAAGATCACATATCTTGAATAAACTTCAGGCAGGTTAGATTCCAGTGATTTTGCCTGGGATTGCTCCCACACATAGAATTTAGCTGGCTGAAGCTATGATGACTCTTGCTGGGGTGATGAGGATGACTTGGCTCTGGTTTAGGTATTTTTTATCCTCTAGCAGGCTAACTAGGGAATGGAATGTTCCCATGGTTCTTGAGGCTTGAACTGGCATACTATCAATTTTACCTCCTTCTATTTAGCCAAAGCAAATCGCAAAAGTGGCCTATTTTCAGTGGTTGGTAAGACAGGCTTTATCTCATTAGTGAAAAGAACTATAAAGTCACATGGTGAAGGGCATGGATACAGAGAGGGGTAAAGAATTGGCACCATTGGCCGGGCGCGGTGGCTCATGCCTATAATCCCAGCACTTTGGGAGGCCGAGGCGGGTGGATCACGAGGTCAAGAGATCGAGACCATCCTGGTCAACAAGGTGAAAACCTGTCTCTACTAAAAAAATACAGAAATTAGCTGGGCATGATGGTGCATGCCTGTAGTGCCAGCTACTCGGGAGGCTGAGGCAGGAGAATTGCCTGAACCCAGGAGGTGGAGGTTGTGGTGAGCCGAGATCGTGCCATTGCACTCCAGTCTGGGCAACAGCAGTGAAACTCTGTCTCAAAAAAAAAAAAAAAAAAAGGAAAGAAAGAAAGAAAGAAAAGAAAAACAGAATTGGCACCATTAATGTAATAATAAATCAAGGTGGGAGCAGTGAAGAGTGTGAAGTGATCACCTTCTGGTAGTTAGACACAGTCAACTCAATACACTCTATTCACTTTGGACCAGGCTATGAAGACTTTTGGGCTAACCACATGATATCCTGAAAGAAGTTATGAACTTTGAGTCCTGGCCCAGATCAAGCACTCCTAACTGAATGTAGAAGTCACTTATCCCATGCTGAAGCTTTGATCTCTACCAATCTGTAACATATATCCTGATGTCTGTTGCTTACAATATGTATTGAAAACTAAATTGTGAATGTGTGGAAGAAGGTGTAAGTAGAAGACTACATGCTTGATTTCTTTATTCTGGTCAGTGAAGCATCCTTGTTTTCCTTCTTTCCCATTTTATTCATATATTTTCTCTTTGCCCCTCCGGATTTGCTGTCCCTATTCTTTATCCAGCTCTCTGTTCATAAAACATTTACTTATGAACTGCATCAAAAGGCTTCAATGCCAGATGTATAGATTGTGAAGATTTTCTCCCACTCTGTGGCTTGTCTGTTAACTCTGCCAATTATTTGTTTTGCTGTGCAGAAGCTTTTTGGTTTAATTCTTGTCTATTTATCTTTGTTTTTATTGCATTTGCTTTTGAGTTCTTGGTCATGAAGTTTTTTGCCTAAACCAATGTCTGGAAGGGTTTTTCCGATGTTATCTTCTAGAATCTTTATGGTTTCAGGTTTTAGATTTAAGTCTTTGATCCATCTTGAGTTGATTTTTGTATAGGGTGAGAGATAAGGATCCAGTTTCATTCTTCTACATGTGGCTTGCCAATTATCTCAGCACCATTTGTTGATAGGGTATCCTTTCTCCACTTTATGTTTTTGTTTGCTTTGTCAAAAAGTAGTTGGTTGTAAGTATTTGGCTTCATTTCTGGGTTCGCTATTCATTTCCACTGGTCTATGTGCCTATTTTTATACCAGTATCATGATGTTTTGGTGACTACGGACTTATACTATAGCTGGAAATCGGATAATGTGATGCCTCCAGATTTGTTCTTTTTGCTTAGTCTTGCTTTGGCTATGTGGGCCTTTGTTTTAGTTCCATATAAATTTTAGGTTTTTTTTTTTTTTTTTTTTTTTTTTTTTTTTTAGTTCTGTGAAGAATGATGGTGGTATTTTAATGAGAATTGAATTGAATTTGTAGATTTTTTTTTTGGCAGTATGGTCATTTTCACAGTATTGATTCTACCCATCCATGGGCATGGGATGTGCTTCCTTTTCTTTATGTCATCTATGATTTCTTTCAGCAGTATTTTGTAGTTTTCCTTGCAGCAGTCTTTCATGTCCTTGGTTAGGTATATTCCTAAACATTTTATTTTATTTTTCCAGCTATTGTGAAGGGGATTGAGTTCTTCTTGGTTACTGTTGGTGTATAGCAGAGCTACCAATTTGTGTACATTAATTTTGTATTCTGAAGCTTTGCTGAATTCTTTTACCAGTTTTAGGAGCTTTTAGGATGAGTCTTTACGGTTTTCTAGGTATAGGATCATATCATCAGCAGCTACAGTTTGACTTCCTTTTCACTTGTTTGGTGCCCTTTGTTTCTTTCTCTTGTCTGATTGTTCTGGCTAGGACTTCTGGTACTATGTCGAATAGAAGTGAAAGTGGGCATCCTTGTCTTGTGCCATTTCTCAGGGGAAACTCTTTCAACTTTTTCCCATTCAGTATAATGTTGGCTATGGGTTGTTGTAGATGACTATTATCTTAAGATATGTCCCTTCTATGCCAATTTTGCTGAGGGTTTTAATTATAAAGGAACGCTGGATTTTGTAAAATGCTTTTCCTGTGTTTATTGAGATGATCATGTGATTTTTGTTTTTAATGCACACACACGTTTATAGCAGCACAATTTGCAATTGCAAAAATATGGAACCAGCCCAAATGCCCATCAATCAATGAGTAGATTTTAAAAATGTTATATATATATACATAAAAATATATATATATACACACACACACACACACACACACACACACCCCCCATGGAATACTACTCAGCCATAAAAAGGAATGAAATAATAGCATTCACAGCAAATGGAGTTGGAGACTATTATTCTAAGTGAAGTAACTCAGAAATGGAAAAACCAAACATCATATGTTCTCACTCATATGTGGGAGCTAAGCTATGAGGACACAAAGGCATAAGAATGATACATTGGACAGTGAGGACTCAGGGGAAATGGTTGTGGGTGGCAAGGAATAAAAGACTACACGTTGGGTTCAGTGTACACTGCTCGGGTGTTGGGTGCACCAAAATCTCAGAAATCACCACTAAAGAATTTATTCATGTAACCAAACACCACCTGTTAACCAAAACCCTATTGAGTTAAAAAACAATTAAAAAAACAAAATATTTATCCTGGAAAAAAAAAAAAAGGCTTCCATGCCCACAGGCTTCCAGCTGGGATTACTAAAGGGAAAGACCCAGGAGACCTATGGGGAGGAGGAGAGTGAGGTCAGGGTATTTATGCCCTTGGTTCTTTCCCTGTGAGGTCACCTTGGCTTTCTGAGTCTCTTGACATGACAAAATGACTCAGTCTTGCTCTCCTTCCAGGTCCTGGTAATCATTCACACCCCTCATTCTTTTGGGCCTATGGATGAAAATGGCCTAGGTTCCTGTGTATACCTTGTTGTTCCCTCAACACTCTACCTACATTTTTTTAACTAATCTCTTTGTCGGTAAGCATTCCTCAGTTTATCCTAATTTGAGAGTGCCTTCTGTTTCCTTTAGCTGTAGAAACCACTCAATTCCTCCTCTTATTATGGTATCTGATTCAAAATCTGGAATATCCAAGAGATAAATAATATTTGTATCTTGTCTGAATGTAGTTTCTCTTAGTCCAGAAATGTATGAACTATAAACACATTTTCTTCTGACTCTCCATTATATAATGGAGTGGAACACAATTAACCACAAAACAGGAATAAAGACACGAAGTCACCATTTGTCTATTCATTCTCTTTGGACAGTTTTTTGTGAACCTGAAGATGCAAAATTTTACTTGATTAGATCCTAATTCTATTTTCTGGGAGGAGATCCCTTGCCCGCTTGTTCT
The DNA here is from genome assembly GCF_001604975.1 of Cebus imitator. NCBI lineage: Eukaryota > Metazoa > Chordata > Mammalia > Primates > Cebidae > Cebus > Cebus imitator. The sequence goes on from NW_016107346.1 coordinate 1,756,738, forward strand.
TCAGTGTCCTTGGGTCTCTTTCCAGGACATGCTTCTTTGTCTATTATATTCCTTGGTCACATTTAATAGAACTAGGGAATATGCCCTCCTTTGAGACTACCCAACTTTCTCAGCCTATTTCCTGACCATGCAAGATTGGGAAACCAAGAAATGTTGAAAACCTCAATAGTCACAGACCTTTTTAGACAGGATTTACTGCTTCTTTGGCAGTAAAAATTTCTCAAAAACTCAATAGGCTTCCAATTCACTTCCAGGAAGTTCCATATATTAATAATCATACTGAAAGTAATTTTATATGTAATCTAAAATGCCCGTTTCCTCACCTTCACAGTATGAGTAATTAGCTTTTACTTTAATGGAGGCTATTTAGAGACTCGGCTGTAGTGAAAAAGTCACATTAAAAAATATATTTTCTGTGAAAGATCTTATTGGTAAATTGGTATTAAAAGCCCTTTTAAATCTCAACCTCTATGGTTTGAGAATTTTTCCCACAGTACAAGGCCCCACATTTCTGCACTATTTCTATTTCATTTAAGTGTTTCTATGCACCTTTCAATTCTCTCTAAAATCACCCCCTTCAAATCAGTGATCCCTTCTCAAATCTAGCCAAAGGAAAGCAACAGCAATGTTACAATCCTATTTTTCGACTTCTTCCTTGAGAGTTTTTGGCTCAGAACCCACAACATCTGGTTCCAAGTACAGTTCCTCAGATGACAATTTTACCAAATATTTTGTTCCTGCAAAACATGGATTGCCATGTTTCAGCTTCTGATGTAAGCTTTATCCCTATCTACTACTACAAGTGACAAAGTCAAAGCTACGTATTTTAGGTTTTGGGCATGTAACATCTCACTTCTGGTAACAGTTCTGTCATTAGTTAGGGTAGTGCTAGACTATGTCTGGATTGCAAATTAGCCTTGCAAACAAAGTTGATTGAGGTGACAAACATTACTCATTCTACGTGTCTAACAAAGGTGTTCTCATAATACTCTGTGGTGGCATAGAAGGGGAACAGAATACATAAGTATCATAGGCCAGCTCAGTAAATGACCAGAAATGATACTCATGGTTTTCACTCACTCATCGTCAGAAAGAAAAATTATTTATGGCTGGGAAATGTAGGGAAGTACAGATGGCCATTCCATGAACAGCTCCACTTCTATTACCACGTTTGTACAAGGCACATTCTCATCATTCAAGCAGCAAATGGGGCAGTGTAGACTCTTCCACAGCACATCACCTATGTTTTCTTTTGTTCATTTGTTTTGTATTAGATAAGCACAAATTGCTTATCTAATATTATTAGACAATATTAAGAAATTTTATACAAGAACATTAATAATAAAGAGACCAAAGACCAATAGCAAATGTCTTTGAAGTGATGTTTCTCTGTGGAGTGGTGAACTAACAATTGAGACTCGTTTCTGATTTTTTTTTTTCCACCAAGATTTACCAAGCTTGTGTTGACATTTTCCACATAACCTTCCATGTTATTTTTTAGGGATGCTATTCAAAATAACACTCAGCTCAGCACAGGTATCAGTTAGTCAGAACAGATGTGACCCTATCAAAGTGGATGCCAGCTGTAGGCAATTGCTATGTTTATACCAGTGTGTACCAGTACATCATTCTGTCTGTCTACCGCAACACCATCAGCCTTTCCCAATACATCAAACTTTAGTTTCCCAAACTTTAAACATGCCAAGCTCTCCTTGCCTTTATACAAGCTGCGCACCAGCCTGGAATGCTCTATGTCATCTGGAGAAATCCCTTTGCAAGTCTAAACTCTAGTTTGAACCCCTGTGCAAGTCTAAGTTCTAATACGACTTATATGGGGAGGAATCACAAATGCTTCCACTCACTGTGTTTTCCAGAGTGCTGCATCTACATCTCTATGAAAAAACTCATTACCTTCTGCTACAATTAATATGTATAGGGTATCACCTCCATTGGCATTGAGATCCTTTGCAAATAATAACAACAATAATGATAACTTGGAATTATTGAGTATATACTACCTACTAGGCACTATTCTAAGTGCTTGACATGTATTGACATATTTAATCCTGGATAGAGCTCTATTATTACCTCTATTTTGCAGATGAGGAAACTAATCTCTAGTAAGGTAAGTTTACTTGCTTGAGGTTAATGTCATTCAAACAACTAGCACAGCCTTGTACGCTCAAGGCTGTTATGTAAATGAAAGGATTCCTGTGGCTGTACATTTTGGCATCTTCTTTCCCATTTATTGTATGAAATCTCTTCAGCCCACTACCCTCTCTCCTTCTCTATGTAAGACTACTCTTAACAACTGTGACCCATCCAGGTCTTTCCACCTCAGAAACTTGTGCTACAATTTACATTCCTGTTATTCAGTTTAAGTGTCCATTATTCTTGGTTTTAATCTTTGTTATATGACTTTCTCAATGAAACTCATTTAATTAAAAAGTCCTCTGAATATTTTGACTACTGTTTATCCCAGTGCTCACCAGAAACCAGGGGTTCCAAACAGTGCCCGTTAACTGAGCAATGAGAGAGGAGTAACTGGACCTTCTGCCATTTTTGTTTGGGGTGACAACCAATATTGAATATTTGATCCTTGCGCAGAAGAATTGTCTAGAGTCACAGTGGAATTTTGAGCAAGCTGGAACACATATGGTAATGGGCTGTGCAACCCTTCCCCATCTTCCCCAAAGTAATGTTGGAAGTAGGTCCCTGGGTTTCACATATAGTGGCAGCAGGTACACGCTCATAATATAGATCACTGCTTGATATGCTGCAGGAAGATTTCAGAAAACCTGATAATCATTGAATTTCAGGAGGGAAAGCTGAGTGTGGATATTTTAGTTAAGCTGTTAAAAAAAAGCAAACAATTCTAATAACAGAAAGTACAAGTGTATGTTGTCCTTGACATTTAAAAATTCTGGATATAACTAGTCCTAGGTTTATGGTATGATGCTCCATGGTATCAGGAAGTCAGTTTTTCTGTCGTGTCATTCTGTTGCATGTAGATATCATTGGCATGGTACGTCATGGTTGACAATGGCTATGGGGATGGGGGCTGTGGGAGCTCCTGCTTTTCCTATCGCATTCCAGTTAGAAAAGGAGAAGATAAGTCAAAAGACATTTTCAGTGATGGGTGCATATTTCTTCAAATTACATCTCACTGGCAGAAGTTAATTATATAGTCACTTAATCATAGGAAATGCTAGAAAATATAGTCTTTATTTAGGAAGCCATTTGCCTAGCTAAATTGGAAATTCTATTACTAAGGAAGAAGGTGAAAACAGATACAGAGGAAAACTTGTGGGTTTTGATTCAGCACGTAAAGATCTCTTTTTGTTCAAAGCTAACTGTGTCATTTGCCATCTGAAAGATGTGGATGTGTCTCATACAAATATCAACAAAATGAAACCGAAACTATACCCCAGGGCGCTTTCTCCCAATTTTTGTTATTGAATCTACTATGAGTATTATGTTGATCTTTGCTTTACTTCATTCATAGCAAGATACATTTGAAAATATGGTATTTAGGTCAACAACTACCAAAATCAGTTTTCAAAGTAGATTGACAATTTGCCCATCGTCAAACAATTCTCAAGGAAATAAACTAAACCCTCATTCAGTTTAACACTAGGTTTTTAACCATCATAGCAATGCATTCTGCTATGCATTATTACATATGCATTAATGCATTATGACAATGCATTATGCACTTTTAAATGATTTGGATTTTTTCTTTGATTTTTTTTTAAGTGGGATCAGTAAATGTATATTCTCTCTTCAGCTGCACAATGAGAGCACTGCTATTATGCTGAACTGTGAGGATTATTATCTAGTTTCCATATGTTACATCATCAATCTGTGTTTTTGATAATGTTTCCAATGCATATTTCCTTTTCTTTTCAAAGCAAAAATTAGCACTTAAATACCCCTACATATGTCCATTCGAATGCCTATAGGAGAAGCATATCCAGACACAGGCAGACCCCAGTCATTGACTTGCAAGGAACATATGCAAAAATTTTATCAATCACTTCTCCATCACAGTAGGACAGATGGTTTTTCCCACCATTTTCCCTCTGGCCCTGTAAGCAGTTCTGGGGGCGGGTTCCTGGGCTTTACAAAGAGGGCGGGCAAATACATTCTTACAATGGAAGTTGATCAGCTGGTCTCCTCTCAGGCTACCAGGAAGACTTAGCCTACTCTCCTGTCCTGGAGGTATGAGAATCCATCACAGATAGGAATTTCAGAAGATTTCACAAGCATGTTTATTAAGCTCCTATCTTTGCAAAAACTCTTCCTTGTTTCTGCAAATGGCACTGTGCTCAATGGCTAAAATGCATTATGGTAAATTATTATCAAAATATGGGGAGGGAGGCGCTGTTATCCATCTTTTACTAATGAAGAAATGATATCACAGAAAAAGTAAGAAAACTTCCTAAATAGTAAGGAATGGAGCAAAGATTTGAAAGCATGTGCTCTTTATTCTGTTTTACCCTATACTATACATCTTATGGATTCTTACATACAGAAAATGCAAGAGAAGAAACCATTTGACTTTACGACTAAAGCAATTACATAATGGAGGGCTTTTCTGTAATAACAATTCTCCATTTTCTTTTGCACACAAACCAATCATTACACGTTAAATTATTGTTGTTCACCTTCTTTCATGGGACCTGCTAGCCATTTATTATCAGTTTATGTAAACAGTACTTCTTAGGCCCATAATATGTACTATATAGTGTTTGTTTTATTTCTAAAAAAAGTTATGTCAATAAAAAGTAATATGTAGACCTGAAAACTATAGTAGGAACAGAATGTTGGTATATTTGAAGAAGTAAAGAGACACACATAGCAATAAATTAATAATGATCAGATTGATGAACTAAAGATGGTGAGGACTAAAATACACTTTTCTAATTTCCACATGTTCTAGGATGAGTATGTATTTAAATTAATAATTAGAGAAAATAAAAAATAATTATTTTAAAAGATGCAGATATAGACACAAGTTTGTTACAGGCATTTAAGGATTACAGGCTCTAAGAAACTTTTGGAGTTCCACAGTATCATGAAAAAAGAAAGTTGGATAGAATCTCAGCCCATTTCTAGCAGGTCCTTTGCCCATCAGCTTGATAATTTTGCTGACTGTGTTTGACTTCTAGTAAATTCAAGGTCTTATGCATCCCATTAGACAGTGTGTAAAACAGTGTAAGGAAGTCCAAAAAGCTAGAACTTCAGGGTGTACCTAAAATGTCAGCTAACCAGAAAAACAAGAAGAAAGCAGATTAAATGAGGATAATCCACTTCATTGACAGAGAAATAGGGAGAATGAATCCTGGATCCCAGAATCAGGGTCATGGGTGGCAGAGGTCCGAGCATTACAGATGATCCTTTTCAGGGATTCTAGTAAAAGAAGTCATCATTTTATGAGCCAAGGCATCTCAGAATGAAAAGAGTTGAGAGCCATGGCCTACAGAAATTGAGATGCCGTAGCGCACACCAGCATGCGAGTCTTCCTGCAAGCTCATTCAGCAGGACCATGTTCTTTCCTGAACCTTTGCATGACAGTGAGTTAGTTCAGACTTGCTGTGTGACTTTGGACAAACCACTTCACCTTCTGAGTGTCTTCCCTTGGAAGAAAAGAAGTGATATTCAGATCCATCTATCCATAAGATCCTTTACCAAACATTTTATGCTACAAGCCCATTGTTTTATCACCAAAATCTTCTTTTGTCACACATCACATTGAGGAATGTCTGTCAAGACAGGAAATTCACTCTTCCCTAGAGAAAACCCCTATGTCACATCACTCATTCTGACCAAGCTAAATCCTCTCTGTTTTCAATCTAAAAACATAAACACTATTAACCAAAACTAGCTGTTTGAGCACATACCTTCAGACTGCTGAATTTCTGAAGGAAATTGAACCACTAAGTTTCTATAACTTCCCCAACCATCAGCCACATCTTAACAGTGTACTCAGTGACATCTCTGTCCACTGACAGTGGCCGAATGCTTCCTATAGAAGGTGGCTGGATTCTGCATTGCAAAAGAGAGTATCTGAGAACTCAGTGGGTGGAGGGACCGTATGTTCCCAGGACAATGCTTTCCAGCTTTTCTCAGTGGCTCGCATAGTGAAAAGAAACCTCTAGCATTTCATAGGATAAAATGGGAACATAATTATAGTGACTAAAATAGCACAAGGCTGAGCTGACGATTTGGAAGATGGTGCCCATTCAGAGTGAAAGGAAGGTAAAAGACACTGGCTAGAAAGGGTATAGAGGCAGTTTCCTTGAAAGACCTGAAAATGAGCAGCAGGGAAGAGAAAGGGATAGGGGCTGTGCACAATAGCATATTCTTTTCTAAACCACCTAATTCTCCTGCTCTGTATTCATCACTGTCAGCCTCTGCAGAGTCCTCAATAAGGGCTTTATGTTGAGCCTCATTATCGGCTGAAAGATAGAGGACACGCCATGCAAATGAAGCCAAGCCCACAGATAGGCTGTTAAAATACTGCAATTTGTCAGCATTTAGATAAACAAATGAAGGGCATACTGTGTGTGGGAGTTGGACCCCTGGGAGCTTTCAGCGTATTTTGACACTTGTTGTGGGAAATATCTTACAGATCCCTGCACAGGATCCCTCCTTATCATTTGAAGGGAGGATAAAGAGCTGCTAATTTGCTTATGGCTAAGGTAGCTGGGAGACTGGAGGAATCTCTGCTTTCATCCATTGGTACTTGGGTGGTTGATTAATGTCTTTCTCATTAGGCACAGTCTTCCTTGTTGTCTGCTGCCTACAAGCCTCTTAGGAAGAGGCAACTTTTAAGCCTCTAGGAATGGTTTGTAGGAGAAAATACACACACACATACACACACACACACACACACACACACACACACACACACACACACAGAGCTAATAAACCTTTTTAGTAAAGAAAATCTTATGACCAACCATAAGAATGTGGAAACATTCTTCTCACTTCAGGAAGATGGTGAAATAAAGATTTTTTAAAACCCTCTCTTAGAATGAGCATTGCTTTGATTCTCCCAGTAACTTTGTGTTGTTGATTAAAGAAAAATGAAATTATCCTTGTTAATTGTCCTGAGCTTACAGGCTTTGCCCCTTCTGTCAGCTGGAAGGGAACACAGGCTAAAGAAAAAGAGAGGAGGCTGACAAAGCCGCCTTTGGTGATCTAGTCTATTCTCCAGTTTCTTAAAGGACTTTTAATGATGCTCTGGTGACAGCACCTTAGAAATCAGATGGAATCAATTGTAGCACAATTTCAAAAGCAAGATTATGTGACAATGGGGTCTGTATCCCCTCCCCGAGCACGCCCGGCCACGAGGCCGCCTGCATAAGCTTATCCACAGCTGTTGCGCAGCCAAAAGCTGTGGAGACTCGGCCCCACCCCGCCCCACCCCGGAGCCAAACCTTGGTGGCATGAGTTCTTCATCGATCGCCATTTCTCCCACAAAACAAGAGTCACTAAAACCTCATTTGTGCCTCTTGGCCACTCGGGGCTCTGAACACACTTTTCTGTTCTTTGGAGGGGAATGATGTGGACTTAATTAAGTGTGGTAACTTATGTGTAAGGCTGCATTGACGGAGGAAATGGGGTGCAGATGTGGTGTGAAATGATGGCGAATTACTCTTGTGAAGAACACAAATCAGGGTGAGTGCCCATTATCTCAGGCCAAAAGAAGTTATTGGGCACTCAATTATCGCCTTCTTTGTCACTGCAGCACACCAGATGGTTACAACACTGAAGAGTTTTCTATTATCATAACATTTTCCTAGAGCGTCTTTTCTTCTTCTCCAATTCACCATAAGATGATTACCTTCTTATGGGCAGTTGATTGTTGAGAAGGGTGCTGGGGGGTCATGCACAGATTTAGTGGGGAGTGGCAGATAAAGAGACAACAGGCTGTGTCTTTAGCACGAGAGCCTGTTGATGGACTCTGCTGGGATTCGGATTCCGGCCACGCCATAATAGCTCATGTGAAATGATTGCTTGGTCCCCTCCTCCCTCTGAATCCGCCACTCCCCTTCTGCCCCCAAATCTAGAAGACACAGTGTTCAAATGTGACCGGCTGCTCTACCTTCTGTCAAAGCATTTCCAGCCAAGTGAGCAGTTTTCTCTTAAGGAACTGAGTGGCCTTCAATAAAATTAATTCCCACTCACTTGCAGCATTGAGGTGCCAGGTGAGGATAAAAGTAAATGAGCTTGTGAATATAGGGCTAGTCATTAACTTGGGGCACCCAACTCTATCATCTGCCCCTCCCTCCCTGGCTCCAGAGAGGGGGAAAAAACAACAGCTTCATGGTAAATAAATAAGTAAAACCACACCATGAAAATCTCTGAAGCAGCAAGTCCCGACTAGATGCTTACTGAACTTGGGAAGACTGGAATGACTCTGGACCCTGAAGAATCTTCCTTATAAGAGAAAAGACAAAATGAGGACATGTTGAAATCACATGTTAATGCTTTGCTCATTGCCAGATTACTGTTTGGAAAAAACGACTTTCCACAGAAGTCAAGGTGATGCTTCTAAACATGGATTCTAGATTGGCTGACTCTAGAACTCACAGGAAGATGGTGGGAGGATTCTTTCTCCTACCCCATCCCCACCTGAGCCTATGCCCTAGGTTCTTGTTATTTCCCTTTTAATGCCTCTTCTCTCAGTAGAGTTATAATACGGGATAGTTCAGATTCTCTGCAAAAAGGGTAAGGAGCCTCTCAACGTCTCTCTGCAGTGAACTGTTGTCTCTGAAGTTAACTGTTGTTATGGTTGCCTCTGTTTGCTAAACATAATGATGGTACTACAAGGAGTATTGCCTTTATGACTTTCTTGCTTAAGACGAAAGCATAGCCCTGCTGCTGGAAACCTGATCATGTGGCTTTCAAGGCTGGCACCCACATCCTACTTTGGGGTTAGCCAAATAAAACTATATTTTGGTTTGGTATTGCTAGCGCTGAGGAAATGGTGGGTATGATCTCTGGTTCAGAGTTTATGTTTACTTAAACTGCGGCTACCATGAGACACACGTCCATTTTCCGTGACTGAACAAAAGCCTCCCCTTCCTGCCCCCTCCCCTACTGCTTCCAACGGGAACATTTTTTGCCCCTCTCATCTTTGTAGGTGTTTTCTTATTTAAAGCTACAGACTCCACAGTGATGTGGGCTCATCCAAAGAGAAATCAAAATGATTCCAATTATAGCCTAGAAAGTCAACACTGAACACCCAAGGCTGCTTATTATCTACAGACACATGAAGCCACGAGCATGCATTGAATAGATCCAATTTCAGCCTTGTCTTTCCTTTAATAAGTGAAACAAGCTGTACCAGTAAATAAATAATCAAGTGGTGATAATGTTTGGTTTTCTAACCACGCAGCAGAAAGATCCATTTTTCTTTAATAACAATAACCACTAAAAAGAGCTCATCAGAAACCCCCAGACCTGATTTTGGCTGCAACTAGAAAAGAATATATGTACATGACCTCAGACCCAGTTACCACATTTTCATAGCCAAATGCTTATTTTACTTAATGCCAAAGAGGAACATAAATATCTTTAAAATATCTTTTTGTGTGACATACACACAGTCAAACCATATAATTTATCAAAGAATGGGAGAAGTTAGTTTGAAGACGACAAAATTAAAGAGAAGTTAAAGATTGTACTGCTCACTACCGCCAGATAAACTCTTGAGATTGAAGCTTGAGATGTATGCCATTCTTCTTTCTGTCTCACCTATAATCTTTATCGTACATAAAGGCAACAGATTTTCAAAACTCTCAATGAGAGAAGAATGTTCTGTGCCACTGGACAAGCTCATCATTGCCACCTCCAACAAGTGGTTATTGTCTTGGAGATCAGCCCTTGTCTTTATTTCCTAACTTTAGTAATGGATAGAACAAGAGAATTGTTTGCTGTTGACACATGCTCAGAGAACAGTCTGAGGAATACAAAGTGTGACAAAGACATGATGTAGTCACAGGCCATTAAAGAGCTTCATTGGTGACCGTATGCTAAAAAGACCTCAAAAACTATTGTAAAGCCAACTAAGAATTCTCAAATACACTCCTTACGGCTTGAGCTGTTTCTCATTCAAGGAAAAAAAAGTCGTAAATATCTCTATTGTTCATGATAGATTTTAGTAGCTCAATCAAATCAATGAAGGAAATACAGTGTGGTGAAGGCTGTGGCACCCTGGGGGCACGTACTTTAGTAAAATGAGCAACCCAAGCCTTGACAATTCTTGTCATCAGGCCAATTTTTAAAGAGATCGAGAATCTGGAATTATATATATATATTTTTAACTTTTAAACATTGGCGACTAAAAACAATGTTTTACAAATATTGCATGTGTTAAATAAAAATGACCCTGGGCAGTGCAATTTTTATCTGAGCCACTTCTCTCATCCCAGTCACCCAAGCAGGTCAAAAGCAAAAACACAAAGTGAAGGGGGATTCGCAAAGATCAGTGCTAGAGCTTGGATGAGTCTGTGTCCTGCAGAACTTCTGGGAAAAGCTTTCAAGATGAGTTGCTCTAAAGAAAGATTACATTTTGAGTTTAGTCCTAGCACCAGGGTTCACTATACCTCTACATTTAAGAACTCTTCTGTTTACTGACATGTCCTTATATATTACATTGGGCTGCTCTCAATTTGTTCTGAATGAGAACATCAGGGCAGTAATTTAGCTGACCCTGAAAAAACAGTATGCATACAGTGACTTTACATTTTGAGGCGGAAATCTGTGCACATAGGGCACCACGTTTCTTGTATCACTTCTGAATGTGAGAAATACTCTGAGAGAGCTCATTTGGATGGCAACAGTGTAAGGATTTTGGAGTGATTTTATAGGAAAGGCAGAGAGGTTATTTGAAACCCAGGATCGGGGTGGCGGTATGTGTACAGCTCACAGGAAGTTTGTGCAGTAATGAATAAGATTTTGTAGAGACCACTTTTAAAATTGTCCTTTGGCAAATGCTTTTTGTCTTCCAGTTTTAAGATATTAGGACCACTTTTCTCAGTAAGATTCAATGTCCTTCCCCTTTCCATCCATATCACCAAAACTGTAAGTTTCCTGTTTTGAATCTCTAGTGATTGCTACCAGGGACACAGAAACTTTTAGAAAGAATGTATTTAATCCACCAGGCAGACAAAAGACTATCTGTTCCTCAGAAAGTAGAGAAGGAAAAGAATTGGGCAACATCCCTCTTCACTTCCTGTGACTTCTGATGGATCCTCCATTCCTTTCTCAGCTCGAGTCTTCTGACTATAGCTCCAGAACATCTTCAAATTTAAGGATCAGCAGCATTAAATCAGGCTACAACCACTGCCTTGGGCTTTATTGTCTTCTAAGAGCCCAAAGGTACACACACACACGATCTGTGTGTACCTTTGACAACAAGTTTAAATGTAAACACTACTTTGCCATTCCTGCTATTCCTTCACTCAACAAATATGAGTGATGTGCCTGTTACACAGTAAACAGAGAATACTGGGAAAACTAGATATGGTTCCTGTCTTTATGCAACTGGCAGCCTATGAGAATAGCAGACATTAACAAATAATTAATGAGACATTAAAAAGCACAAAAATAATAATAATATCAAAAATAAAATAACACTGTGTTTGAGTTAACTGCTCGAGGGAGAGGTGCTATGGGATTTGATTTGGTCAGAAAAGTGAGGGACATTTAATTCAGAAAGTAGGCATTGAGTTGAAATCTGAGTGACCAATTAAGAGTTAACTAGGTATAGGGGAGAAACCCAGGAAAGACGGAACACCAGACCACGTGGAAGACCCTGTGATGGAAAGGAACACTAAGAAAAAAAAATAAAGATTGTCATGGCTTACACTGAGGAAGAGAGAGTTCACCATACACTACAAAGCCTGAGGGCTGGGGAGAGACCTGGCAGGGAAGGCCTCTGTGAGCTCTAAATGTGTGCTATTTACCCTGAATGCAGTGAGAGGCCATGCATACATTTGAAGTTGGTGGTGATGAGTGTACTTTGAGTTACCCCAAAGGAGTAGATTGGGGGAATGCAGGAGGTAAAATAGGCGAGGACAGACCCATTTGGAGGGTTTGCAGTTTTCCATAAAATAGAGTGAGTAGTGGTTATAGTTTTGGAGAGAAGTGAACAAAATGGAAATGTAGTAACAAATAAACTTGGAGTTGGTTTGGAGAAGGGATAAAGAAGACAAAGGACTCAGTGGTGATTTGCATTACATTACAGGATGAATGTGGGCATCATGACCTGGGATGTAAAGATGAGAGGAAGCTCCGGTTATGAGCTCATAAGTTTGATTTTGGTCTAGTTAGATTGGGATTGTCTTTGAGACATTTAACAAAAGTTAAAAAGTGGGCAAATGTGTAAAAGTTTAAAGATATGGGCTAGAGATTAGAATCCAGCTTAATATAAGTGGGTAATTGAAGGAAGGCATGTAGCTAACACCTCCTGAAAAGAGATCATTGAGTAAAAGAAGAGAGGTAGACCTGTGCCTTGGAAAAGCCAATATCCAGTCAATGGGTAGAAGAAGAGACACCAGTACCGAAGGCAGAGAAAGGATTTCATGAAGATAAGGAAAACTAGACCACTGAATCATGGAAGCTGCAGGTCAGTTGCGTGCTGAGAAGGGAAGATGAACTAAGGCAGTTCATCCAGACACTCCTCTTACCAGTGTAAACACTGCTGAGAGGAGAAGAAAGATAATGACTGGGAAATAGTCTTTGGATTTAGTAAGAAAGTCTTTTGTCACAAAAACAGGAGCTTTTTTAGTGGAATGCTGGAGTCAAACACATATGGGACGGTAATTTTCTTGGTATGTTTTCCAGTCCTTCTTTTCATATAAGCACAGAGAGAGTCCTTTAAAGAATATGCGCCTAATTTGGTTGTTTAGTAATTGGAGATTGGAATCAAAGATCAATATCATTTGATAAAGGGTGGCTGTAAGCCCGCATTCAAGTGATTCAGCTCCAGCTATCCTGATTCCCTCTTCCTACTACCTCCCTGCGCGTATTGGAATCCAATATTGACTTTTGAAAATATTTATATTTGTATGGGTAATAAAGTGAAGGAAATGATATGTTGATTTTTCTTTTCACACTGCCTACTTGTTTTAGAGTAACATTAAAACTTGGAACTCTAGCTTTGGAAAATACCTAGAAACAGTGTTTCTTCTTGGTTTGCTAACGTGCTTTAAAACTTACCTCAATTATCAAAAAGAAAGAAAAGTAATTGGAATTTGTGTTGAAGACAGGGCAATGAATGGGTAAAATAAAGGATACAAAATTTTGAAGTGTCAGTATTAGAAGCTGGTGAGCTGTACAGGTAGAAAGCTGATCCAGTGACCAAAGCTATTATTTTCCAAATAATCACTAAAGCCTACAAATTTCTCCTTCTTCTTTTAGATCTACTCATCTATGAAAAGAAATGTTATTCAATTCATGCACACCTAAGCCATCAAATTAACTTAGGAAAGGACTATTGAGTGCCCAAGTACATTTTGAACAATTTAGATAAAAGTATTTTAAGTCTTCCTTTTTATTTATTTGTTTGTTTGTTTATTTATTTTTAGAAGGGGTCTCACTCTCACACAGGCTGGAATGCAGTGACACAATCTCAGCTCACTGCAACATCTACCTCCTGGATTCAAGCGATTCTCCTGCCTCAGCGTCCTGAATAGCTGTGATTACAGGTGTGTGCAACATGCCCAGCTAATTTTTTGTATTTTTAGTATAGATGGGTTTTTCCATGTTGGTCAGGTTGGTCTCGAACTCCTGACCTCAAGTAATCTGCTTATCTCAGTATTCCAAAGTGCTGGGATTACAGGTGTAAGCCATCGTGCCTGGCCAAGTCTTCTTTTTGTATACTGGAAGCATCATTTTACCAAAAGCAGTTCAATCAAAATAACAAAATTTAAGATAAATGAAAGAATATATTAAAGCTTTCCAGTGGGACACGGATTTGGGAAAGTACATGTGTTCATTAATGACACCTGTTGTGACACAGGAAAAAAAAGATGCCTGGGAAGACCCGTCCATAACCTGTTTAGCTCAAAATACACCCTACCTTACTTTATACACCACAAGCCATTGATTCAATGAGCACATATTTTGAGTATCTACATAGTTCTGCAAACTTTCTAGGCACTGGAAAACAGGAGTGAATCTATGAACAAATACCTGCCCTCATTGAGTTTATATTCTAGTGGAGAAGACAAGTAAAGTGCAAAGAAATGTCAACAGAAGGTAGTGAGAGTTTTCATGAAGTACATTCAAGCCAGATGGCAGAAAGAAGGGTAGTGGCAGGTACTACTGCAGATAAGTTCGTAAAGAGAGCACTGTGTGAGGAGGTTGTTCAGGGGCGTGAAAAACTTAAAGAAGCAGGTCTTTATAAATATGAGAGCCAAAGAGCATTTTAGGCAGTGAAGAATATAAAGTACCAAGCCTCTGGAGCATGCATAGTGTGCACTCCTCAAAGCAGAGTCCTGCCAGCTCCACATTCCCTGAAACCTTTAGGATACAAAGCATGGTTTGCTCCAGTGCCCCCTTGAAGATGCTCCCATCAGCTATGACATCCAAAGGAGAAAAGTCTGCTTTCTATTATCATCTTGTCTTGCTGAGTTTAGTTTGCAGATTTTTCTGTGGTTTCATTAAAATGAACCAAAAGGAGTCTCTGAATAGATCTATTGCTTTGGGAAATAATTTGAAGCCAGCTTGAAGTGTTGCTCCTTGGAGTACAGCCAACAACCCCAGCTCACCTTTGGTGAGACTAACTTTTTTGCCTCCCTCACAGAAGGCAAACCCAGGAACTTAGCATTTCCAGATGCACATCAAGGTGGCTCAACCCAAAGTACACAGGCAGTTCATCCAGACACAGCAAGCTGCACATGTGATCTCATCAAACTCTGCCTCAATGACAATCATAACATAAGTGTGGGCAAGGCAAGATTTTGACATCCATGCCTCAGGGATATTTTGCCTCTTCCTATACAGATTCATATGGACTGGTAGAACTACAGGGCCCTTCTCTGGATTTTAAATGTTGGCGAAAGGACCTTCTGGTTCACATTTTACTCAACTGACCTGCATCTCCAAGCAAGAGAAGATGCAGAGGCTTCATCTCAGCACAGCATTAGGTCCCTTGTTCTGGAGACCCAGTTGGCTGTCCCAAAGCCACATCCCATCCAATGACATGTTTTGTGTGGCCTACATAATGTTTACAAGGGAAAGAAAAACACATTTAATTACTCTTCATGTTTTAAAAAATTGAGGGAGTTTGCATTAAATCTAGATTTTTGTATGCCTTGAAAAATTTGAAAGTGCTGGCTATAATAGGACCACAATCCCTCATGGCAACAATCGGCTGGGATTAACAGCTCATTCTCGTATGTGGGGCATTTGACCTTCATTTCACCCTAATGACCACCAACTCCTATTAAATTTCACTACAAATCACATAGCTGCATCACTTGCTTGGCACTGATTCTTATGTCTCCTCCTTTAATCCATTATGGTAATTTTATCACACAATTCCTTTTCTCCAAGTGTTGAGACCAGTAAAGGGAATGAAATCATCATGGTGTATATGTCCAGTGACTACTACAATCCAATGCCTTAAAAGTAAAAGTGAGGCAAAGGCTTTCCTGTTTCTTTACCATAACATCATAGAAATTTGATAGAGAGATAATAGGTGTAAAAGCATAAATTAGTCAACGGTGGTAGGAAATGTAAGATGATGTGGATCTTAGAAGGGGAGACAAACTACCCTGGAGAAGAGAACAGATGAGACTTTCTCCGTATTTGGGAGTCTAACAAGAGAGGGCACTGGTCTCATGTCTACTCTAGTGTGTTAGTCTGTTTTCATGCTGCTAATAAAGACATACCTGAGACTGGGCAATTTGCAAAAGAAAGAAAATTAATTGGACTTACAGTTCCATGTGGCTGGGGAAGCCTCACATCATGGCAGATGACAAGGAGAAGCAAGTCCCATCTTACATGGGTGGCATCAGGCAAAGAGAGAATGAGAAACATGCAAAAGCGGAAACCCCTGATAAAACCGTCAGACCTGATGAGACTTATTCACTAGCACAATAACAGTATGGGGGAACTGCCCCCATGATTAAATTATCTCCCTCACACAACATATGGGAATTATGGGAGTACAGTTCAAGATGAGATTTGGGTGGGGACACAGAGCCAAACCATAGAATCTAGGTAATAAATTTTCAAGCTATTTTGGCAAAAGAAAGTTTCAAGCAAAGGGTTCAGCCACTTGTCTCCTCCATGGACTGTAAGCTCTTGAGGGAATAGCCAAGTGTCTTTTATTCACCAGTGTTCATCCAGGAATAAGTCCATGGCTTATGAGAGACATTCAGTAGATGTGTTTTGGGAGGCATGAAAGTCATAGTCCCATCATGCAAGAGATCTCTTGGTAGCACATGTCCCTAGCCAGGTCTATTGTGTGGACTCTTAAACAATGGAGTCGTAACCACCCCTTACAACATCTTGAGTGGCCATAGAAATTCCACTTGGATTGTGGTGCTCACAATGGTCGTGGTAAAGAGAGAGGAAGAAAGGTTTTATGACAGAGGCCAACTATTTGTGCATCAAAACACCATTCTCTTTTTGCTCAGCTTGGAAACATCTTCCTTTAATTAGTGATTCTGCATGTGTTTCCTAAGGCTGCCGAACAGCTGGCCTGTACTTGAAGTTAAACAAAGAGCTGGGATTGAGAATACACTTTAGTATCCACTACTTCATCTGATAGCTCTGGGGCGTATTACAAACATCTTGTTATGAGCCTGCCTATATTATTACCGACTGTGACCTGCCCTTTGCTAGCTGACAGTGCTGACTGGAATTCATCTGATTCTTTCTGAGCGGCAGCACGGGAGGGAGGAAGCTGGGAAAGAGATGAGAACAAGATCTACATCTAGTGCCCACTTTGAAGAGTATCAGACGCTTCTTTGAAAATATAAGCCATGGCAGGGTGATTTGGGATAGAAATTTGGATATTTGTCTCCCTCGATTTTTTCCTTTCCACAATCAACACGGGTGGCTGAGCTGTGTAGAAGTGTGCCTCAAGAGCTTCTGGTAGCCTGAAAGCAGAATCTATGAAAAGATTGCGGTCCTCCTGTCTTTGAGCTTGGTGTCTTGAGGTAGGGGGGTTGGAAGAGGATGCAGGACTTTGAGGATAACAAGGGGGAACAGAAATATGGGTTTTTCTTCCCCAAAGACAAATAGGTGTCCACAGGTTTTATTCACATGAGTGGAGGCACTCACGCTTCTTCCTGGCAATGCCTTGGCAAAGGCTGATGCTTCTGAGAGGCAGGGTTGTGGGTACCCCAGGGATGCTGTTTAGATATTCACTTCCCATATCTGGCTCTGAAGCTGAGCTCTGTTCAACTCCAAGGGCTTTAATAGTAACAAAGTAGAGCCCAGAAACTTTTCCTCTATTTACTATAGAAGTTTGAATTTTTATGAGAGGATATCAGAACCTCCAAAATATCTGTGAAGAAATTTCAACAACTCAGCCAATTGGGATTGAGATTATTTTAAAGAAAATTATAAAGAAATGTGTTGCTGAGTTTTACACACAAAAAATCTTCATGGTTTCTTAAGTCCAGGAACCCAGGCAGTACATTTCTATTTCTTCTTCTTTTTCTTTGAGAAAAAAGCTCTGTCACCCAGGCTGGAATGCAATGGTGCTAGCTTGGCTCACTGCAACCTCTGCCTCCCAGGTTCAAGAGATTCTCCTGTCTCAGCCTCCCAGGTAACTGGGATTACAGGTGCTCGCCACTGCACTCAGCTCATTTTGTATTTTTAGTAGAGACAGGGGTTCACCATGTTGAGCAGGTTGATCTCAAACTCCTGACCACAAGCGATCCACCCATCTCAGTGTTCCAAAGTGCAAGGATTACAGGCGAGCCGTGGTACTTAGGATTATATTTCTTAACCCTAAGTACCATGCATATGAACATAATGCTAGCTAAATAGTGTCTCTGGAAACAAAAGGTCTCGAGTTTGTGGGTGTCACTTTTTACTCCTATTCAAACAACAACCTTCAATATTAAACAGAAGAAATTAGCAAGAAAATCATTAGTCCAATTAAACCTTATAATTAGTAGAGGAATAAAGAAAACGCTTATCCTTCAGGTATTTATTGTTAATTTGGAGATACAGTCAGTGCTCTTATTAGTGAGACAGCCAGGTGGGAAAGGGTTCCCAGAGAAACTCCAACCAGCCTGTGCACTGGGGTGGAGCCATAGAAGTCCACGCCATTGCAGTGGGGAGGACCCTGGCCCCTTCTCTTTCTGGGGGGAGCCTGGACTTCAGTCTGTGATGTGGGAAGCCCACGAGCAAGAAGCACAGTCTCTTGCTTCACTAACAGTCTCTGTTTCCCCCTTTTTTTTCCTTTTTGCCCAATAAATCCCATGTTTCTCACTCTTCAAATTGTCTACATTTTCATAGCAGTGTGACAAGGACCTCGTCTTTAACTAAACTAAGGAAAAGTCCTGCAACATTAATAATCCTTAATTAGAGAGCTCCTGAAAGCAAGGGGCACTGTGGTAAACATGATGTAGGATTTCTGGCCTCAACAAATTTGCAGAGGTTGAATGTAACAGACTGATTATAAAAATAATCCCAATCTTCAGAACTTCCATATATCCAGACCATTTGCAATGTGATTTTGCAACTGTTCCCACTAAGATTCAGGGTCTGTTTCAATATCTGCCCTATCTGGGCTGGCATTCCAACGCCTTTTAACAACTAGAATACAGTGGAGGTGATGTTGTGTCCTTGCTGCATCTGGCTTCAAGAGGTTGCACCCTCTTTTCTCTCCCAGAGAACTGTTCTGTCACCATGAGAATAACACTGGGCTAGCCCGCTGAAGGATGAGAGACCACGTGGAGCAGAGTTGAGTGGTTCTCCACCAGGCCATCCTGGACTAGCTGGAACGTACCTACTGACCTTAATCCTATTGTGAGCACCAGTGTAATCATCTAAGCAGAACCTCCCAGGCCAATCATAGACTTGGAAACTTCATAAATGATGGTTGTTTTAAAACACAAAGTTTTTGGTATTTTATCACACAGTATCACTGAATCAATAGATAATTGATATACTGAATAGTCAGAGATGACTTCTTGCAGGAGGAAGGGCTTCAAAGATTTAGTCAAGCAGAGAGAACTAGGGTAATCATTCCAGGCAGGGGGAATAGCTTTTCCTGACTTGGTGTCAGCCATTCCAATTTATCAATCAGAATTCTGATTCTCTTAGATTGTCTCTCTTTCTCTTTTAGCCTCTTTTTCTCACTTTGTTCCTCTGGGTTCTGAGGAAGTCAGAGTGGCTGTAAGTGTGGGGCCCAGGCTTGAATGAGAATCCTGGGTCTCTTGTTCTCTCTGTTCCAGCTTTCCTGAGCCAACCTTGGGAGCTTTACTTCCCTTCATCTAAACTCTGGGGTTCAGAACACTTGGGCCCTCTTGGCAGATTTATATAGTGCTCACCAGGCCCAGGAATCTCCTTGAGTGCCCAATAAAACAAGGTATTTTTTGCTGTTGTTTTATTCCCAGGACCCAGACTTTCATTACAGAGTAAAATGCAGAAATAAAAATAAAGCTTCCTTCGCTCCTGGGGCCCTGGTTCTCAGGCTCTTGGGCTGTAACTCCTCAGGATTTCCAACTTCCTGCCTCTTTCCAAAACTGATGCCACTTTCCCAGGGACCGGGAGTCAAGTTTGAAAGGGTCAGTCCCTGGAATTCCTTGTGGTAACAGTGGGGAGACAACCACTCCTGGCTGTTAACTGGCACAGGAAATGAGCAAAGTTGAGTGTGGTTCTCCTGTGATTAGAAACCTTTTAAAACAACAAGCTTGGCTGAATCTTTCCTTACAAGGGGGGTGGGAATGGTCTAGAAATCTGAGAGTTATCTAGGTGACTTAATGAAAAAAATTATATTTGAGTCTTTAGATTTTGTAGAATAAAAAATGGAAACAAAACATGGGTAAGACATTCCTAAATGTTAGAGACTGGAGAGTCTCCCTCAGTTGTTTTTCCCCACTCCCCCCCTCTGGTGCTGCTAAAATAAAACATACGAAATACATCCCATTTAGTTTACTTTCCCATTCTTCTTTTTTTTTCCCCTTAGGTCTTCATAACAGTCCTTTTAAGGATCTGAGATTCTTTTAAAGTCCTGCCTCCTCTTGTTTTTGCTGTCTCTGACAGATGTTGATTTTTAATGATTCTTCCTTCTTAGGTTTCAAAATCTTCCGTGTGTCTGTTCCTGAAACTAATAATTGAAACAACCAATTTGCAGGAAAACTCTTATTTGGTTTTGTCTAGGGGGAATCTAGGGTGGAGCTGAGAAGACCTACCTTCAATATTAATAAGATATGAAGAAGATAATATATGCACAGAGGCACACACCTCCCTTTTTACTTCCTTCAGTAGCGTCTGCTTACACTTTTTGCTTATACAGCAATGCATTTATATTTTCTCTTTGTTCCCCTAAGTGCTTCACTCAGTCCTGGGCACAGAGTAAGCACTTAATACATATTTGCTGATGTGAATTGAAGGCCTAGGGTATTTCCTACAGATTAAGCAATTTTGACACTATAATCCCTAAATAATTCCCAGGAAGTGCTTTGAACAATGGTTTCTATTGCATTCACGTTGGGGCTTTTGATTCCTGTCTTTTGCTGTTTGTTTCTGGTTCATGTGTCAAGCCACTCACCACTGCCTCTTGGTTTGGCTCTTTAGACAGACAGAGGAAAATGGGTGGTAACTCCAGAGCAGGTCATTTTTATTCTCCATATCTTAGAAACTAGACTCCCAAACAGAGGAATTATTTTTCCACTTTGCTGAGGAATATAATGATTATGGCTGGCAAATATTTGGAGAAAGGCGGTATGATGTGGCAAGGAGAGATGAAGGTACTTGCAATAGCAGTGAAACCGTTCCAATTCTGAGGCCTACTCTGAGCATGGGGAAATGCGAGTGAAATATTATAGCAGCAACAGGAATGGTTATTGAACTGTGAAAAGCATTTGCTACATAAAGAGGGCCTTAATTCCTTTGATGTTATCAGAGAGGGATGTATTAGGTTCTGCAAAGCAAGTGGCAATGATCAGCAAATGCATTTTTAAAATGTCCTTCCCCTTTAATATCAGGTGACTATAACTTAATCTCCAGTTTCTGTGTTATTCTGTTTACTCCCCAAAAAGAGGGTGTGGTCAGGGCAATTACGAAGAATAACTAAGAGGGACATTTTAAATTCCTGAATGAACTACCTTTGCACCTTTGCTTTTCTGTGGCTTTTGGGCTTATCGGAAATATGTTAACACTGGGACCTCTAAGCTAATAAAAAATTATGCATCAATTACCACTCTTACTAATTGAAATAGTAGACTGTGATAAACCCTGAAATATTAGCAATAATATATTTAAAAATCTGCATTAATCTGAATTAAAATTTTAAATTAATACTTCTATAGCACTAAAAATTTTTTAAGAAGTTATTTTATAAAATAGAAGCCTAGAAACATTACTACATTTGATTTTGAAAGAGCAAAAACACGTTTTTAAAATAAATGAGTAAAAACATTCAACTTTTGGCACTTTCATTTGGGCTAAAGAGTCAATGAAAGAAAAATGAACACCTATTTCTTCCAAACTGTGTCAGTTGGTAAAATACAAAATAGTGCTTAGAGTGGCAGCTAAAATGAAAATAGATTCAATGGGTCAAAATTATACATTGTATTGATAATTTGCAATATGAGCAATTTAGAAAGATCAAGGCAATATTAAGGTAGCTAGTTTCAGACTTTGGATTTGTTCTTAAAAAGAGCATCTGACTTGTAAATAGACACTAGAGGGATGCCAGGAATGTGCTTTTGCTGGAATGCTAAGATACATGCCTAACTAGGGGATTTAGAGAAGGAAGCCATTCCTATTTCTGTTCCTTTCTTTTGCGACTGTTTACAAATAACATGGAGGTGTGACGTCTGTGTGTCTTGTCCATGCGACTACAGGAAAGAGATTTTGTTCATAAATTCCCTCTCCAGGAGCCATGCTGTTTATGTCAGAGCCTGATTCTTATCCAGTCTATTGTTGCTGCCCATTGGAAAATGACATAAAGAATATCCCAAACATAGGCATTTGTCTGGAATCCCCTTAATACCATAGATTGCATCTGCTTACCATCCTCTGTCAGTTTCCACTGGAAGTTTCAACACTCCCCTGACGCTGACCCACCTAGGGTAATGCATGATTTTCCTTCCCAAAAGCCTGGGAGAATGAGGAAAGAAGTGCACTGATAAAGGCCCATTACCATTCAGGAGAGGGGAAAAAAAGGGAGAGAACAGAGCCGGAGCTATCCCACACCACATCCAGCAGTTGTTGGGTTTAAAATTTCACGTTGGCCTCTTTCTTATTAGACAGCCTAAGCTGGCATCAAGGGGCTATCGACTGTCAAAATAGCAGCCAGAGAAACAATTGACAAAGCCATCCCTTGAGAATGCTGAGTAAACTGGCGAAAGTACCGTCAAAGGAGTTAATGTGCAAGCTGGCACCCAATGCCAGGCCCAGCGTGAGAACCACTTACATGGTCATTGTCCCTCCTGGTGTCCCCAGCTCTGTCAAATACTGCCCTGGGCTTGCCTTTCAGCACAGGAACTGATCTCTTTCTGACAAACTGAAATACACACCCACCCTAAAACCCTACCAGCTTAGGGTGGGGAGTTCAGATGGGAAAGCAGGCAATTCTCTAGCAATCGTGGGTTGGTTCGGTTTCGCCAGACTCCCCGAGGGTCGGGCAGGCTGGGCAGACTGTTTCTTGGGAACACAGGGTGGTATTTATGTGCAGTCCTGGACTCCAGGAGAGATAAATCCAGACACCAGCTTGAGTCTCACAAACCCCTGACGCCCAATCCATCCACAGGAGGGGCTCCTCAGACCCAAAGTCCCTGCACCCTCCTTTGTGGCATTTAGTATATGCATCCCCCAAAGGGAAAAGGGAAACTGGTCAAACTAAGAGCAAACATTCCACCATTACAGTAGCATCCTGGGCACGTGGCTGCCAGTTAGTTGTAGACCCCTAACTGGCCAGTCGGCCGGGCTGGCTGCCACTGTGTGAAGTACTTTCACAAAGTACTGGAGACAAAAGTTAGTGAATTTATATTTGTATAGGTGAAAACTTACAATTTTTGATAATGGAATTCAATAGAACAATCAAAATTTCCAGAGAGGTTTTCATTATGGGGCATTTTGGACACAGACAGGCATCCCTACTACATTTCAGCTGAGGCGTAGACTGCAGAATCCCTTAACATTCTGGAAATCCTGCCAGTTCTCTACTCTGCTGGATTCTCCAATCACCCAAAACAAGAAGCAATCAGGGTTTAAAAATATAAATAAAAACAACTATTAGAGAAAAAAGGCACCTGGAAATAATTTTGGCAAATAACATATGAATAAATATAGACTTAATTAAGACACTCAAAACACAAATAAGTATAGGTTATAAATAGGCAAATCGGAAACAAAAAAGTTGTATAAATCTCTAGTAAATGTGGAAAATGAATTAAATTCATTCCTAATTTTAAAATACATCGTAAACACAAAAAGCAAAACTGTACTTTTTTGCCCTGATCAACAAAGATGTAAAGAATGATAATACTTGATGCAACTTATTAAACCTGGTTGGTGTAAATCTATATCACTACAAACCATCTGGGAAGCAATTTGGCAGTAGAATTCAAAAGTGTTCAAAATATTGGCATACTTTTGTCTAGTATGTCTACTGCAAAGATGAATTTCCCCTTGAGCCTCTTGGCCTCCTGCCATTGGGCAGTGTAGTACAAAGTCTATAGGGAAACTCTGTTTCATGAAGGGACCACTCACAACCTTGACCTTCCATCATTCAGTTAAAAGACACTGGTATGTAATTCAGGAGCCTCCTCTGGCTTGTTTCTGTAGAAATCTAGACATTGCATGGGGCTGGGCAAGGAGGGGCACATATTGGTGTCCTTTATCCTCCCTAGATTTTGCCCAAGTATCAAAGTATCATTCTACTCATCAATTTTTTTTCACTCTTTTCCTTCATTTTAGATTTAAAGAACTTTTAATGTCATTAGCAATGCAGATTCCTTGATTTTCTTTTCCTTTTTTAAAATGATGACCAGAGAGCAGTTAAAGGCAAAATGCCTTTATCTATTTAAAATATTTTCATATTGTTATTCTTTTCTGGATATTTCTAAATTTTCAACACAGAGCATTATTTTCGCAATTATAAAAAATTCAATCTAAACTATTTAATGATATAAATAAATTTACAATTTATATTAAGAAAAAATAAGGTAGTAATTACATACATTATAAAAGCTTTTCCCAAATACCAATCAAAATGATACTAATTTTAGCAAGACCTGGGAGATAATTATCAATAAAAGCTATTTAAAATGTTCAGTAAAAATGCTTTATTTACGTTTAAGTTTGAAATGCTATTGGGGACTCACATTGCTGATTTTTGTTCATGTATGAGGGTTTTAAATAAAGCCACTATTAAACAAAAAGTTGCCTCTCATACATAAGAAAATCTAGTAGAAGTGATTTTTCAGAAGATTGCCTTCTATGAAACACAGCATCATGCAGTATTTCCATCAGGAAATATTTCTCACCTCCTATGAAGGTACCAAACCTCATGGTGGCCGTAGTATAGTTTTGCTAGAAATGAAATCACGACAAAGTTGTTCAATTTCACTTTAGTACAACACAATGATAATCTCTAGCATATTAAGGGAGACCAACTCACTCCCTTTTACCTGGGACTTTCCAGGTTTGAACACTGATAGTCCTGCACGAGGTACGGGAAACCCCTCAATCTCAGTCACTCTGTGTCCCAAGGGCCTGCCCTGCACCAAATTGTTCTCCTTATCTATGGCTGTTTAACAAACTACCCCAAAGCTGAGTGGCTTAAAACAATGCCTGTCTTATTAAATCTAGTGACTCTGTAGTCAGGAATTCAAGCAGGAGTTCTCTAGTTGATCTTGCTGCTCTATGTGACGTCACCTGAGGTCACTCTTGGTATTTGGCAGGCAGCTGGACGGACTTGGAAGGTCCAGGGTGGCTTCCCTTCCACACCTGACTCATTAGTGGGGATTTCTGAAAGGCTGATCTCAGCTGAGACCCTCTCCCTCTCTGAGTAGTCTCTGGGCCTCCAAATATTCTCCTCAGCAGGGTGATTGAACTCCTGATGTGGTAGCTCAGGACTCTGAAAGCGAGTTCCAAAGACAGGAAGTGGAAGCCAATGGACAGGAAGTGGAAGCTACCAGTCTCTTAACATCTGGGCCTGGAAACTGGCACAGCATCCCTTCCACCTTATTCTGTTGGGAAAAGCAATCAGAGAACCTGCCCAGATTCCAGGGAACAGGACATAGACTACACTTCTCAATAGGAGGAGGCTTGGGATCAACTTTAAGCCAGGATACAAATATTGTGCTTTAACATAATAATTCCAAGTTTCTAATTTGGTAAAGTAAATATTATTTTTCTCATTTTGCATTTGGAAAAAAATTGAGCCTCGAAGAGATGAAATACTTTTTCTCAAGGTCACACATTGATAATATAGGTAAAAACCTAGCTTGTTCTAACTGAAAATTATGCTATTTATTTTGTGCCACATTGTCCATAGAGAAACATTTTGTGGCATGTTTGCACATAGGAAGCATCTATGTATTGCGTCCATGGGTGTATTGTACATGCACAAAAGGAATGTAGATAGAAACTCCCTCTGCCATGCTTGTGACAAAAAATAAAAAGATGGCAGAATTTTGGGGAATATGTTTTAATTCTTCTTCTACCGAGTCACATCCATACACTAAGTAGAATTAGAATATTGGGTCATCTGGGTCTCATGAGGTATCAGGTTACTCATGAAGCCTGCCAAGGAGAATGCTGAGAGTTGCAACCATCAGTTCTATGTCAATTAGATTCTGCTGTGAAAAACCATCCCAAAACATCACTGCCTGGGCAATTTTCCTAGGCTCAGCAGGCTATCCTGATCTTGGCTGTGCTCACTCGTGAGCCTTTGTTGAGCTGCTGCTTTGGCTGGGAACTGACTGGTCTAGGATGGCCTCATTCACATACCTCGTAGTTGGCAGGCCATTTGCCAAAGGCTGGCTGGTTGTTTGCTGGTAAGCCTTGCTCCTCTTCCACATGACTTCTTATTCTCCAGCAAGCAAAATCAGGTTTGAAGTGCTGCAGCACTTCAAGAGCAATAGTGTGCAAGGCTTCTCAGTATCTAGGCTTAGAACTCATACAACATTGCTTCTATTGCATTCTGTTGGCCAAAGCCAGTTGCAAGACCAACCAAGTTTCAAGGAGTAGGAAAATGGACATTACCTCTCTTGATTGGATGAACTGCAAAATCACATGGAGAGTCTGGATACAGAGGGGAATAACTGCAGCCATTTTTGTATTCTAACCTAAGACCAGTTGGTGGCTATCTCTATACTATTAAGAACACAGCCAGATGTAGCCTCTCACAACTCTGATAAATTGATTTAAATGTGAAAACATGGGCTTTGTGAGTTTAACCAAAAATCTTATTCAAATAATTAATCTATAATGAAACCAATAAATCCAAAGGACATTCTGAACTATTTTTTAATCATCACAATTCAACCAAAGTTTCTTAACCAGTTGTGGCCCACTGTGATATCTGCATATGTAAATGTTGCCCCCCAGGTTGTTTAAAACTGGCCCACACTGGAAATCAAGTAACTCCCTTAGACTCGCACATCAATATTCTAGAATAAAGGCAGTAAAAGAGAAGGATAAGTCACCCGAATTAAAACTGTATGGCAAAAATAGAGTAAAAACTTAGATTTTTTAAGAGGTTAAAGAATGTTCTCTGTGGCCGGACATGGTGGCTCGTGCCTGTAATCCCAGCCCTTTGGGAGGCCGAGGTGGGTGGATCACGAGGTCAAGAGATCGAGACCATCCTGGCCAACATGGTGAAACCCCATCTCTACTAACAACACAAAAATTAGCTGGGTGTGGTGGCACGCGCCAGTGGTCCCAGCTACTCGGGAGGCTGAGGCAGAAGAATCACTTGAACCCAGGAGGCAGAGGTTGCAGTGAGCTGAGATTGCGCCACTGCACTCCAGCCTGGCCACAGAGCAAGACTCCGTCTCAAAGAAAAGAAAAAGAAAAAGAAAAAGGGCCGGGTGCAGTGACTCATGCCTATAATCCCAGCACTTTGGTTGGCCGAGGCGGGTGGATCACGAGGTCAAGGGATCGAGACCATCCTGGTCAACATAGTGAAACCCCGTCTCTACTAAAAATACAAATATTAGCTGGGCATGGTGGCGCGCACCTGTAGTCCCAGCTACTTGGGAGGCTGAGGCAGGAGAATTGCTTGAACCCAGGAGGCGGAGGTTGCCGTGAGCCGAGATCGCACCATTGCACTCCAGCCTGGGTAACAAGAGTGAAACTCCGTCTCAAAAAAAAAAAAGAATGGTCTCTGTATCTTAACTGCTACAGGGTTCACATTTGTATGTAAACACTGAATTATATCAATCAAGTACAATTTAATTGTCAAGCACTGTACTGAACACTTAACATATCTCATGTCATTTAATTCTCACTCCAAGTTTATGATTCAGGAACAAACATTAGCAATTCCCTTGTTCATATAAAGATACTAAAACTTAGAACGCGTGGTAGATTGTGCAAGTTTCCTCCATGTCAATCAAGAGATACAGTCAATTTCATGTCCCTTAAATCTTGACTCAGCCTTGTGACTTGTGTTGGGCCATGGGCCATTCCTAAATGTGATGCAGGCAGAGGATTAAAACACGTGTGTGCATTGGGGCTTGTTCTCTTGCATACTTGAGACCCTAGGACCACCATGTTAATGAGCCCAAGCTAGCCTGCTGGAAATGGGAAGCCATGTGGCAGAGATCCAAGGTAGACCAGCTGAGAGTCAAACAGCCCTTGGCTGATCGATCACCTGTCAACTGCCAGACATGGGAGTGATCAACCATCCTCTGACTAATTCTTCAGCTGTCCCACCCTATTGGGAGCAGAGCTGGAAGTCAAGCTCAGGCTATTACATTTTAGAGTTTATATTCTTGATAAGGAAACTGTGCTCACTTCTCACAAATGTGTACTGTTCCTCAGAATATTGATGGAATTAACAGCTGTCAAAGTATTTGTAAAGACAGCCTGGGATACAGGGAAACAAAGGCAGAAATTAGCCTTGCCTATAAATCTCAAGTGCCTTTCCACACGCCAAAGACCTATGGAGTAAGCCTCAGAGAAACAAAAATCCATGAAGATTTTAAATGAGGCATATTAAAATAAAACTGCAAGCAGCAGGGATATGGATTGGGCAAAGGGGAAGCATAGAGGCAGGTGAACCCAAGGCAGAAGTCTGGGGCTGAATTCATGCAGTCCTGAGTTGAGATAGTGACCATGAGATTGAGAGGCAGTCAGGAGCTGCTTGGAAGCTTTAGGAGAAGAATCTGCAGAACATGGTTGTTCAGTCGTGTGCCTCTGTGGGCAGGGCCTTCAAGCATTCTGCTTCAACTCCCATGGGCATTCTGAGTTATATGATGCTAAGATCATTGCTTTGAAAGTGGAGAGAGAGAGATGGAGGAATACAGAGACAAAGACAAAGAGACAGAGAGACAGAGAGACTGAAATACAGAAGCAATGTAGTTCATATGAAAATCTTTTGTCTGGAGGCATAAAATCTGAGTGATGATCTTTCTGTGACATCGTTTACTTTGGAGCTTGAAAAAGTCACTGTACTATAAACTTTTGGCCTCACTTTCCCTCTCTGTCCAGAGGGAGTTCTTTGAAGGATGGTGCTTGTTAAAGTTAAGAGTAATACTAAATATAGTATATTATTGATTTCTAAAATAGTTTTCTCTCTAAGTACTTCTCATGCCAGAGTAATTACAAGATTGGAAAAAGTAAAATGGAATTTACCAGAACTCTTTTGATTAGTTTCCCACACAGTGCCAGCTCTTAGATTAATCAGCAATCCAGATCTTCTGCAGTATCTTTTGGGAATTTAATCTGAATGTTTAGTGGCCTGATCTTAAGGGAACTGACATGTAGGAGAAATTTCTCTGTCCTAATAATATATTTACCAAAAAATTTAAAAGTGAATTAACCCACTGTCATTTTATGACTATTGAATCAAGTCACAGATTCCTGGTTTCAAATCCTAAATTCGTCTCTTAACAGTTGCATAATCTTGGTCAATCTACTTGTCTAGTCTGTGCTTCAGACTTCTCATCTGTAAAACGGGGCTATAATACCCATTTTATAGAATTTTCTGTGAGAATAGAGTGAATTTTTATATGCTGGTGCTTGGCACACAGTGCGTGCTATGTTAAAAGGTTACTATTACTGCTTGCTAGTGTGAACTGAAACCTCTTCTTTTCCACCACAAACTTGTTAAATCAAGACAAAACCTTTGTCGTAGACATCATTTCTCTCTCTCCTTAGCTGGTGCTTCTGGTCCTCCCTATGCCATCATAGCAGCAAAGTATCAAGACACGAGAGTTCAGCCTGATTGTCATAAAAAAGTGACCTTCAATAAATCAGAAATTATTAAGGCCAAGAACAACTTCATGAACAGCAGCAGAATGACTGGTACTACTCAAAGATTTATTTTGGTTGCTCCAGATCTTTAGTTTTCAAATACTTTTCAAGTCGTTTTCTTTTTAAACATCAGAACCTGTCAAGCCCACCACATATTCTATGTTGAAGAAAGTCTAAGCTTCCTGCATTATATGCATCTACCCTTATCTGGAAACTAGATGAGGCCTAAGTAGATGAAATCCCTCTGGTGGCTGTAAAGCTGCTTGGTGGCAAAGCCACGAAGGTGCTCAGAGGCTGGTTAGTCGGAAGTCAAACCTGAATGTGTAAAGTTTCAAAAGAAATGGCTACAAAAGAGCATTTCACATCATGAGACCACTCAGCTCCATGAAAGATATGAGATAAATCAGGAAATAGAAAGTGAAAATCAGGGAGTGACCAGTGAAAAGAATTATTTATGCAGAGCCATGGGATAGTGAGTTCCCCACCACGCTCCGGGTTGGTCCCAGTGCCTCTGATTGCTGCTTCTTTCCTCTGCCTGTGGTTCTCTCATTCTCCAGCCTTTATCATCAGTGAAGGTGCATCCGGTTCATACCTGACTTGGCCATTCCACTCTGTTTGTTCAGATTCATCCCCTGTTCTTGACACCCTTCACAACTGTGTGTAAACAAATACAATGTAGTCCTCAGTTGTGCTTTCTTTTCCTTCTTTTGTGGGTGCCCTCTCTCTCCACGAAGCCTGACAGCATTTCTTCTGAGTTTTCTAATTCCACTTTTTTCCTCCTTCTATCTACATATAATATCTTTTCTTTGGTACAACACAGTGGAAACCCACTCTAAATTTCCTTTTTGATCAATTATTATCACTCAACCCATTCCACATACAAAATCCCTTTCACCACAGCCTCTCCTGTATGTCTTAAATGTCGTATACTTTTTGTTTTTGTATTTTTATGCAATGCAAATCCCTGTCAGACTAAGCCATGAGTACTGTTTATGAAATGAGTTGCCCAAATCCTTCCCAAGCAATTGCTGAATAATAACTTTTTGGGGGGGCAGCACATGGCTGTCTGGGCATGTGTTGGGATGATAAAGATGACAGATGAGGAACCAATAAGTCTATAATTTGGGGGATAACCTTGAAACACTATCCCAGGTAGAAAGCTTGGAATTCAGGGGCAATATAAATGTACTGGACTTCCAGGAAAGGATGGAGAGAGACAGGAGATCCCTAAAAGGTAAAATCAGTACTTGAATAAAGATCTTCAATACATCAGGACAATGCCGGGTCTCAAAGCCTGTCCTTACATAGTCCGCTACTGAGCTATCATTACTCCTCCTCCTATCACTGACTGTGAGTACAGCCAGGAGCCCCTTTCTATTCACATGGGAAAAGGTATGTCATCACTCCCAACCAATAATATGAAAGAGAATAGGAAATAGTAAATAAACAGATAACAAAAACCAAGGTGAGTTTCCTTGAAGGTTAATTGAAACCTGTCTCCCAGTAGTAAAGTAGCTTTTATTGATTGAGTCCTGATGGTATTTTGAATTAACTTGATCTCAATAAAGATAGAAGCCTTGATCCCAGCTATCTTCAAATGCAATTGCACCTGGAAGGTTCATTCTCTTTAGATGGTAACATCTTTTTCTGAGAACACTCTGTTGTCCAGATGCAACTTGGAATCAAAGTCTCCATCAGTATAAAATCTGACGCCCAGACAGACAGCAATCTTGAACACTAAATCAATTAATTGCTGGGTTTTAACGGAGAACTTCTCTCCCAGAGCTGAGGCCTAATGGAATTTTACTTAAGAAATTACATAACATGGCTAGATGAGGAGATGAATTTAAAAAGCAGAACAGAAGGTATCTAGGAAATGTGGTCTCTCAAGGTCCCTTCATCTCTCTTCCCTATTTTGTCTAAGAACTCTTCCTGTGCCTACTAATCATGCCTAGGACGTGATTCCCTCTCTACCCACAATTGCATCTGCCTTTATTTTGAAATTAACCTTAAACCATCTTTTCATTTTTTTAAAAAAAAAAAGCAAAACAAAGTTCAAAATCTGTACTATGAATAGCATCACTTAGAAATGGCTTTTATGGCTGCATTCAATTTTCATAGCTACTTTTTGAAGACTAACTATTCTTTTTATTTCCTTTTATTCTCTTGTGCTGTGTTAATGCCTTACTGACTGTGGTGCCTCTCTATTGCTAAGTGTGCTTTCGTTGGGTTTCAAGTCATGTAATTTTTATTATGTACAACATCACCTGAGAAATTATCAGACAAGGACATCAAAAAGGACTGTGTTGCCATAGCAGCAAAGCTGTATCAGCCCAGCCACCCACCCATGATTCATGGAGTGATAGGGGACCTAATACCACCAACACAAACTCAGAGTAGAGATCTGTCCACCCTAATGGTGGGCCCCCTTATCATGTGCTTTGTTACCTAGGGGTTACTACCTTTTTCAATGATGAGTAGGGATGATGAGGGTTCAATGATATGGGGCATGCAAAGCCTTAAGCATAGATTCACTCATTAACAATAGACATGATAGCTTTCTTTTTACCAGATTTTATCCATACTTTTCATGGATCATGGCAATATTTACAACGACACAAGGAGGTGACGTTGCCCATTCTATAGATGAGTAAGTTGAGGTTTAGTATGTTCAAATCACTGGTCCTTGGCTACAAGGCTGGAAAGTGGCTTATTTCACTGCTGGTAGGGAATTGCAGGACCCTAATTTGTGTAATGTTTTTTCCTTCATCACATTATGTCTCTATACCTCCTCACCTATTTCTGCTTTGGCCTCTCAAACCAGTTGGTTTTAACTTTTTTGTCATCTCTTTCTTCCTCAAACTCTACCTTCTCTCTCTCACTCCTCACTTCCAAATGATTTTCCTTGGAGGGCTGATAGTAAAAACATTTAACGCAATATTTAAGAGATAATGTTCATTCAAAGATCAATTAGATCTGGAACACAAGCAAGGTCCTGAAAGACCCTGCAGCTCCAGAAATTAACTCCTTAGCAGCTGCTTTGTGGGGACACAGCTTCACGGGAGAAAATGGGTGGGGGATTATGATTTCAATTTAGAGATGTTTGAGAATGTCCTTATATGAAATCACACACTTATCTAGTAAGAATTTGGGCTAGAATTTGGGTCTAAATGTATCTGGCTGATGATTACATGCCAAATGACACCCAGGTACCTTATTTTGTAGAAGAGATATGCTTTTAGAATCGTTTTAAATAAAACAAAATTTGAATTGATTTTTCTACTAGTTAGAGAATATTAGAGTAGGAAGCAACTTCCAAGTGTTTTCTATAGTAAGATCATTTTGTTGGCAGCCATTTGGTGTGGTTATTAAGAAACACCTTGAATGCTATCAGCGGTCAGGAGCTCACTACCTCAAAATACATCATGTGCCACTGTCAGTAGCATGCATGATTTATTACAGACTCTCATAATGTGCTCAAAGCTGTTTCCTTATTATTTCCCTCTAGTCATCCTGGCAAACCAATAGAGATAGAATCCACTTCTTCCCATGATGCTTTTCATAATACTCTCCCAATTTGCCTTCCTGATGATATCAGGGCTCCCTTTCTCACCTTTTCCCTAGCTAAGTATCAACAGTGCCACTTTCCTTTATTGTGAACTCCATCGTCTACTCTGTACATCCCTCTTTAAATGGTACTCCCAAAACTGAACGAAGTGGTGTCTCACCAGCATACAGCATGTCAAGGTTTTCCTCCTGTGATCTTGTTCCTTTTCTTTCTCTAGGACCATAGTTTGATGAGAAATGGACCACAACAACCTATGTTTACCTCTGTTAAAGTGTTTAACATTCTCACTACTTACTCATGTGTTCTGTGTTTTACTTATTTGATTATAAACTCCTTGAGGTGAGCTCCTAGTATAGGGGTTTGAATATAGCAATTATAGCTAAATGTTTTTCAAAATATATTTTTTTGAAATGGAGTAAACCTCTTTGTTTGCATCAGAAGATCTGTCTGAATTCACTCCTTGAAATCAGAAGCCAAAAACCAGAAGATCATATCATGAGCATCCAAATTTTGAAAGCTACCATCAGGATCGAGACCATCAGAACATTTGCTTGCCTGGTAATTCCTACTGAGGATTTATGAGAACCCTTATGAAGGTCATTAATAAGGATTCCAAACTTTTATTTTTTATTTAAAGACAAATTTTAAATTCCCTTTATGTTTAGATTCAATTAAAATCTTTTCAAATCTGTGTGTCTCCTTTATTATCTTACCCTGCCTTCAGCCAATTTCTGTGTGTTTACTGTACTCCCAAGTTCTTGCTTGTTTGCCATCAGTTTGTCCTCCTGGAACAGATGCCAGTTGGGGTTCTTTCCTTCTGTACTCCTTGTTTCCCCTTCAGGAAACACCATCTACTTGAATTTTGTTCTACGAGAAAGCTGGAGATTTTCTCTCTTCCAGGCTCCTCTGTCAACATGTGGGGAAGAATATGACCTTGAGTACTGTATAAATGCTATTTTCTAAAACCAACAGAATTAGCTGTAGAATGAGAACAAAGGGAGAAATGAAACTGTCAGAGAGTTGGGCAGGCCAGTAACAGCAGCAGCTAACATTTCTACGGTGCTGATGTTGTGCCAGGCACTCTTATAAGCGTGTTTTGTTTACCCATCCAATCTTTACAACAATTCAGTGACAGAAGCCAAAATAGCTTCCCCATTTTACAGATGAGAAAACTGAAATTCAATGGGGTCAAATAATTTACCCAAGATTACACAGATAGTCAGGAGTAGAGGTGGAAAACAAAATCTGAGCAGCTCTGGCACCAGAGGCAGTACTTCCTCTTAATAAGGCTATTTCAGTGCTACCTGCCTCATCTCTGCCTACCTTCTCAGAAGGCATCTAGTCCTATTACCTATCCAGTCTCTGCTGCCTAGACCAATGGACCCAGAAACAGAATTTCATAGAAAGGAAACAAGGCTACCCCCAAGTCGTCTAAGAGAAGCCATTGTTAGTCTGGTAGGAGCACTAGACTATAGTTGAGAGTCATAAATTCTAATCTCTGTCCCTCTATCGCGTGTTTGAACCTTTTGTCCGAAGTCTTGGATCAGCAGCTCGCTAACATCTCTTTCATTTCTAAAATGCTATTCTTAGAGAAATAAAAGCAAGAATGTTAGGCCCTCTGAGGGTGCCAGCCATCATCTCTAGCCTTATACTTCCCAATGTGTGAAACAGATGTGGTATTAAAAAAAAATTACAGTCACTTAATGAGGTCACTCACTTTTTATTCTTCATCAGTCACCTGGCTAGTGTCGGAGGGGAAAGCCGCAGTGTGGTGCGAGGATGTCCTCAACCCCTCTCTAACACTTGCTAATCTCTCTTTATAACAAAGAGACAGCAAACTCTAGATTGAGAACCTTTGACAGACAATAATATTCATTTTAATAATTTAATGTTGACTGCCAGAATAGACCTCCAGCAGGCCTAAAACACGGGCTTAATAAGGGGAAAAGATCCACTTGGGGAAAAGATCTTCACCAGTGACCCAACACACGTTTTCAGCTACGTGTACCTGTTGGACAGGCCAGCAGGTAATGAGAGCATGAGAACCTACAGAGTTGGTGGGAAGGGCTAGAAGGGGAAAAAAACGATTTTTTGGCAAAGGCTGATCCCTGAAAACCTAATAAGATCCTCATCCTGATCATGTCTTTAGCAAAGCCCAGGGAAGTATGACCTTCCATAACAGAGGCTTTCTGTGCCTCCTCCTTTGTAAATCTGTGCCTAGTAAACTACATGTTTTATCAATGTTACATAAACCTTTATCTTTTGCTTGCATCTTTCAGTTGACTTGTGCTGTTGTGACAGCCATAGCGTGTTTCCTTCCGTTGACTGAAAGTAATACTCATTCTCCATTTATGAATACAACATAAAATTTTCTTGTAAATTTAGTTAATGTGTGTAAATTAAAAGACACAATCTTTGTTCTCGTTAAACACCCCATGTAGTGGCAAAGATAGATTTTCATCCAGTAAAGATGCAAAAGCCTCTGTCTGGTAGAAAAAATAAATAACTCCTAAGGTGACTATTTGATTGTCCTGTGGGACATTAGCCAGTTTTGTATCTAACCTAGACATCTTACTTCAGTATTCTTTGTCAAGCGGCTCAAAACCTGATTTCCTATTCGTCTTTGGAACTAGATTTTCATGCTACTGATGTCCTTGTAATAGAGTTGAAAAAGCTTGCTGACCAATGTTCATTCTTTATTTGTAGGTGAACCACACTTTATATTTTTGAAAACATTTATTTGACAACAGCAAACAAGTAAAATTCAACAAATATGTATTCATCAGGTCCAATGTGCCTTACACACAAATAGACACAATTTCAAATGGTAGCAAGTAGTTTGAAGGAAACAGTGGAAGTGTGATGAGCTTAGTGTTTATTTCAAAGTCAAAGAAAGTGAAAGAAAGGAAGTTAAAAATGTGAGGGTGATTCTACATGTGGTGCATAGACATAGTAGAATCTGTGAAGGTAAGATGATTGGCTGAAATTCCATGGTGTGTGGATGTCTCCCCTTACAAATGGATTCCTAGAGACTCAAGGATCCCAACCACTTACCTCAAGCCCATAACCCCTGAAGTTTCTCTACCACACAACCACTGCCTTGCCCTTCTCTAAGAAAAGGCAAGTCCCACCAAGCCCACGGGCAACTCTGCCATCTCTTTGGCCATGTTGACAGCAGGAGAAAAGGAGAGGCGGTCTGGACAGAGAGGGTAGTTGCCCATGGAAGAGGCAGAGTCCACCTCTAAAAATGAAGACTGCAATGCTCCTTTGTGTTCTCGTAGTGGTGCAGAGCTAGGAAACCCCAGGGAGCAATGTCCCATCAGGGCTCAAATTATTTTCACTATAGACAATTTTATAGTCAAACTTTCTTCCACTTCCCCCATGCTCACATGCATAGGAAGAATCCATCAGGAACATCTTTCTAACAACAGAAGTTGACTTCAGAATTTCTAGGGTAAGGGAAAAACTAAGGACATTGGGAAAAGCTGCCACATCCCAAGATGCTTATGTGTTCAAACTAAACTCTGAGAATCTCAGGCTGCACAGACTGAAGGACTACCAAGGGATAAAACACACACCAGCCCCCAAACTTATTAGGAGAATGTTGACTTTTGTCACTGACACCTTCTTACCTTCTGTGTCAGGCCTTCCCACCACTATCTTGACACCCCTCCCCTCTTAGAATTAGTGGCTTCACAAGAAAAACACATCCCAGTTAGTTATCACATTTGATTAAACACCTCACCCTGAAGTGTAAATATCTCAGTGGCTCCTCCTTTTGCAGAGATATTTGTACCCTTTAGCTCTATAGAGCCCTCTAAAACAGTGGAATTTCAGCTATCAGAGAAAGGCAGATAAGGTGGATACTTTGGGAAGGAGGACTTCCCCAAAGTCTATTTCTCAATCAAATCACTTTGGGACAATTATGACAGTGATTTATTAAAGTAAAAAGGCTATTACTTTGTTCTTGCCACCATAAAATGTCTATGTTTGCTTAGCTTAGCTGATTTCCTGGTCTATCTGAAATACACTGACAGAATTCCATAGAAGAATGTTTGTCTTTTTTCCTCCCCCTTCTTTTTTTATATTGCTTATACTATGTTTCTTCCCCTTGGGAAGAAATTTTTAAAATACTTCACAGCTGCTTTGAAAACAGCTGTATAAATGCAAGAAATTAATAAGCAAGGCCAAAACACGCATCAGTGCAAACTAAGACCAAAGTTATTAAACCATAACCTAAAGGTACTCAAAGTAAAATATACATACATATTGAGTTCAAAACATATGTGATTTAATTAAAAATCTAACTGTGTTTAAAAAAGAATGGCAGGCAAAACAAAAGTCTGACACTTAAAAAATCATAAATCATTCACACAAACACACATACACACACTCGATCATTTCCTGAACCCATAAGCTAAAGCTGCCTGAATATGAAAATAGAACAAGGACTTCAACGCACAAAGCTTGTGAGTTGAAAATGACATTTATATGAGAAGTTCTGTCTGCTTGCCTCATACATCATTTATTCACAGCAATATCAATTAGTCATCTTGTCCCTATTCATACAAAATGATTATCTACTTCTTCCCCAGCAGTAGTGTGCAGATAACACACCAGAGGTTCCCTGGTGGCTGACTGTATCCATTTGTTTTCCATTCATTCCTGGGACAGGGGAATTAACAAAGCTGTGTGTAGGAAACACAGTATTTGTTCTCCACAAACTTCTTTATCTTTATTTGCCCCACTGTTGGCTATATTTTTTAGCCTACTGGCAGCCAAGGGCCACATGTCTATGAAGATAAATTTTATATCGAATCTGCTGCGAGCTGATGTCAATGAAAATCTGTGCCAGGACAGATTCAAAATGATGGTGAAGAGGAAGTTTCTGTATTTTATTTCTGTGCATATTGTCCTGTTTTCCTGATCACGGAGCCAGGGAAGACTTGGAACCAGGACCTATTTTTCTGCCTTGCTCATCTCTCAGCAATGGATAAATAAATGCAGCCCTCCCTGTTGGCCAGACTTTCAGTCTGATTTTCTGTGTGATGGCCTTAGATGCTCAAGCACCGTGATCTAGCATCCTCACCTGCAGGCCTAGTTTTGTTCACGCCTGGGGTGACTCAGGGTTAGAGCAATTGTGTTTCATCCAGGGTTTTGCTGCCAGTGAAGGTTGGGCTTGCTGTGTCCACAGTGGTGCTTCCTGTCTGTTATCAGCCTGGTGGACATTTGATGTGTGTCAATTTTGTGTGTCCACTGGAAGCCAAATGGCATAGCTCAAAGATAACATTTTGCCCTGCTTTCCTCCCATTTCAAAATGAATTCAAGCTTTCTGTATGGGTAAGCTCAGTTTGGAGTCTGGGGGGAATTCCAAAGTCAAGAATGCTCTGTTTGTGAAGTAATCCTAGCAACGTGTGGAATTTTCCTCGTGATTTTTTTTTCTTGCAAAAGCTAAATGTTAAAGAAAAATGCAGGAAACTGGCAATTAGAATCAATTCCCCTCATAACAACAGCAGGATATCAGCTAGAAAATATGTCCTTTAACTGGTGTAATAATTGTCAGCAGTAAAAACCTTGGGAGTGGCCATGAAATACACATATTGACCTGGGGATGCTTGAGGTATGGTTCTATCACATAAACAGGTTGTGTTTCAAGGACTGGTTCATATGGCGGCATTTGGAATTCCAGACA
Source organism: Cebus imitator (assembly GCF_001604975.1). NCBI lineage: Eukaryota > Metazoa > Chordata > Mammalia > Primates > Cebidae > Cebus > Cebus imitator. The sequence goes on from NW_016107346.1 coordinate 1,795,641, forward strand.
TATTTCTGATTAAATGCATGGTACAAAGCTCGCAGGTTAAGCTCCAAAACCCATAACATGCAAAATATATTCTACCTGCAGCAGCTACAAAATAAACAATAATGAATATGATAGAATAAGATAAAATTGACCCTTAAGCCAACAAGGCTCTTTGTAAACAATGCGTTTATTATGTCAATAACTGACATTAATATCAGTATATATTCCTGCCTCTCCCTGTTTAGTCATTCAATCAGCACAGCAAATGCTTAACGAACACCTACTATTTGCCAGACACTATTCTAGGTGCAATGAGCCAGACTGACAAAAATCCCTGTCATTACAAAAGGAGAGAGAAGACAGAGACGGAGAAAATAAAGAGCAGTTTGTAAGTCCAAAGGAGAAAATCCAAACAGAGTAGAGGGCTAGGAAATATCAACAAACGTGTCACAGCAATTTTAGATTTTAGCAAGTGAGAAAGTATGATTGTAGTCAGATTCTGAAGCAGGTGAGGAAGTACTTGCCAGTGGGAAGTAATGAAAAACTTTCAGTGGGATACAATCCCAAGCAGAGGCTATGGCAGGTGCAAAGGCCCTAAGAAAAGCTGGATCTGCTTTAGAAGAAATGTGTGAATACTTGTTGCTCCTACTTCCAAGGAAGAAGATGTGAGCTTTTATTACAGGGACCCAGGGTTGGAAATACCCTCAAGATGCAAAATATTTTAGTTAGGTTCTTCTCATCCTCTGGGTGACTACTGAGCTTATGTTGTTCTCTTAGAGACAATCAGGCCGGCAGAAAGCTGGGGGATATTTATGTTCATCTCTTTCCTGTGTACTCTAATTTATGCACGAGACAGGATCTAGGAACGATTGTGATGGATAATCCTTTTGTGAATCTGTAAGCATGTGTTTTTACATGTGTATTTTATAGTATCTCCTAAGGTACAGAAGTTTGAAAAACTTTTACTGTGAAATGTAACATATATACAGAAAACAATGACATGGAGCTTAATGATTTCTCACAAAGCAAACACCCACGTTACCACTTGCCCAGGTCAAGAAACAGAAAACGACCAGCATCCCTGGTGCCCCTGTGAGCCCCACCCCTCCCTTCCCTGTAAAGTTAAACCACCCTCTGACTTCAAAATAACCACTTATTTGCCCTTGGGTTTTAAAGAGAAACTGGTAAATGGGCCCTTATGTACCCTAGTTATCAATGATAGGCCAATCGTGTTTCATATCATCCCCATTTCTTCCCTTCATCATTCCTGTCTAGCTAAGTTATTTAAATTATGTACTTACTTTTAAGGAGGGATAATCTACATGAAGCAAAATGCACAGATTTATAGCCTACAGTTCTATGAGTTTTACATGTATACATTATACACATATAATTTATGCATGCATAAATTGATATAAACATTGGGCATTACAAATTTGTTTTGTATCTGTGTGTGTTCTCTTTGATAACTAGGAACTTGGAAGCACAGAGCAGACTTCAGTGTCCCTCTGTGTCCATGTGAAAATCCAGAAGCAGCTTAGTCAGCAGTCAGATGGAGTCCCTGAAGCATGCTGCTATGAGTCTTTCTAAGCCCTTTCTAAATGTAGGCTGTTATCAGCTACCCACTGCTTTTCCCTTCCCCCTGCCTCCTTTTCCTTCTGTCGGCAAAATAGTTTGTTATGGATTGGTGATAAAAATCAGTGTCCACTGAAAGACACATCAAGACCACCGCCGTGGGAGGCCATCAAAGCATACCAGGCCACGTCATGCCACAGTGTGAAGAGACCATCTGTCAGGGGGTCACAGGCCATGTCCACCAACTCACTTCTCCTATTTCCCATGAAGAGAAGGAGTTTGCCCCCAATCCAACCAGAAGACTCGCTTCCTTGAGCTTTCCCCACTGACTGGAAATGTGCAGGGTGTGTAATGTATAGGCTCAGGGGGTTAGCAGGGTCAGTGAGCTGAGTCTCTGGTTCATAACTCCCCTTGGTGACACATGCAGGTTTTCCCTGGTGGTATTCAGTAGGGTTCAGCTCTCCTTCTCTCGCTCCTGCCTCCCTTCTTCCTGCATCACTCATAGGGCTTCCTCCGCTGCGTAACGGGTAATAGTGAACCAGAAACACATTTTTGCCCTCTAGTTATAGGAAGCTTAGGAAGTCAAAAATGTCTGTTTCACATTTCTCAAGAGACTTCCTAATAAATGTGCGTATGCTGATTCTCAACACCTCTTTGCTAATAAATGGTGTTTCCAAAATGAGTCGGAATTTATACGTGTTATAATAATTATATTTAGACATGAAAGGCATGTTTGTCATACCAATATTTTATCAATACACATCTCTGCCTCAATTTATTTATTTATTTTTATAATTTTTTTGAAAAAGGGTTGCACTCTCTCACCCACGATGGAGTGCAGTGGTATGATCTTGGTTCACTGTAGCCTCAACCTCCCAGGCTCAAGTGATCCTCCCACCTCAGCCTCCCCAGTAGCTGGGACTACAGGCATGTGCCACCACACCCAAGTAATTATATTTTTTGTAGAGACAGATTTTTCCCATGCTGCCCAGGCTGGTCTGGACTCCTGGGCTCAGGTGATCTACCCACTTTGGCCTCCCAAATTGCTGGGATTATGGGCATGAGCCACAGTGCCTAGCCTCCTGCCTCAGTTTAAAAACAAACAAACAACAACAACAAAAAACTAACTAAAAACTAAAGCAAAGATATCCCCAACTTCTGACTGTGCTTAAATTTTGTGTGATTTTTTTTTTTTTTACCCTTTAATTTTCTTGATGTGGTTTAGGTCAGCCAAACAGTGTTAATTTTACCCAGAGGCCCATATAAAATTGTTCCTATGAGAAAACAAAAGTATGGTTTTCAAAGCTGGCCTGAGTTACTCACACGTAAGAGTGATAAAATCCTATTAGACAATGACATATAAAGCTGCAAATACCACTGCATGTACATGCAGGTTTTCAGAGGGCCTACATATAACCTAAGCCCTTTGATTAACAATACACAGCTCCAAAAGTCTCAGAGGCTAGATTTTCCACCTGGAGGGTTTGGTGTTGGTATGTTCCTTTGTATCAAATATTTTTTGTAAGAGGAAAATAAAATAAAAGATCCACAATAAAAATGGTTTTGATCAGCATTCCCAAGATTAGGAAATGCAGCTTTGATATGCTCCTTCCACATGGATGTCAGTTAAAGTACTGCTCCCCAGTCTCCATGATGCACGCAAATCCCTGGGGATCTTGTGAAAATGTAGGTTCTGATTCAGCAGGTCTGGGTGGTACACGAGATTCTGTGTTTCTAACCAGCTCCCAGGAGTAGTCGATGCTGCTGGCCCATGGACCACACTTTGAGTAGCAAAGTGTTAAAGCAAGTTATCGCCCCATGCTAGAATTGTTCAGGTAGCAGACTGCAGTGGGAGGGAGGAAGAAGGAGAAGGGGAGGGTTGGTTAGAGTAAAGGTAAATTGCTTTTTGTTTCCTGTAGTAACTTCTGCAGCCTTTCATGGGAAAGTGAACCCAAGGTATGCGATTCCTGTCTTTTAAGCACCATCTCTCTGACATAAAGTGTACCAAGTGAATTTTCAAAGACTTGTCCATGATTTTGCTCTCTTGACTCTCATGGAAATTAACTATGGTCTTGCCAGTTTATGCTTTGAAAAAGGCATCTCGCTTTATTTTTGTGGGAACCTGCATCCCATAATAACAGTGGTTCTCAGTAGGAGGAAGATAAAAGCAAATTAACCCTTTAAATTACAGAGAGCAGAGAGCAGTAAACTCACCCGAGTCTGAGGCAGCATCTTTTTCTCCTTTTCATAAAGCACAGAGCTCCTTTTAAGGCAATGACATGCCTGTTGGAAGATGAAGGCCAATAGGGCTTGCTTCCAGGAGACTTGAATCTTTCCAGGTGTCTGTTATTGATCAAAATAAGGTAAAGTCTAGAGATATGAAAGAGGCCACTTATCAATCACAAGACAAAAAGGAAAAAGCATCTAATTTCTCTTGAGCACCTCGCTTGTTCCAGACTCTCTACATATAGGATGCCATTTACGTTTCATTCTTTCTCTATACAGCAGGTGCTATTCTTCATTACTTTCTCATTGAGAAAATTGGGATATACAGAGGTTAAGTTTATTGCCATGGTTCTACATTAATTAAATGGCAGAACTAGGAACGTGAACTCAGAGCTCTCTGATTCCAGAAATATTAAAATTGTTTCCCAGTCTCTTTGGCTGAGAGTGTCCTGTTAATTTATAGGCAGAGCCATCTTTGTGTGCTGGGCCTGGCACCCATGACTTCAATCACAAATTGTTATGTAACTAAACGAACGCATTCATATCACTAAATCCATAAACCCATGTGTCCCATACAGGGACACATACTGCAAATTACATGAGCATGGGAGTCTAGGATCAAGGCAGATCATGATATACGTGGATTTGACCTTTTGTCCTCCTTAAAAACTCACCCAGTGGTTTTACTCTCTCTTTCAAAAGCTCAGTGGAGTTGGCCCCAACACAAAATAAGAGCCCCAGTGAAAGGAGCTAGGCAAAGTTTCCACTAATGTCAGTTCTCAGGTGCCACAGTATTTTATAAGAGCTTTAACAGGTTTCCTTGAAACAATGAAGAGAATGAAGGAAACTGTGGGTGGAAAGAGACTTAACTAGGGAAAAGCTGGACATGAGCCAAGGGCAGTGATATGGGCCTCACTTATTAACATGCATGCCATAGGAGAGCCCCTGCTCTACCTGAACTCAACAGGAAGAACAATGTAAATAAAAAAAAAACACAAGTCATGGTTCTACGATCCAGAAGTATTAGAAAACATAGCATGGAATGTGTCTTCTGAAATAAGAAGTAAGGTCACCATCTCTGTTTTTTTTTTTTTTTTTTTTGGGACCCTAATGTGAATTTCTTTCCTTGGAATCACTATGAACAGATGATGTTCATGCACAATGATCATGTTCAATATGCAAGAGACACACACAGGTATGTACCCATACATGAACACACAGACACACAGAAACAACAGGAAGCAAGTGTCACCACCCTCATAGAGAGTGAGGAATCAGAATTCTCAGACAGTATTGTGTTACTAACACTACAAAAAGATATTCTACGTTCTCATGTGCTTGACTGCACTTTCCATATCCACTAAAAATATGGCCCAAAAGGATTGCAAGAAAGCCACCGTCTTAAAAACCTTGACATCCTTTTCTAAATAAGTTTTTGGATGTCCATAAAAACAGAGAACACAGGTGTTTGAATTGTTCTTTTGTAGAGTAAAATTAAGTCTCATGAGTTTGCTGTTACCTCTCCTTTGGCCTGGTACTTAGTAGAGCCTCGATTTCTATTTGTGGGATTTAGGAAAGAAAAGCCAAGACATGTTTGCTCTGAAAACCAAAGGACTAGAATAACTGGGGAAGAGCTAGTGCTTACATAAAAAGAAAAATCTCAAAACATTAAAGATTTCTTCTATTGTCCTAGTGACAGACCTATCGAAAAAAGCAGACCACGTTGCTCCACTGCGTTGATAGAAATACCTCTTGACAATTCTTTTTGTTTACCTCTGTCTTCTCAGTGTGGGGCCATCTTCATATCATTTCTTCCTTCCTGTCTTTTCCAATTTCACCTACTGAAATATACTATGGCTGTTTAGTTTTTGTTAACTTGGGGCGGGAAATGGTGCTCCAGAAGTAGAAGCAGCTGAGGGCACATGGTTTCTAAGATCAGCATCTATTGGACATAGGAAGAAAATATTGAGCGGCTACATGGATGCCTGGGACATCAGCCTGCACAAACATAAAAACTAAAGATCAAAAAGACCTGTCTTTTAGTTAGAATGGAAGTTTGATCAGTATAACTGATTAAAGTCTCAGAACAGCAAAGACTGGGCCTTTTTGGGTGGAGGTGGAGATGCCGTCAGTCTGTTTCCTTTCTCCTAATAGGCAGCTCAACTTCCCTCCTCTCCTATCTTGCCTTGATTTGAATAACTCTGCTTTGGAGATCTCCCCACCATGATCACTTTCCTAGCATTTCAAGAGGAATTTCTGCCACTTTAGGAGAGCATTGTTGTCTGTTTATTTTGATAAGTTTCTCACTAGGACAACAGAAAGGATTGCCAGTGTCTTGAGATTTCCTTCTTATAAGGTCACTAGCTCTTCCATTATAGATCCCAGTTCATCGGTTTTCAGGGCAAGTATTTCTTGGGTTTTCCTTCCTAAATCTCACAAATCAATTTCCTACAGAAAGCAAGATTTTTGAAGTTGAGTATAAGAACGAGGAGTTATAAGACAGTTTTATTTTGCCTTAAATTTTACACATCTATGGGAGAGACACTGAGGGGTAGCTGAGAGTAAGGGGTCGCTTAGCTCCTTTCACAATCTCTTAAAGTCACTCCAATTAAACACAACCTAAACTACGTATCCTGTGCTTACAATGCAACCACAGTCTCGAGTCACTGGAAACTGGAATGGATTTGACTGTATTGAGACAGTGAATTGGTTTTAGATAAACCACCCTGGGATAGGGGCTCTTGCTGTTCTGCCTTACCTCTGGAAGGGTAGAGGAGCTGAAGGGATGAGAGGACACACCCCAAGTAAGGGAACGAGTGGGAAAGTGTGGAAGCAATTATTACAGGCTGAGATGAGCCAGGAAAGCAAGGACCAGGGAGCTCATCTTGGCTCAGGAAAATGAGCAAACTCAGTATGACGTTGGAACTGCAATCCAGAAACAACAATCTCAAAAATGCAACTGGATTGTTATTCTAATTGAAATATTTAAGGGTATATCATCATCCTTCTCTTCAGCTTATTATTCCAAAGCCATCTATTGCCCAACTGTGTTTGGTAGAGGAGGATTTGATTTAAGAAGATTCAGAAAAAAATTTAAAACTTGTGTTTGAATGGAATATGGTGACAAGCCTCTTATGTGAGACCATCAAATAAAAGAAAGCAGCTCAGTTATGACGTATTCTGCATCTCCTTTCATTGAATAAATCTAAAGTATTTTGAATTTTAAATATATGATAAACAAAATTTCTTCTAAAAATAGTTTCTGGGTTTTAGTTTTTAAGCCAGCACAAGTAAATTACTCTGTATAAGGTTGGATGAACCCAAACTCTTGCTACCATCTTTAAACGACATATACTATGTACTAAAGCTTTCTGAAAGAAGAGCAAGTGAGCTGCTAAGTTGAGATCCTAAAACAGATAGACCCCCATCGAGATATCATCAGGGAAGCGGCAATATTAAAAATCTCAGGAGAAAAACTGAATTAACTTTAGGCCTACTTTCAGAAGTTAAGTGCTTTTGAAAATTTACTGATTCTCTAATTTCAGAATAATTCTTCCCGGTAGATAGTTAGATAAAACAGCATTCACAACTAGCTCAAGTTTGAATATCTCCTAAAATAAAAGAATACCTTATATAAATCCTCTGGTTTCCTAGAGCACTTTCACCTATATTAATTCCTTTACTTTTCAGAACTACTCTGTGTTGTGTGTTTACGATTGAGGCAGGCCCTCCTTTTGAGAAATACTATTCGAGCTCTTCTGATGTCCATCATGTTTTCACTGCAATTGGTGATGCCTTCCTACATGAGAGATAGCAGAAGTAGGAATGCCCCGCCCAGTAGTTCCCAAAGCTTATCTGTACTTTAAAATCACCTGGGAAACTTCAAAAAAAATTATGTCTCTGCTCTTCCCCTAGAGATGGTGATTTACTGGTCTGCGTGTGGCTCGGACTTCGAATTTTTAAAAGATCTGTAGGTACTTCCAATATACAGACAAGCTTAGGAGCCTACAACCTAGACTCTTTGGATCTCATGTTCCACACTTGTAAAGAGCATGTGTGGGTGGAGTTGAAAGGGCTGGAAGATGTGGGGTAGTCATTAGAGAGTTACCTGAAGTAGCTTCTGGAGAACTCTGGTCTTCTCTGAACTGTGTGAGGAATCAGAAGGGGTTCTCTGATGAAATCACTTTGGAAAACAATGTGCAAGCTACATTGGTTGAATACATAACAATTGTCCTAATGAATGAATCAACCTATCAACCCAGAATCAAGAGTGCTGGCTCATGTTCTACCTTCACCATCCACTAATTATGAACCATTGGGTGCCATTTATCTCACCAGAGCTCAGTTTCCGCATCTGTAAAGAAATGGGTTGACCAGATCTCTAGTGAGATGCCTCATACTTCTAACATTCCTCAAACCCTGAACCAGAAAAATCTCTGAGATCCCATTTATTTTAGGATTCCATGAGTCAAAAGGAACCAATGATCTTATCTAAGCCACTCAAGACTACAGTATGGGGGGTGTGCTTAATTGGTCTAATTTGCTATGAATCATCATTAGGCCTCCAGGCAATGTAGCTGCAGACTGTGATTCTTCTCTCTAGTGGTTAAGACTCATTTTATTCCTAAAAGCTTTTTAAAATATTATCTTCCTTACTGTTGCAAATAAAGACAGCAGAGCCTCAGACAGGCTGATTCATAGCTACTGTTTCTCAGGCTCGTAAGTACAGACGACAATCGACACAGGCCTTCTTGCCTTTAGCTTTCTTGCTGCCAGCAGACTGTCTGGACCTTGCCCGGGCTGACTCTGGGCATTAATGAATGCCGCATTCATTCCACTGGATGTTCAAAGTGACTAATGCATGGAATATTTGGGCCGCCTTCAGTACATTCAATGTCCTCTTATGCCATCTACCCATTTTCCTCATATGAGGCTGGAAATGAGAATAACTCATAAAATACAGCAAGGCCCAAAGGAATTTAGTGACAGGGAGGAGAGAAAGTCTAAAAGTCTGGTTGGTCTTGTACACCATCTGTATACTGATGACTTGTCAGTAGAACAGTTTAGATGAGTTGTGTTTCCTCTGAGCCAATCCTTTCACAAAGTCTTGCAAATTATTAAAATACCTATAAGCTAATCATTTATTTTGAGAATAAAGGGCTGCCCTTGATGCTTTGAATCAGCTCTTGACAAACCATAGCTCATGGGATACATCTGGCCCATAGACTATTTTTATAAATAATGTTTTATTGGAATACAGCTACACTCATTTGTTTATACTTTATCCATACCTGTTTTTGCTCTAAAATGGCAGAGTTGACTAGCTGCAACAGAGACTATATGAATTGCAGAAGCTAAAATATTTATAATCTAGCTGCAACAGAGACTGTATGAACTGCAGAAGCTAAAATATTTATAATCTAACTGATCATTGTTTTACATTTTATATATGTCATTTGATATGGACACATTTTTAATTCATTTATTTCTTCCTTCCTTTCTTCATTCCATCAATCGCTTATAGGTATTTAATAATCAAAGCAATTAAGTAAATATTAAAGAAATTTTAATACAGTAAGAAACAAAAAAATAAGTTCCTGTCCTTTTAAAACATACCTAATTATCAATAGTCATCTTGTTGCAATCATTTATCCACAAAATCTTTTAGGAGCTCACTGTTACATTCTTACATGCATGGCCTTCAGAAAAAAAAAAAGAGAGAGAATTATGTACATGACCATCTCATGTACTCCACTGTATTATGCAAATCAAACATAAATGGTAAAAATCATTCAATCTAAAGCTAAAGAGAACCATTATTACTGGTCCTTCCTTCCTAGTCAAGGTCATAAAACTACAGTTGGTGATAAATCTAAGTTTTATAATATGCAGGAATCTTTCCTATTAAGCTATCATAACAATATATGCATATATATGTAAAAGCACATATAAACAACCCATAAACATGAATATTTGTGGTGTATTTCTAAATATTTCAACATGCTAGGCTATTTGGCAATTTTTCTCTCTTAGAATAGCTGTTGCCAGAATATGTTTTCTCCTTTCGTATTCTTGGCATGGATGAAACAGGTAAATACAAGAGAGGTTTTGTTGGTGATTTCCTCACTTAAGGGGGAAGAAAAGATTCTAGTTGTAATTTAGTTTAAATGCAGATTTTAAACATACCCTTGTTCAACTAGCTTAATCCTGGACACTTCTATCCTAAATCTGGGTTATACATTTAAATCAAAATATGGCTGATTTTGATTTTGAAGGAAATATTTTTTTTCTAGCAAAACAGCAAATCTGACACTTAAATATGTGTAAAACAGAGGCCAGAACAAATTCAAAATTAAATATGAGTAACTACCAGTTATGGATTAGTTTATGCAGTTCTGTTTCCACAAATCCTTAACAGGAAGTATGCTTACAAAGCATGTAATTCCACTAACAACTCACACGATAGATTTCTTAGACTCAAGGCAACACAACAAAGTAATAATAATGACAATACTTTTATCTCTGGGGCACTGCTTTTCTACTGTTGGGATCTAAAATCCCTAAGTCAGTATTTTATTTATTTGCTGAGAACCAATCCTTTCACTTTTCTAAATTATTCCATATTAGGATTTCATGAACTAGTAGATCGGATTACTACTGCTTATAGAAAGCTGCTGGAAAGTGCAAACTAAAGTCCTGGAATTTTAATGCCATATTTTAGTGGAGTAAATGCATGGTAGAGGAAGATTAATTAGGTTTAAGATAGAAGGAGAGTCCAATTTAATTTTGCCCCATTACTCAACGTGCCTGGAAATTATACTTAGTGTGTGGGATTCTTCCCCTGAGGGGAATAGCAACAGAGCCTCCTTCAAGCACGGGAAGCTGTGTACAGTCTTTCTGTGCTCATCCTGTTCTATGCCCGCAGAGACCTGTTTGTGCCAGGACGGCTCTGCAAGGCAGTGGAAATTCTTTTCTGGCACAAGATTTGCAAGATGTGGAATGGACCTGTATGGTTAAGATATGTCAGCATGAACCTCCAGCTTTGACTGAAAAGTCTCAAAGAGGTTTAGGCTCCAATTCTTTGTGAGGAGGAAAAGCAGAGATAAATATATTGTCACATTCCAATTATTTCCAAGTAGATTCTTGCATTTGCAATTCGGGTTTAACCAAAGAAGAACTCGCAGAGCTGAATCAGGAAATGTTCCAGAAGAAACACTATGCCAAAAATGCACCTCGTTTCTTCCCCTCTCAAGTTCCATGTTGATTAGCCCCGGAAAAGCCCTCTTTTTACCTATTGAAATTCTTGAAGCCCCAACTCTAACTCATTAATATGTCCCTAGTCCTTTTCAATCTCTGTCCTCTAAATTCTTAGAGTACACAGCCTGTACCACAGAACTTGGCAGTGAAACTCCGCAGCTTTACACCTTCCAACCTGCAGACTTTAAAAGACAGAAACAAAACTGTGTGAGGTCAGACTCATCAACTGCGCCTACCACCAACAGAGGGCGTAGCAGTTGGAAAAGTGGTCTTACAAACCAATCTCCTGGTATTTGCCAGAGGATATTCTAGGGTTATGTCCCTGTTCCTAGCCTGTCTCTCATAGTAGAGCACACGTTTTCGAGACCTGGAAGCAGTCTTTGTTAATATCTCGATTGTGTTATGATCTACAATTTCACTTCTGGTCTCCTTTTCCTTCCAATGATTGTAAGTCCTCTCAGATAACTCCAATGCCGGGTGTCACCCATAAGCACAGTTCCTGAGCTAGTCAGGAGAATCCTGGAAACACTGTGGTTCCTTGACAATACGGTGCCATAAATTTTAAGATAGATTATTAACCTAGTAATAATGAAAAATAACGTTACATTAAGTGTGCTTATTGATTACAAAATGCACTTCCATTTTTAAAATATGGTTTTGTTGTGTGTATGTGTGTGTGTGCTTTTTTTTAATGATTAAAATAGAACTGATAAATAAGGCATATCAGGAACATCAGCACCAAATCCAGTGGAACTTGGAACTGATCTGCTTTGATCACAGATGGACTTGTGCTCATGAGTCCCCAGGGTGGCAATAATTCCGCCTGCTGAAATATGAAGCCTTGTCTTAAGCTTTACAATGGACAATTTGAGTTTTACTGTTATTTATACTGCTTCCCATAAAGCCAGATTTTCTCTTTGAATCCTGACTTGATTTACTGAAGTTTTGTGCCTTGTCAACTTTCCGTGATCTTGTTCTTTTTTCCCTATTGGTTCTGTATTTTCCTCTCATAGGATTAAGAGAACTTATGGAAATGGGCAAAGCTCCCCAAAATACAAAAATGCTTTTACACAATCATCTCTAAAGAATTCATTGTATTTCATAATATAGTTCCTTTGCTTATTTAATTAATGCCTTTGTTGCTAGACATTTATAGAATAGGCCCAAATATAAACAAAATGAAACAAAAATAGACTTCTCATTTTTCCAAAGAGAGAATTTAAAAAAAATGTTCTAACCCACTTGATTCCATCTTTTTAGCTGTTCATCAGTAGTTTCACACTTGATTTGGCCCAGTTTTTATTTTTTCTTTTTGAATAAGTATGTGGAATCTGTTTGTACTGCAAGGTTGTTGTGATTGTTTGCATGTAGGCATAATTCCTTTGAAAATTTACTGAGAATGGAGACTGCTAAGTAAAAGCATATGAACATATTTAAGGCCTTTTACGATTGTTTCTAAGATTTAAGCCACTGTAGGTTCCCATTATGTGTATATAAAATTAATAAGATGAGTCAGGTTATATTTTTCTAAGACTTTTTTTCAAGTTTTTCTAAAATTTCCATTTTATTTGCAAGAGTGTTCATAGTATCTTAATAATGTCTGTATTATATATGTGATGGCCTCATCTTTCCTGATTTTGATTTTTTGTACTTTTTTTCCTTTTCTTAAAATTAATTTTCTAGATGTTTCAGAATTTCATTTGTCTGTTCAATGAACCAAATTTTGGAAACGCTTATCTTCTCTGTCCTGTTTTTATCATTTGTGTTACTTTATTCTACTTTGTGAAAGTTTAGTAGCTCCTTGTAATGAATGCTGAGATCGTTTGACTATTTGTACCCACCCACATTTTATGTTGAACTGTAATCCCCAATGTTGGAGGTATCGCCTGGAGGTGATTGGATCATGGGAGTAGAACCCACATGACTTGGTGCTGTCCTACTGATAATGAGATCTCCGGAGATGTGGTAATTTAAATGTGTGGTGCCTCCCCACTTCTGTTGCTCCTGCTTCTACCATGTAAGACACCTGCTCCCCCATCGCTTTCCACCACGACTGCAAGCTTCCTAAGGCCTCCCCAGAAGCAAATGCTGTGCTGTGCTTCCTGTACAGTCTGCAGAACTGTGAGCCAATTAAACCTCTTTGCTTATAAATTACCCAGTTTCTGGTGTTTCTTTATAGCAATGCACAAACAGACTAATACAAATATCTTGTTAGTGCATTTTCAGCCTCTATTTTTTACTTTACTGATTTTTCCTTGCAATTCTACTAACTATTGAGCAAGACACGCTAAAATTCGGAGTGGTTATTTTTGGTTGGCTTGTTCTTTCAACTCCTGAAAGAGATGGGTTAAAACTTTCATATATGAGTGTAGTTTTGCCTGTATCTTCTTTTGATTCTCTTATTGTCCACATCTCTTTGTGGTTCCATCAATTTCTGATTTATATGCTGTGAATCTCTACTATTAGGTGCATAGATATTTAAAATCATTACGTCTTCTTGTGAGTTGGAGTTATTATCATTATAGAGTGACTCTCTATATACCTTTTGCCTTAAATCTACTGTGTTTAGTAATACTATTGTTATATCACCTTTTCTTTGTTTTACACTCAAATCATATATACATATTTCCAAGCTTTCACTTCTGTTTTATTTTTATCATTAGATCCAGGGACACACAGGATGCACACTACACGACTTCAGGGAACACCATTCTCATTCACTAGAACATGAATTCTCCTCCTCCAGAGATTATGGATGTGCCAGATTTCACTGGAAGTTTCCTTAATCCAAGTTAATATTCTTTACTTTTAATTATTCAGCCTATCTGCATTTAAATGATTACTAATACATTTGTCTTTAAAATATACCATCTTACTTTTTTATTTTTCTCCAGCGATTCTATTGTGTTTCCTTTCCTTCTTATAATATTTCAGTTTGAATACTTCTATTCTAATTTTTAAAATATCAATTTGAAAATCATTCCTTACAAATGAAAACATTAATACTCATCACAGTAGAAAAATAATCAATACTTCAATTTTACATTAGAAAATACAAGGTCCTTAGAACATTTCAACTCATTTTTATCACATTCAAGTAAATCTGTTAATGTTGTTTTGCATTTAAATTGTGCCTCAATCTTTAATACCTTATTATCATGTAGAATTATTGTTATTTTGAATATTTTGTTAGATTTACTCACATATTCACTATATTTTCTCTTCTTCATTCTCTGTTCACTTTGGTTCTTCTCTCTGGATTCAACTTGATCCTGCCTCAAGAACATTCTTTAGTATTTCCTTTAGAATGGGTTTGCTGGTGGCAAATCCTCTCATTTTTTGTTTGTCTAAAAATAATCTAGATTTCTTCTTCATATGGAAGGTATTTTCCACTGGGTATAGATTTTCAGAATGACAGTTACCTTCTTCAGCACATTAAAGTCACCACTCTATTGCTATTGCCGTTCACTGTTGCTATTAAGTCAGCTGTCAGTCATTTCTTTAAAGATAATGTTTTTCTTTGTTTATTTTCAAAATTTTTCATCTTCATTAGAATTCTGCAGTTTTATGAAAGAATCATTATGTGTAAATGCCTTTTTATTTACCCTGTTAGAGGTTTATTAGCTTTTAAAAATAATCTCTAGATTCTGTCCTTAATCAGTTCTAGAAAATTTTTAGTTGTTATCTATTCAAATATTATCTTTCCATTATATTCTTATTCTCTCCTTTAAGGAATCAAATTAAAGGTATATTAGTTCTCAATCTAGCCTTTTTTTGCCTCTTGACCCTTCTGTATTCCATCCACTGTCTCTCCATGCAACATCCTGAATAATTTATTCTGAACTTTCCTGCAGTTCTAATTCTTTCTTAGATTGTATCTAACATGCATTTAAACGCATAGTTTAAACTTTTAATTATTATATTACTTATTTCTAGAAATAATACTTTTTAATTTTTTAAAAGGTGTAACCAATGGGATGAAAATATTACTTTGAAAAATATGCTAGATCACTTCTTAATATTTTCTATTCTCTGCAAACATTTTCAATGTGGCTTTAAATGTTTAAATCTAGCACACAAATTGTTCTATACTGTGTCTAGTAATTCTAGAATGTGACAGTCTTGGCCTTTATTTTCTTGTCTTTCACTCTTTTTTATTTTCAATCCTGCTGGCTCTTGCTCACAGCCCCTGTTTTCATGTGTACTTGGAATTCTTTGACTTTGTGTTTCTCATTTTTTATAAAAATTTTTTCAGAAGTATTTTGGGGCTTTGACAATAACATCTTTCTCTAGTCAAGATGAGTATTATTTCTTTCATCTACTGATTGCTACTACCAACAGTGGTTCTACTCTAATTAAGTTAAAATTAATTATGCATATGTGTATGTGCATGCGTGTGTGTGTGTGTGTGTGTGTGTGTGTGTGTGTGTGTTTCTAAAGAGGCACCCAGGAATTGCAAATTCATTGGCAAATCCATCTAAGATTCACCTTATTTCCTCTTCACTGACGGTACAATCCTTTAATGCCTAATTGAAGTTGATGATTCCTTAGCCTTAGAAGGCTCTGAGTTTAATTCATTTCTCTTTTTTCTTCTCAATGCTAAAGTTCTCAAAACCAGTATTCATGTTTCTCAGTTTTGTCAAGTGCCTTTATGGTAAAACCAAACTTTGTTTTCTGCCTATCTTTCGAGTTGCATCTTTCTCTGCAATTTTTATCTTATTAGTTATTTAACACTTCACATTAATCCTTTAAAAATATTTTATTCAGAATTTAAAAATTATTTTTAGCAGACAGATCAGTATGAATAACCTAACTTGCAACAGAAGTACTCCAATTAAGCTCTTGACAAGTCAACAGTATTACTCCTTTTCTTCTTTTTTATAAGTATTCTTTCAGATAGCTTTTTATTTATCTTTTCTCAATAGCTGTTCAAAAATGGAATAGATTGCTTCCTGAGTGAATGAACTATAATCACTCTTTGACTGATAAGCTCTCAGAGAAATTATAAAAAAGGTTTGTATCATAAACAAAAGGTTAAACTAAGTGACTTCCGAAATGCTGCCTAAATAAAAAAATGTGGAGATTCTCTTTTCTACCTTAAAATTGATTTTCAATAAACCATATTGTCCTTTTACACATTGTAAAAAGAAATAGAGAACCTGTCACTTCGCTGTTTCATTAATATTTCTATTTGATTATCTGTTTTGTCTTGAATAATTGTTTTATTTAAATTATTTACATAATATGTGGCTTCCTTCTAAACTATTTTGTAAATGAAGAATGACTTTATGTATACATTTTAAATCTCTCATAACCTCCAACCACTATACTTATTTATGATTAGATCTCTAAAAATTGCTGCATTGTATTTGAGTTGAAAATATTAAGGCACTGATTTTCTATGTGCTTTACATGTATTATCTAATCTTCATAAAAACTCTATGACATGTAAGTTGCTATTACTTTCATTTTATAAATAAGAAAATTAAGGAATAAGGAGCTAATGTACCCAGACCCAAAAGAGAAAGTGGCAGAAACCAGGATTTGGTCTCAGGATGTTCAGCTCCAGAACTCTCATTTTCAACCACTTCACTATACTAAATTTTCAAAAGTGGTTGAAATTGCTGAGCTAGTATTTTCATAATAATAAAAAAAGAAACCATGAAAAATGGAGGGCTGGGCACCGTGGCTCACACCTGTAATCCCAGCACTTTGGGAGGCCGAGGCAGGCAATCATGAGGTCAAGTTTGAGACCAGCCTGATCAACATGGTGAAACTTTTTCTCTACTAAAAATACAAAAAGTAGCTGGCTGTAGTGGTGCATGCCTGCAATCCCAGCTTCTCAGGAGGCTGAGGCAGGAGAATCCAGAAGGCAGAGGTTGTAGTGGGCCAAGATCATGCCACTGCATTCCAGCCTGGGCAACAGAGTGAGACTCCGAAAAAAAAAAAAAAAAAAAAGCAGAGAGAATCAGACCTCTCTGACAATAGGATGGAAACAATTATTCATTTCTTGCAATCAATAATCTGTTCTGCATGTGTTTGTGTGTGTGTCTGTATTCATAAGTGTGCATGATGGTGATGTTTTGTCTCTTTTCCTTTAACAATTTTTTTCTTATAAAATCATTTTTTCTCATTCCATTATCCTCATCATGCTGTGAAAATAGCCATGCAGGAAGGCCCTATGCCCCTTCCTGGCTGCTGCTGCCCCACTTCCTCTCTCTCACTGTCTCCTGAATGACATTTTCTGTGCAGTTTCAGCAGTTCAGCAGGCTCTAACCTTGACAGCACCTGCGTCAAGAGCGGAGGGAGTGTGCTAAGCCAAACCCAAGCAGGGAGGCTTTGGCTATCAATACCTCCTTTAGAAGGTGGCTTTTTTCTGGCTTAGGTAGCCTTTTCCATTTCTGGCCTCATTCCTTCTTGCCAGCCAGCGCTCCCTCTGTTCACATGTCACTTATTGAACTTGGATAGTTCTTATTAGCTACATGATTATCATCGATGTCAATAGTTCTACCAGGCCAATAGGGTTATGGAATTGCAGTCTTGCCATGCTCCACGAACACTGGAGTGACACTCTGTTGCATGTGCAATAGCCAGAGTTTGCCACGATTCTTTTTGACCACAAGTGAATTCCAGGGAGGTTCTGGTTGAGTCGAAAATGAGTGGAAGCTCGCTATGGGTAACCTCTCATCCAAATTTAGCAGCAGCAGTGCCCCATCACCAGGAGACACCTCAGAGCCTGTATCTAATAGCAGCTTTAACACCCAAATCCTACATTATCCTTTGGAATTAGGATCTGGCAGATGTCTAAAGGATTAATGTCCTATAGATTTAGGATAGCTCATGAGAAAGCAGACTAGCTCCCTCTGGATTTGGGACAGGAGGTAGAAAGACTCAATGAGGAAGAGAAAAAGTATTGCTTGGATTCCTAAAGCATGCATTGGTTTATATCCCCTTGTATTATTCTTTCTGTCTCTCTCATCTTTGCGAAGAATTCAAGAAGATTGTAAAGGAAGGTGAGGAGGCCAATATTATTATCACTATTAGTTCTTCTTTTCTTTCTCCTGAAAAACTCAATGTAGCACCAGCTACATAATCTCATAAAACCAATGCCAGACCTGGTAGTTTCTTTAAAATGCATCTCATTCAACTCTTCACTTGCCATATGAGAAAAATCAACCCAGAGAAAATAAATGACTTTGTCAAGCTCACATGATTTTCTTGTGGCCATGTAGATGTAAAAATCTAGCTCTTTAGACTTCAGCCCCAGCAGATGCTTGCTAAAGTTCTGATACTAGAAGGATTAAGCATGTAAAGGATTGCAGGCCCTGGAATTCTGCCTCCTTCCCACAGTGACCATGGATGAGTGGCAAGTCATGGTAATTCTTTACGTCTCCATATCAGTCCTTGAAATGGGTGCCCAGGGGAGTGACCTATGTGTCCTTCATCCCACTCCAATATAGTCTAGAAAAAAATGAACTCACATGGAATTTGTTCAAATGCCTCCTTCTCAGAGAGGCCTTGCCTAGAGATCCTTTATGAAAAGGGAGCACCCCTTTCCCCACTCAGCACCCTTCCCCTCGACTCTCAATATTTGGCCTATGCCGTTCAATTTTTCTCCATAGCACT
Source organism: Cebus imitator (assembly GCF_001604975.1). Lineage (NCBI taxonomy): Eukaryota > Metazoa > Chordata > Mammalia > Primates > Cebidae > Cebus > Cebus imitator. Next base: position 1,814,304 of record NW_016107346.1, read on the forward strand.
GTGTGTCATCTGATGCATCACAGATTTGCTTATTTTTTCTTTCTCTCAAATGTCAAAAGAATGCAAAATGTGGAAGATGATTGGGAAGAACTTTAAAAAATTTCCTACTAATGGCAGGGCTGTCTGGTGTTAAGAGTACCATAGAAAAGCAAAATGGGTTCTTGTGCAAAGTGGGTGGGGGTGAGGAGAGAAAGACAGAATGAAGATAAAGCCAAATGAAGGACTGAAAAATCATGTAAGATAAAAGGCACTATCAGACTGAGTCACTAGTGAAGATGTAAATGAGTGACCAGAAAAACAGTGAGACTTGGAAAGAACATTAAGCAGAGGCAACTGCATCCTTTATTTATTGCTGTGATAATAAATAACAAACCAACCCCAAACTCTGGCTCAAAGCAACAAGATTTATTGATTTTTTTGTGTCTGTGGGTTGGTGATTTACTCTGGGCTGTGCTGGGCCCATTCATATTTCAGGGGTCAGTTAGCCATTGGCTGATTTAGGACAGCATTGGCTAGAACCACTGAGATGACATGACTCCGTCCCTCACGTCTCATCCTCCAGAAGGCTATTCATGGCATAGGGTCATGGCTGCAACATACAGGGACTGAGTGGCAAGATAAAACACACAGGACATCTTGGGGTTTAGACAAAACTGGCACAGTGTAACCTCCACTATGGGCCCAGGCATATCACAAGGACAGCTAATAATCAAAGAGTAGAGAAATAGTCCCAGGACTCATCTCTTGATGGGAGGGGCTGCAAATAGTTTGGATAGAGGAGAGGCAAATAATTGGGTTCATAATTGCAATCTATCATTTGTCTTATGTCATAAAGCGGGAGAATCTCTGACCCTCTCTAGCACCTCTCCCTGAAGATGAGACTATTCCCCAAGGGAGAGGGGTTTTTGGGAAACTCTCTTTCTACATGTATATATTCAAAGATCTTTGTTTCATATAGGTATATGACACAAATACACACACATAATGTCACTTCTTTAATACTGTCTTACAAACAGCTCATTTCAATGTACTCTCCAAAAATGTTGAGTGAGGTAGGCTTCGAGCCCCGTAAAATGAGATCATAAGGAAAATGTAACTTGGGTCTATTTTGTCAGCATCACCAAGACGACATGAGACGCTGAAGTGCACATGGGTGAGGAGCACTCCATCATCTCTCTACCTCAGTCTCCAGAATTTTTCTGGGGTCCTAAAATATTTATTTTCCTCTTTAGCTTACCCATCCCCAACCTACAGCTGCAGAAACAAGCCTATTTATTCATGTTAAAGACATTGTGATGCTATTAGAGCAGAATCCCAGACGTCCTCTCAAACTTGAGGGAGGAGACCCCATAATTCCCACCACCCCACTGAAGTGGCTGGCAGCAGTGTGCACACTGTAAGCCTGCACATCCCTGGGACCACGTTTTAATCAGGCCAAGCCCTAAATAGGCCCCATCATTCAGCAACCAGCATCCCTCAGTAGCCTTCAGCTTGGTATAGAGCTGGTCATTATTTAGAAAGGAAAAATCCTCATGTGAGCCCCTCTGTCTCCTCTCTGCATGCCTATTATTGTTGGTGCAAAATGAAATATAAAAAAGGAAAACCAAAGGATTGCTCATCCTCTATGACTCTACAGGGGAATTCCAATCTCACAGAGAACACCCTGTCCTTTCCTCCCACCTTTTCCACCCAGCAGAGGAGGAGGAACTGGCCTTGGGGAGGGAATCATTTTCCTGTTCCACTATCTGGAAGCACATTTTCCAGATCAGTCCTGACTTTCCAATTTCAGAAATCCTCCATGTCCAAATGAGGCCCAGTACTGGACCTGCCTTACAATGGACTTCCTACTTCTTATAGGTAAAATGTTCATCTGCCTGAAAGGAAGTGGTAGAGAGAACATGTGCACTGCACTGTTGGCCAATAAACCCGCTCATGGCAGCTTGGGGGACAGGCAGTTATTTTCCATGGACTGTTAAACAGGAAATCTAGCTGCAGTTAATGTAGCAGGAGAGTTTGGCTAGTCTCTTGAAATAAACTTTTGAGAGCCCTTAAGATAACTGTCGCTCACCTTCCAGACTCATTAATCATTGGCAAACTGAAGCTATCCAGTTAGGAGGAAATGAAGAGGGGGCTGTAGAATTCATATCAAATGAATCACGCTCTTGAACTGGCACCAAACTCCAGAAACTCCAGTGAGAGGCAAACTGTAAGCCAAGGTGACAAGTTAAATCCTAACACTGTGATTGTGTGTGTGTGTGAGAGACAGAAAGACAGAGAAATATAGAGTGTATGTGTATGTATGTGAGAGAGACAGAGACAGAAAAACAGAGAAATTGTGTGTGTGTGTATTTGTTTGTATGTGTGTGTGTGTGTGTCTAAGAGTGTGAGGAGGGGAAGAGAGAAGATTGAAAACCAAAGAAATGACATGGCTCTGAGATCAAACACTTAAATCTTAACTCTCAGTTCTCTTCCCTTTACTCCCATCTCCAGTGAGAATATATTACATTGCCTGGGGGAAATAAGAGTGAAAAGGTGGGAGAGACACAAAAAGAAACAAAGCTAGAGTCCTGTGTTCCTGACTTCCTCAGAGAGCAAGGTAGATCTTGAAGGACTTCATTTTTCTCCATTAACTTTTATGAAGCCTGACTTGGCTGTAATGTTTTGTAAATGCCAGCCAGGCTTCTCCAAGTGCGTCTAATTGCCCACTTTATCACAGGCACTATCAGGTGAATGGTGTTCCACCTCCGCTGAGCCTGCCTGAGTTTGACACTCAGGACTTGTCAGGCAATGGATCACAGAGCCAGCATGAGGGCCCCTCGCCCTGCATTCCTGCATGGGGGTGACAGTAAATCATGACATCTGCCAGGAAGATCAGAACACGGCTGTGCTACCGGATGCACCTAAGCTACACAACTAGGAAGGCTTTTAGGATGTGACTAGAGACGTGTCTGAGACCTCTTAAAGGGACAAAGAGCCTCTTTCCCCAGCAACAGTGCAGCAGAGATGATCGCTGGACATTTACTTTTCCTTTTGATGATGCTTAATTACCTATTTTTATGTTTGAGTGAATAATGCTGCCTGTCAGTTGTAAAGGGCTCCAGAGTTTAAAATGCATTTATATCTATTCTCCCAAGATCCTCAGAACACTCGGAGGAACAATCAGCATCATGCCCATTGTCCAGGATTAAAAAAAACAACAACAACAAAAAAAACTGAGATCACAGCAAGCTGAGTGATTTGGCTTAGGTCAAAAGAACATGATAGTGCTGTAGCTAGGCTTCGAACCTAGATCTCAAACTCCAAATTATGTGTTGTTCACTTTACCAAGATATTTCCCTCCAAAAGTGTTACTGCTTATTGTAGCTTTGGGAGGTTGGATTATATTGTTGTACGTGTATGGCTTCTATCTTACATCTTCACAGGACTGACACGGAAGCTTAATATCAAAACAAAACCAAATGTTTTAAACAAAAACAAGAAAACACACCAAAAATCAAGAGGCAAAAACAAAATAATCTCATTTTCAGTGAATTTTTGGAAGGAAAATTGTCAATCTATAAGTTTGTAAAGAGAAAAGGTGGTAGATTCATAGGCGTGAATATCATAAATGCTGACCTAAAATTGCTAAACAACTCTATTTGGTTATAATACAAATCGCTCATTGAAGGCCTGAGACTCAGCATTCAAGATTGCATGCCTGGCACCCTGACTTGCAAATGAGAGACAGACTTTTGACTTATCAACTCTACACAAAAAGTGGATGATGCAAAGACACCAAATTTGGATTCATTCCCTTCATGATGACTTATTCATTGATGACCCTGAGCAAGTCATCTAACTTCTTGGGCATAATTTTCTCACCTTAAAATGTGGACAAATCTACTTAGTTTGTAGAACTGTAGTAAGGACTAAATGAGTAATTGGATACTAAAGCACTTTGTAAATTATACAGTAAAATTATTTTCAGTCGAAATCAACTCGTGTTTATTTTGTGCCATGCCCATGGGGATTAAAAAAAGAAAGAGTCAGCACTGATTTTACTCTGCATTCACCCATCATTTATTGAGCAATCGATATATGCAAGGTGCTCTAATAACAATACTGGTAACCTCTAAATAGAATACAACAACATGGTCATGGACAATAGAAGTTCAGTTGGTCAAGGTCAAAGCTACTCCCTAGGTATAGATGGGTCTGTATTCCTTTCTTCCAATATTTATTGAATGACCACTGGCTATAAGAAATTTAAAAAACAGGCCGGGCGCGGTGGCTCACGCCTGTAATCCCAGCACTTTGGGAGGCCGAGGCGGGTGGATCACGAGGTCAAGAGATCGAGACC
>NW_016107346.1:1818842-1838179 GCF_001604975.1 Cebus imitator
GAAATTTAAAAAATAATATCTGATGTATGGCGTGTGCGTGTGGGTACATGCACACAAATACAAATAAACAGATTATATTACACTGTGATAAATGTCATGACAAAATAATTTTATGAGCCTATTTAAATGATAAAATTTTCTGAAAGGAAAGTTCCAGAAATTTTAATACAGGCATTTTGTTCCACACTTGGAACTATTTATACATAAATGCCAAATATTTCTTAACAATAGTTCAACATATAAAGGCTCAGATAATGTTTTTCCTCAGTGTAGATTTTGGCAATATGGGAGGTAAGTAAATAAATGGATACACTTAAGTGATCAGGGAATGGAAAAGCTGACAAGTCATTGTAAGCATGTACGACTGGTAGAATGAGGTTGGTTCACCACAATTAGAAGTCATAAGAATCCTCGTAGAAAAATATGAATGGATGTGGCATCTTCTAGCCTTTCTTGAGTCACAGTCAATACTTCGAAACACTAATAAAAAACCACCTCAAATATCTCAAATACCTAGTTAAGACATTGAAATGCAGTGTTTGTGTGTGTTTTTGAAAAAGATTAAGTGGTTTCCTTGCCATTCACTCTCAAGTTGCAATCCTGAGGTATATAACTACCACTCCGTCTCCCTTTTATTAGCTGAACCTTCCCAAAGAGAATTATTATTATTGCGTATAAGATATGTAGAAAATACTGACAATTGGTATAGCTCAAGTAGAAGTGTAAATATAGTGCAGTATGTTTTATACTTTATTGTATTTGTTTGAAGTTCTACTAAAAAATTACTTGTCTGGCTCTCAGTTAAGACACATCATGGACATCATTTTCATGCTAAAGCACAGGTTTCCCAAATAGATCCTCCAAATCTTGTCACTTAGGAGGCTGGTATTTCACTGAAAACATTCCACCCCAATCCACAACTGCCGATGTCATTTATTGCAGTTAACACATCATGAAAAACACAATGGCATGACCAGAATGGACTTTAGTTTTTCAAGTGGTTTGAAAAGCATTGTCTTTTCATTCTTTTATGAGGGTTCCATAATTTCTTGGTGTTTTCCAGCTGCGTTTTGATCACTGTCCCTGCCAGCTGCTCTTCCCAGACAGAAACTGGGATGCTTGACAGTGGTTGTGGTAAATTAATAAGGGGAAAAAAATAAACAGAAGGCCCTTTTCCCATGTTTTCTTTTCTTTTTTTTTTTTTTTTTTTTTTTTGTAGATCTGTTCACTCTAGAGTTAAGTTGGAGCTTGCAGTGCAGGAACCCTGTCTGGCTTCTGTCATTTATCATTCTCTTCTGATGTCTTTTCTTTGTTGGAGAGTCCACAAGTGAGGCTCATGGCAGGCAAGTGGATGGTCCGCTCTCCAGGTTCCCACATTTTTCCAGGATATCTGGCTGACTGGATGCAAAGACAAAGCAAAACTTTCCAGGATTTGTACAATCCAATCCCGTAGGTTTAATATCATCTAAATTAGTAGTAGGCAAAGTCTTTCTATAAATAGCTGTACAGTAAATATTTTTGGCTTTGCAGGCCATATGGTCTCTGTCACAGTTAGTCTACTCTGTAGTATCAAAGTAGCCATAGATAATACATCAACAAATGAGTGTGGCTGTGTTCCAATAAAGCTTCATTTATGGACACTAAAATTTAAGTTTCATATAATTTTCATATGCCATAATTTTTTTGATTTTTTTCCAACCATTGAAACATGAAAAATCATTTATACAGTCGTAAGGCAACAGACAGTGATTATATTTAGCCCACATGCAAGTTAGCTAACCTCTGGTCTAAATGCCCAGTTCCTCAGATTTATGTCTTAAACCAACGCCTAACATTTGGACCTCACAATTGATTCCTGATATCTCTATTTGTCCCTCAAAAAACCTTCAGTGTCCAACTTGTGATTCTCTTCTCTCACTGCTTTTTTGTCTACATCTTCCCCATCTGAGAAAAAGACTTCATGTCTTCCATAGTCATTATGGTTAGAAAACTGCTAAATATGCTTGAGGGCTCTTTTCTTATATTCTACCTCTAGCTTATCACTGAATTCTATGGATTCTCTTCTCAAAACAAGCTGAAATCTATTTATTTCTCTTCATCCAACTTAATAGATATGTTACATTTATCTATTACTTGGAATCCTGTAATAAATGTCCAGTTGCAATTTCCCCTTTTCTGCCTTTTTGTTTTTTGAGATCAAGTTTCACTCTTGTCGCCCAGGCTGGAGTGCAATGGCATGATCTCGGCTCACTGCAACCTGCGCCTCCCAGGTTCAAACAATTATCCTGCCTCAGCCTCCTGAGTAGCTGGGATTATAGGTGCCTGCCACCATGGCCAGCTAATTTTTGTATTTTTAGTAGAGACAGGGTTTTGCCATGTTGGCCAGGCTGGTCTTGAACTTCTGACCTCAGATGATTCGCCCGCCTTGGCCTCCCAAAGTGCTGGGATTACAGGAGTGAGCCACCACACCCGGCCCTTTTCTGTCTTTTCTACTAGCTAAATCATTGCAAAATAAGTTAATGTCATTGGTTTCAAGATGTATAGAAACTGTGTGGTCAATACAGACAAAAAATGCAAATAAAATAGAAGTTTCCACTGGCCTCCTCTCCGTGCATTTTGCCATGCAGTGTCTGAAGTGAACGTGCTAAAGCTTTAGTCATATAGTCTCTCCGCTGGCTTCCCTTTCCCCCTGACCCCCAAAATAATCAAAACTCCTATTACCTCCTAAAAGATTCCACCTGAGATGAACTCCACTTTTACGTCCATCTTCTCACCACCTGAGACTACTCCCACCCTTACTCAACTGTGCTTCAACCCAACACGGGCCTCCTTCTGTCCCTGCTGCGGAAGCCACTCTTTTCCTGGGTTGGTGCCTTCTGCTCACTCTCTTCACTGACTGGGAGGTCTTTCTCCAGTTCCTGGCATGGCTGATTCATTCTCATCCTTTAAAATTCAATGCAATCGTTCCTTTTCTTACCCACTCTATCCAAAAGAGTCATCTTCGTCTTCACCCTGATAAAATTCTTCAGGGAATGTACCCCAAATTTAAGTTTTGATTGCCCCTTTTTCACCCAGTTCATTATCTGTCTTCATGTAGAATGTAAGTGATATTGAGGGTAGATAATTGTCTGCTGGATTCACTGTATCCGAAGGCTCAGTCCAGCACAGAGTTGCTACCTAATAAGTATTGAATAAATGGTTAATAAATAAATCTATCAATTTTTAGATCAATGTGGCATAAATTTTTTAAATTTGTGTAAAGTTTCTACTGAAATATAAATTATACTCAGAAAATTCATAATCATGACACTTTATTTTTACAGCTTTGTTGCATTTTTCAATTTTTCTACAAGAACATGAATTTCTTTTGTTATTAGGAGCAACAGAGATGCAAATATTAAGGGAAGGAAACTCAAGGAAACTCCATCCTACTAAAATTTTGGTCTAGTTTTCTAAATTGTGTTCTTGAAATCTGCATGATTACACTGGAACATGGAAAGGTTTCAGTGTCTAAGAAAAACATGGAAAAGGTGACACGCCAACAGAATGTCGGCGTTGAAAAAACTGTTAAAGACCAATTTATCCTTCAAATGGAGCTCTGGGGGAGTTCTGTGGAGGGTTGATTGAGTAACTGTGTCTTCTCTGTTGAGTTACACATCTCTCTATCCTATTCTTTCTGCATCTCTAAAAATATCATTTAATTTGAAAGATTATTAAGTGACAGAGATGATAAAATGTGCATGAATGGGGCTGTGGCATGGGTTGAAATGCTAACCATGTCTTTGTGGCTTGCAGAATGTCACCTCTGAGTCCCAACTTCCTGCTTTGTAAAATAGAACTCCAAAGTAACTTCTCAGCAGGGTATTTTGAAGACTTGGAAATATTTATAAGGACGTGGTAGAGAATATAACACACCCAGATGTATAAAACAAAGTATCAACCTATGTGTCATAAGCATTATTTTTAAAGGAAGAAGTTTCATAACATAGAAATCTTCTGTATGTCTGTAAAAATAATAAATATAAATCTAGCTTAAGAGCAATCCTGGCTATCACAAGTTTCTAAGAAAATGTTTTTTCTCACCATGTTCAGAATCCTTGCTAAACATGTAAGCCAGTATTTACTACATGATACTACAATAATCAACAGCTTCCAAACCCACAACTTTGAACTACAAAGGTTTATATCGGTTACTTTCTTCTTTGTCTTATATTTGGGATATGAAAGCTGCACATTAACTACAAATCTGCCTGATCCAAGATGTAGAATCAGCCCTTCTTTGGGACACACCTTTCTCAACTGCAAAAGAAAAATGGAGATGATTGAATCATACATGACTCTTTTTTTTTCTTTTTTGAGATGGAGTCTTGCTCTTTCACCAAGACTGGTGTGCAATGGCACAATCTCGGCTCACTGCAACCTCCGCCTCCCCAGTTCAAGCGATTCTCCTGGGTTAGCCTCTAAGTAGCTGGGATTACAGGTGTGTGCCACTATACCAGGCTAATTTTTGTATTTTTAGTAGAGGCAGGGTTTCACAATGTTGGCCCGGTTGGTCTCGAACTCCTGACCTCAGGTGATCTGCCAGCCTTGGTCTCCCAAAGTGCTGGGATTATAGGCATGAGCCACTGTGCCTGGCCATATATAACTCTTAAAACTATAGATATGGCATGCATTACTTTGGTCACATTCCACTGATGAAAGCAAGTCACATGGGCAGAGTGATGTTACTGAGCTAAGGAAGTCATGCCTCCAAGGGAAGTCACTGCAATTCACATAGCAGCAAGTTGAGGGTTATAATTTTCTCACAAAAGGAGACTGAATAATGGGTACAATAAACAATAACCTGGTTGGTTCCTTTTGTTTCTAAAATTAAAGGGCGAAAAAGAATGTTCCCTAGAGTTATGTATAGACTGATTCCTAAACGTGAAATAAACTAGTGTTTAAAAATAAAACATTGCTTTACAGAACGTATGGGTTGAGATGTTTAGCATAATGGAAAATGCTGATTTTTTAAGTAGCAATTTAAATAGCACAGTCTGGGAATATAGTTTCCAATGATTGATATGGTTTTAATAGAGCTGGTCAAATAGGTGGATTCAGTGTTAGACTGATGTGTCTGGGAAACGCTGATCATCCTTCTCCTTAGACAGCAGCCAGCTCTCAGAACTGTGGTCAGCATGATTACATTGAGCCCTGGGCTAAAGCATTTTCAGTCTCCTTTATTCAAACCACAATATATTGATTAAATATTTGCTTAGGGTTTATTAGATTTGGTCTACCCAGAGTTGTCTATATTAATAGCCGTCATATTAAATTTATCTTTTCATGGACTCAGTCATCAGCAAACCATGGAAAATTCCTTTGGCCCCCTATATTACTTGCTTTGCCACTATAAAAATCAGATATGTTATTTCAGCTCCACAAGTGGTACCTGTCTTATGGGTCTGCATTTGAGTCTGACTTTATGCCACTTAGAAAGAAATGAAACAATAAAAGAGTACAAAGTTTCATTTATTAATACTGACAATTGGTGTAGCTCCAGTTGAAATGTAAATATAGTTAATATGCAGCATGTTTTATGCTCAGAATTAATAAGTTCTGGAGTTCTATTTTACAGCATGGTGACTACAGTTAATAATAATGTATTCTTTGCCTGAAAATTGCTAAGAAAGTCAATTTAACCAGAAAAAAACAATAAGTATGTGAGGGGTATGTGAATTAGTTTGACTTAATCATTTTTGTATGTATACATATATCAAAAATCAAACATCACGTTGTACACAATACATGTATATAATTTTTATTTGTTAATTATACCTTAATAAAATGGGGACAGGGCAAGAGAGAATGAAACAAAATGGATCTTCTTATTCTCATTTTGAAATAGAGAAACTAACATTCCAGGAACAGTCTCATCTTCTAACCCTGAGCTGCTAACAGAAATAAAAAGGAATGCAATCATGATGTTTTTTGCAGGGACATGGATGGAGCTGGAAGCCATTATCCTCGGCAAACTCACTCAGAAACAGAAAAACAAACACTGCATGTTCTCACTTATAACTGGGAACCGAACAATGAGAACACACTGATATGGGGCCAGGGAAACAACACACATTTGGGCCTGTCAGGGAGTGGGGAAATATTTTTCCTAAATATTTTCCTATTTAGGAAATATAGCTAATGCATGCTGGGCTTAATACCTAGGTGATGGGTTGATGGGTACAACAAATCACCGTGGCACACATTTACCTGTGAAACAAACCTGCACATCCTATACATGTACCTTGGAACTTAAAATGAAAAAAAAGAGTTAGGGGCAGGCAAGCTTGGAGACAGAGCCTCCAGTCTGTGGGATATGGCATTTTCCCTAGGTAGACAGCATCGGAATTGAATTGGGGACACCGAGCTGGTATCCCCTACTTGGCGTGTGGGGAAATAAAAACCCACACCTTTGGTTACAGAAGTTGTCTGTGTTGATGATTGTTGTGTTGGCATAAAATCAGAGAAAATACACAGTTCAAGAGAGCCCCGAAACGCAATCTTAAATTATTTTTGTTGTTATTGATATTGTTGATTTTCAAGTACTCTACTTGTGTAGATAATGCTGTTGAATTAGGCCACGCTGGTTCAAAGCCTTAATTAAAAGGGGCAATTACTTAAATGGATGATTGAGAAATAACTGATTTCTTAATAAAGTTTAATCGTGGTTTACTGGACAAATTAATGATTCACTTCAGTAAAAACATCCAAGTCAGTTGTGCGTGTGGATATAATGACAGGAAATGGTAAAATGAACTTTACACAGAAGTATGCTCTTTCAGGCTAGAACAAGAATAAAGGCATGAAAATACACGTGGAATATTTGTCTTCAAAAAATTTTACTTTGTTTTCCGTGTGAAGTAATTAAATGCATACAGAAAAGAAGATAATCAAAACTACACATGAAAACTAAAGATCTGTCTCTCCTCTGTCTCCCAGAGATCTGCCTTTCCTTTGAATCCCAATTTCTCGTGAAGACTTCCAGCAATAAGCCAATATATTAATGTAAGTTAGTGCTTTTATATTAGCTAAAGAGTGGTAAAAGAGAGTAGGAAGTAGATAAGTTTTCTTTTATACTTTTCCATTTTTCCAAATGTTACCGTCAAGATCTAGGAAAAGGGCGAACAAGAATAAGAAGGAAAAAAATCCCCAAAACCTGAGAAGTATCCCCAAGAACTTCTGGGTCTCTTACCACAATAATCAATATTTTGATTTTTAAAAATGTTTTAGTACAGATGAATTTACACTTGTCCATTCATAGAAGGAAACTTATTGAGCACTTAATTATGTATCAGGTGCTGAGGATGCGAAAGTAATAACATAAATATAAGGCTTCAGATTTCCCCAAAGTTAAACTAGCCAATCATTACATGATGAATAATTTATATTCTAAAAAGATATTGAATAACAATTCATACTATTTATGAATTCATAAAAAATTATTTTTATTGATAGCTATGTAAATGCAGTAGATTGATTATAAAAATGATCATTAGATAAATGCAAATAAAAATAACAATGAGATAGCACTACATACTAATGTGAATGGCTAAAATCAGTAACTGACAATATCAATTGCTGGTAAGATTGTGGAGCAACAGGATTTCTCATTCACTGGTGGTGTGAATGCAAACTGGCATAACCATTTTGGAAAAACAGTTTGACAATTTCTTACCACTAATTGTGCTCCTACGTATTTTATCCAGTTGATTTGAAAACATGTCCACATATAAACCTGCATGTGAATGTTTATAATAGCTTTATTCCTAATCTTCCTCAATAGAAAGCAATGATAATGTCCTTCAATAGATGAATGGAAAAACAAGCTGCTCTACATCCTTCATAGGATAGACTAATACTCAGGGACAAAAAGTGAGTCATCAAGCCAGGCAAAGTCATGGATAAATCTTTCAAAGCGTATTGCTAAGTGAGAAACCAGGCTAAATAGGCTATAAATTTATGCTTCCATTAACATGGCATCCTGGAAAAGGGAAGACTATAAAGACAGAGAACAGACTGGTGGTTGCTGGGCATCTGAGTGGGAGCAGTGTTGAATAGGTGAAAATGCATTTTTATTTGTTCGTTTGTTTTTTAGAAAGGTAAAACTATTATGTATAATAGAGTAATTGTGGACATATAATACTTTGCCTACGTTAAAACTCATAGATCTTTGCAGCACAAAGAGTAAACCTTAATGCATGCAGATAAAAAATTACGAGGCCAGGAAATTCCAGAATGGAATTCAGAATGCGACAAAAGAATCTAACTGTATTACAAATGTATGAAACAATTTAATTGAAGGGTATGGGAGAAAAGGTACTGACCTAAATAATTTTGGAAATAACAGTAAAAGGTAAAAAGAATTGCACATAAGCACTGCATTCTACTTGATAAAGCTGTTTCCCACAAGAGTTCAAGTTAGCAGTTCTGAAACCACTATACATTTATACTAAAATTTAACAGTCAAGTAAATTGATAGCAGATGGAAAGTGACAGGTTTCTTAGTGTTGGAATATGAGGTTACAAATAAGCAAAGGGGGGAAGCTAAAATGATCCAGACGGTAATAGAGTTGGAGAGATTAGTAAGAACTCATGTTTAGCTTAATATAGGTACACAGAGTTGCATATAGAAATATTCAGAGATTCAGGGATAGACGCAGGTTAGTTTACACCCATACATTTGGTCATCCTGTAGGCTGACGGGGCCTAGCAGCAACAACACTTCAGCGGTAACGAGCACATCCAGGATCCAACTTTTGGTATGTAACACTATTCTCTCATACAAGGAACAAGTTTTCCTTGAAGAAATGATAGATTCTAGAACTCAGAAAATATAAAAGAGGAGGCTGAAGGTTCTGTAATGCCGAAAATTAAGGGAACACTAAAAAATAAACATTTTTTAAAATCCCCCACAATAATAGAAGTATGACAAAGTGATACAAGAACAAATGGAGAGCTCCCAATGGCCAAAGCTGGAACAAGTTGAGAAAGAAAAAAATAAAAATAGCATTAGTACTGTTAAATTATAACCCAAAGTAGAAAATAAATCTTGTCTTTCTATAAATAAACAAGCAAGTATACAAATAAATAAATAGGGAAAATAGACAACTCTCCCACGCAGATGAATTACAAATAATTTATTTGGCTACTTTACCTTCAAGGAGGCAAAACATAACTTTTACTGTTATTCGTGTTTTGTCCAACGTGACTCCTTTCCAATGATTACAATATGGAAAAGGGGGAAAGATCTTTACAGTAGAGAAAGCTGACAAAACTACACTGTTCATGTGGACAAGGTCAATATCAAAAGTGACGACATGTCAATAGGATGTGCTCTTGTTTTAATGTATTAAGAGTGGCAGTTGACCTTTGTGGTCTTCTTTACAAAAACTCATAACCCAAATCTGTTCATGAGAAAAAAATTAGACAAATTCCAATTGAAAAACATTCTGGCCAGGCTCAGGGGCTCACACCTGTAATCCCAGCACTTTGGGAGGCCGAGATGGGAGGATCATCTGAGGTCAGGAGTTCGAAACCAGCTTGGCTAAATGATGAAACCCTGTCTCTACTAAAAATACAAAAAATACCCAGGCATGGTGGTGGGTGCCTGTAATCCAAGCTACCTGGGAGGCTGAGGTAGGAGAATTGCTTGAACCTGGGAGGCAGTGGTTGCAGTGAGTTGAGATTGTACCACTGCACTATAGCCTGGGTGACAGAATGAGACTCCATCTCAAAAATAATAATTCTGCAAAATACCTGAGCAGTACCCTAACAAAAACTGTCAAAGTCATCAAAACTTAGAAAAGGCTGAGAAATTGTCACAACCAAGAGGAGCCTAACAAGACATAATGACTGAATGTAATGTGATATTCTAGACAGGATCCTGGGAGAAAAAGAACATCAGATAAAAATTCAGAAAATCTCAATAAAGTATGGAATTTACTAGTGATAATGTATTTATATTGGTTCTTTAGTTGTGACAAATGCATCACAGTAATACAAGAAGTTAATAGTAGGAAAAGTTGGGCTTGGGGTGTATGGTTCTCTATTATCTTCATAATTTTTCAGTAAACATAAAACTAGTCTAAAATACATTTTTTAATCTAAAAAGGTTATCTTTTGTAATATGATATCTTGGCTTCTACCTTCAAGAGGTAGGGCCTATTTCCCTTTTCCTTGAATTTGGGCTCACCTTGTGAATTACTATGACCAATAAATACGACAGAAGTCCTGTTGTGCAAGTTTCAAGCCTAGGCCTCAAGACATCTCGCAACTTCTGCTCTGTTCCTTGGAACCCTGTCACTGCTCTGTGAATGAGCATAGGCTGTCCTATTGAAGACTGAGAGATATGGGCGATAAACCAATTGTCTCAGCTGTAATCATTCTAGGTCAGTCTACGTGCATCCAGCTGCATTCCAAATGGGTGGAAAAACCTGATGGCAGATGTATGAGTGAATATAGCTAAGAGAATAAAAACCACAGTCTTTCCATATGCTTAAGAAAATAATAAGTCTTATTATTGTAAGCCACTGAGATTTGGTATGCAGTCATTTCTAATTGATACGTGATAACAAGTTATGTTGTGACTGTAATACCCATTGCCATTTTTGAAACTGAAACTTCTAGTACATCGTAACTTCTGATGTTTTATATATAACAAATGTAAATAATAATATAAACTGCAGTATGTTTTTTTCGTCTTCCTTTGTATTATGTTATATATGCTGACCTGTTTAATTCACCAGGTTCATGTCCTTGACTGTACTCATATTCAGACTCACATGAAACCTTGAACTCTTGTTTACAAATATACACTCAGAATCAAGTAAAACTGGTATATCAGTTATGAAGCTCCATCTTCTTCTCATTTTTCTATATCCAGGAAAAAATAATGGCATTTGAGAAAAATAATTTTGTATTAGATTATATCGCTGTTGTCAATTATTCATGCCTCCTTGGCCTTTAAGAATATGTACCATTATCTGTTGCTTTGTGATTTCTGTGCCTTCCAAAGGAGGAATGTGCTTTGCTGACCCCCTTCATTTTGAACCTCATCATGATATGCTTTATTCAATGGAATATTAACTGTCATGATGTGTAAACAGAAGCATTAGGGGCTACCGCACAAATGACTTATCCTTATCGCTTTTCCAGGAGAATAGCAATGCCAAAAGAGCACTTCTCCTTCATCCTCGTTGCCAGAATGAGAAGACATGCAATGGCGCAGTCCCAAATTAGTTGACATGGAGTGTAAGCACAACCAGTAAATATGAGGATTATTTGTTACCTCAACAATGTTGACTAACACAACTTCTCATTTACCTATAAAATGGTAAATGATTGAGAAGAGTTCACAAATCCAAAATATAAAATACTAAATTAATCTTCATTCAACTGAACCGCACTATTACCTATTAAAGTTATAGAGAAAGTCCGTGAATTGTATTAAAGATGGTGTGTTTGTGTGTATTTATTGTATTATACTATTGCTTCTTTGGACCACTGATATTTTCTAACCACTGTTTGGAAAGATTTTTTTTTTGGGAGATTTATTTATTGACTTATTTACTTAATTATTTGCTTGTTTAAATTATATACAAGTTGCATCACAGTGGAAAATAAGAAGTAAAAAGACAGTGATGAAATTACTTAGACTTTGTAAAAACTAAAGTACATTTAAATTCCTTTCAGTTAGCAGTGTATTAGTCTGTTTTCATGCTGCTAATAAAGACATACCCAAGACTGGGCAATTAATAAAAGAAAGAGGTTTAATGGACTTACAGTTCCACATTGCTGGGGAGACCTCACAATCGTGGCAGAAGGCAAGGATGAGCAAGTCACATCTTACATGGATGGCAGAAGGCAAAGAGAGAGCTTGTGCAGGGAAACTCCTTCTTACAAAAGCATCAGATCTCGCAAGACTTATTCACTGTCACCAGAACAGTATGAGGGAAACTGCCCTGATGATTCAAATATCTCCCACTGGGTTCCTCCCACAACATGTGGACATTATGGGAGTTACAATTCAAGATGAAACTTGGGTGGGTACACAGCCAAACCACATCAAGTAGTGATTTTCAGATAATACAGGATAAGAAATAAAATATATATATGGCTCTTCCCATTTTAAGAGCCCTAGCTATTTCCTGAACAATCAGTGTTCATATGCAAGTGGCAGCCAGATTGGCTTTCATCAAAGTGGTTGTTTGGAGAGTGGAATTTTTCATGTGGTAATTTACATTTCAGTAAATTTATATACTTCCCAATCTACTACTCCAGTGCTAATATTCTAGATTCAGAAGAAACTGAGCTTAGTCCAGGGATTTTAACATGCAGGGAATTGTTCGATATGTCCAATTGTATATTTTTACTCATATTATGTTTAGAACCATCTCCAAGAGAAGCTGATCTGTGTTTCCAAAGAGAACTGGGGACTATAAAAAATGGAAGCATGAGTTAAGTATGAGTGGTCACACTAAAAGAATTATACCAAACGAAGTCACCAAGACTTCTGTGTCAGACACCTGATTAATATGACTACAAGTTAATGCTAGAAGGAAGAAAAGGGAGTTCTCTGAACTCAAAAATGCGACAATGGCATGGAAGATGTCAAGGCCTATAGGTGGGAAATAGATGAAAGTCAGCCTGGACTATTCACGAAGGCCTACAAGGTCAACAACGCTAGAAATGTGGTCAGCAAGGCTAAAAATTCCATGGGATTTTTATACTGTTGGGGAACAAGAAGGGCCAACATCTAATGTTTCTATCAGGCATCTTGCCTAATGATGCTCTGCTTTCACTACAGTCTCCAGGGATGGGGGAACTTGTGATGTGGTTTAAGTTATTATAAACAATGTCTTTTGTAGGTTGATATGAATTCTAGATCACTATCTGATAACTGCATACTTCCCAGAATTCATAGTCAAGTCAGTGGCCCAGAACGAGCTCATATTGAATTCTGGAGGAAGATGACTTGAGAGAAACATGGGATTCTCTTCCATTGATGGCAAGAGCCTAACATATCCTTCTTGGGAGGGGACACACTCAGAGATATTGTATATAAGGAGAAGTTTTAGAAAGGCAAGACCTAGACAGAGTGTTTGAACAAAGGAGGGGAGGTTTGCCATTTTCCTGGAAAGTCTAAGAGCTATGGTAGATGGGCCACTTTATAAAATCCCTGACCAATAAATAACCTTTACATCAATGTGTTAGACTTGAGAGCCTGTCTGGGAATGGAGTACATTTCTTCTCATACTAAATTTCCTTAATTCAGATGCTCAAAACAATTTGAGACTTAAGCATTGACTTGGTTGATTGCATGGACAACCCAGGGTGACCAGCGGGAAAACCAAAGTTCTTTTCAGGATATATGAGCATCTTGACAATGCTTTTCTGATATTATATCTTATGGGTTTATGCTCAGTGGCTAAGCAATGCATGAAGACAGGAAATATTTGGATTAAGAACATTCAGAAGCCACAAGTTAGTTTGATTTTGACACATCCCTACCTCTGTAAATGTGTCAAAATAAAGACTAATAAATGTAAGGACATATATGAGTGTTCAGAAATCTCTAAAGACTATATATTTAATATTGTTTTTGATTATTACAAATATTAAATTACCCTAAAAACTATTTTGGAGTCATCTCTACTTTGCTGGTGCAATTAACATGGCATTCGTCCACCCATGTGATCCACTAGCAGTGAGACAGGATCATCTTAGCCACTAGTGGGATACTTCCTGTGAATTTTATCTCCATAAATCATTGAGCTTCTGTTTTCTAAACTGTAAAATAAGGCCAAATATTCCCAGTAATTTCAGAAGCTCTTAGAGAAAGACTGAAAAGGGAGCCCATGATGTTTAAGGATGGTCAAGTTAGCTTCTGTAACATTCTGAATGAATTGCTAAACCAGAAGGGAACAGTAAGGTGATAGGCTACCTGAGAGAAAGAGGCAGTCAAGACTGAATCACAATGACTTAGAGAAGAGAATGAGCTCAGTCCAATCCATAATACTTGCTATTGTGCTCTGGCTTAGTTGGAGGCCAAATTCAGGAAGTACATTCCATTAGACTAAATAAAGCTTCAATCATGTGTAAAATTTCCAACTTGAATAAGCAGCCATCCTATCATTCATCAGGCTAGATGCATTTAATGGGTGTAATTTCTTCCTTATATTTCTATGCATTTATTGTTTCATTTTTATTATAGGAACTTGGGCATCTTATTAGACTTATTATTTTCTGTTAAACCTAGACTTAAGTAAATACTGTTCTACAGGGTGTACATGCAAATATGTTTCCTTCAGATTGTCACAAGAATAGGGCAATCTGATTCAACTATGAGATTAGAAGAAAGGAAAAGTAAAACAAAAAAAAAAAAAGAAAGAAAAAACAATTATCAAGCACCAAGCCAATATAACTTGAGAATGTATGAAAATCATTTTGAGGGAATTATAAAACATTAATTCCTCAATTTCAAAGGTCCTGATTTTATAGATTTGAGACAGAATTCAGAAAAATGTATTTTAAGAACACTTCGTTCTGTTTTATTTTGATATAGCTGAGAATTGCTATTTCAAATATAGCAATTGGTAAACTAAGTTAAACTAAGTGGGTCTTGGTAAACCAAGTTAAACTTTTCCTTATATTGCTTAGAGGAAAAGGAAAGAAGATTGACGATGAATGTTATTTTTACTCTATTAAGGCCAATTAACTAGAAAACAATATCGGAAAGTGTCTCTGCAACATTTTAATTTCAAGATTGAACTGCAATTTACCAGAGCTGCTGAGCTGTACAACTTTTGAAAATTGGAGCATCCAGATATCAGCTGGCTGCTGGCCAGAGCTTCGGTCCTACGCAAATGTTCATTAAGTATGAGTGAAGTAAGCTGTCATTCTACATATATTTTGGCAGATTTTCCAAGGCAAAAATATGTCACAATAAAACCCCAGAAAATATGCCTTAGAGTGGAGACATAGCCCCTGAATAACTGGGGATGAGAAGTGGCTTAGTTTTTTTAGGGGGAATAGTCAAGCCAAAGGTGTTTCTATTACAAATTATCCAGAACTTCCCCAGATGTAGACACAGAGATTCAGGAAGAAATTGTTTTGGAGGTGATTTTAGAAAATACTAGTAGGGGAGGTGGGCAGTCAGACTAGCAAGGGAAGATAACCAATAGGGGTGCTTTGTCAAGCAAGTTATCACTGTAGACAACTGGAGCTCCATCTTATTGGGGAACTCTGGGAGCCTGTAGAACACGTGCTTTCAGATTAGCTTCCCCAAGGGGAGAGAGAGCTGGGGTATTTATACACTGACTTTTTCAGTCATTGGCTTAAGACTGCTCCAAAGGATTATTAATTTCCTGGGACTACCAGCCTATCTCTTGCATGGGCAAACAGGCTTTGGGATCCAGGGAAAGTTTTCAGGCAAAGGAGCAAACTCTCTGGCAGTTAGGATTCTGGTAAACCTGTACTGAAATGCCAAGGACCAAGGATGTGGGAGAAGCCCTGAAACATCAGCTATGAGATTTGGGAAACTTAAGTCTTTGAAGCCAGCTACTCTTCCAGTATAAAGAATAATGGAAGAAAAAACTCACTAGGCAAGAGTCAAGGCTTCTTACATTTAAAATATTTCTTCTATGAGGAAACTAAGCTAGGTTAAAGTAGAAAGAACGGGTAGGCTGCCCTGATCACCAATCCATAAAGTATATTAAATTATCACAGTGATAAATTGGATTAATGGTACCAGTTCACTTAGATTTCAACTTGAGAGTCCTTCCATAACTGGTAAAATGTAAAATATTCCTTAGCCCCCATAGTAGAGAATGCCTTCGGTGGAAATTATAAAAGCACTTCTTGCTCACATGCCTTAGTGCTATTGAAAATTTCTGCTCCATCTAAGTGTAGGTTTCATGGTACTATCTGAAGCAGCTGAGTGTCACCAGAAATAGAATTAAAGTGTGCAGAAATACTAAAACTGAATGATAGATGGCAAAAGGCTGTTCACCTGGCATTTGGCATTTATTTTCTAAATGTAAATGGTTTGATATGCCACTTACTAAAATTGTTTGGGCCGGGCATGGTGGCTCATGCCTGTAATCCCAGCACTCTGGGAGGCCGAGGCGGGCGGATTGCCTGAGGTCAGGAGTTCAAAACCAGTCTGGCCACCATGGTGAAACCCTGTCTCAGCTAAAAATACAAAAAAATTAGCTGGGCAAAGTGGCGTGCAGCCGTTATCCCAGCTACTTGAGAGGCTGAGGCAGGGGAACTGCTTGAACCAGGGAGGTGGAGGTTGCAGTGAGCTGAGATCATGCCACCATACTGTAGCCCAGGTGACAAAGCAAGACTGTCTCAAAAAAAAAAAAAAAAAAGAAAAATTGTTCATTTCAGAAAATATGTGTGTAAGAAATTATGAATTTAGGTTAAACATAAATTTTAAAAAAATTGAATACTTTCCTTCTGCCTTCACAAAGTAAATGCTGATTGAATGTGTAAACATCATCATCTTGATGGGTTGCCAGGTTTTAGCTCATCAGGAGAAATCTCATGTGGCTTCATATGGCACTTTGGAAAACCACCAAATTTGGCTGAAAAAGTGAATAAGAATATGGTATTATTTTAAATATACCTAGTCCCTTCTCCTAAAATATTGAAGGAGTGTCCACAGCTGCACAAACTATAGCTTTGGAAAGAATTAAAAACATCTTCTTTTCCATAGAGGTTAAACAATTACAGTACTTAAAAACTTGATACCCTAAAGCTATATGAATGGAATAATACATAGTTTGTTTTTTTTTTTCCCACTGGAGGTTTGCAAACTCATCAGATAGAGACACTATAGAATGTAGCATGCCAGATTTAAAGTTCATTGTGCCTCTAGTCAGTTCTGAAATTCAGAATACTTTCTCTTGTGTGCTCTGTGGATCTAAAGCTGTATTTAAGTTTGACACACACAGACACACATACAAGGTATGATTGTACCATTATTTAGTTGTGAGTTTAAATTCAATTTATTTCCACTTCCACTTTTTGTCCTCCAGCAAAATTTACAAACTGTAAAAGAGTTCCCTGGCTACATTTGTGCCTCGGAATGCTTTCTAAAGTAATTTAGCTTAAATCTACTAGCTTGGCACTAGGACAATTAATATAAAAAGATATTTTAAAGTAAGTGTCAATTTCTCAAGGCTTTTTTTTTTTTAGGTTATGGTTTCTGCTACACATAAATGACTGTTTGCTGTCACTGAAAACTATTGTCAACAATGTCTTTTCTAAAAGAAAAAGAATCTGACTACTAACACTGTAATTTGAATATGGGTATAATTTTGCAACAAGAGCTATACTGCTGATTTGGGCACTTTCTGCATTGTTTTATTTTCTAGACTAAAAAGCCAAAAACATGAGCAGTGAAATCCTAAAAATCCCCACTGGCTATTGAAACATTTGTGTCTCTTAATGAGAAAACCGTATTGAAAGTGTCCAAATTAAAAAAAAAAAAATGAGATGATAAATTGAGAATAGAATGTGTTGAAAGAGATGCTGATTAAAAGACATCATAGAAGAAAATTATATGTAAACCCTCCACATTTACGTTACACTCTTTTTTTGTCTCTTTGGCTATGAAGTGGAGAGTGGCAAGGGAAATATAGAGGGGAGTAAGAACAGGAAAAGAGGGACAGGAAAATAAAACAAGGACAAGCACAATTTGAGAGTGCATAGTGATGGAGATAGTGACAGAGCAAGTGTCTTGGTCTTAGTTCCTTCATCTATAAAATGCAAGTGTTGATCAGGATGGTTTCTAAATAAATAGCATTAAAGGTTTTTTAGTTCTTGCTTTTTAGACACCAGACAGTAAAACATGTCAGAATGACTGCTTCTCATATCTTGGAATAAAAATAGCTCCTTGAAACATGATTTGTGAGGACAAGTTGTTTTCTAGATTTTTGCACTATTTTTCTGTACAAAAACCAACTTCTTAGGCTATTTAAGCTTCTGAAAGCACTTGAGCAAAATTACCAGCTGGTAGAAAAAGGCTCCAGGTCAACTGGGTTACTGGAGAGCTCTTTGCACAAGGAGTTTTGCAGGCCATGATGCGAGTCAACCCTGTCACTGAGCCAAGAAGTGTGGGTATCAACTGCACAGAGGCAATCAATTTCCATGTCAAATTGGCTAGGGCATGGCCCAGAAGTTGAGATAAATCTTGCCTTATGGTGCAGCTGTTAGGCCCCACAGAAATAACAAATACCAGCCACCAGTCAGGTATTTAAGTGGTAGAACTGAAGTTAGTGCAGATGCAGAGTCATGCATCTTCTGACTTCCACCTCTAAGTCAAGCTGGTGCATCTTTTACTACTTTGGACAGAGGCAGTGTGACACTTCTAGCCACTTCCATTTTGGGGAGGGGGTGTTTTAGAGTAGCAAAGTCTTTGTCAATGGATTTCCATGATGTAAGTTTCTGGAGGACTTAGCCTGGAGGCTAAGTCATACCAGCTTTTTGTTCCCACATAACTGCATGAGAAATAACCTCCATCCTGGCTTCATATACAGAGTACTTGCCTGTCACAAGGAACATGAGCCCTGCATGGCCATAGAGCTGGCCTTGGCTCAGTTAACTGAGTTATATCAGACATATCACCTAACTCAGGACCTACATGGCTCTGCCTCTAAAGTTTAGATGTCATAATCACCATTTGTCTAGGGGCTTCTAACTCCAGTTTGTCCTGAAGACAAACAGACTAACAGTACAGAGTAGTCCTTTCAGCAATAAGTCACCAAACTGTCAATCTAATTCTGAAAACAAAGGAAATGAATTTTCCTTAAGTTTAAAAACGTTTTATCAAACTGGTTAACTAGTCATAGTCATTCTTAGAGTCTTGGGATCAGGGTCCAAAACAAGACATGCACGTTAAGCATAAAATTTGGAGAACCGTCACACACAGAGCTTGTGTTCATAAGCTGCCAACACTCCAATCAAGACAGAGTTGCCAGTGTCCCGAAGGTTACGGTTATGATGGCTTCAAGTCAATAACACAACCCCGGTACCCAAAGGTAACCACAGCCCTGAATTCTCGTACCACAAGGTCATTTTGCCTGCTTTTAAATTTCATGCAAATGGAATCATATGGTATATATTCCTATGTCTGGGTACTTCTGCTCAACATTATGTTTGTGAAATTCATCCATGTTGTTGCACAGTTGTAATGCATTCAGTGTCATCACTATATAGTTTACTATTGTATGAATATACCACAATTTCTTTTTTCTTTTTTTTTCCTTTTCTTTTCTTTTTTTTTTTTTTTT
>NW_016107346.1:1838388-1880289 GCF_001604975.1 Cebus imitator
ACCTCGTGATCTGCTTGCCTCAGCCTCCCAAAGTGCTGGGATTACAGGCATGAGCCACTGCACCCAGTCTACAATTTCTTCATCCATGAAACTGTTGAAAGTTGTCAGAGTAGCCTCAGGTTTCTAGCTATGGGAATAAATCTTCTATGAACATTCTTGTATGGTGTACAAATTTATGCATTTCTGAGGGAATATTTAATCCTAGTAGTAGAATTACTACTTCTTGGGGGAATTTATATGTTCACCCGTAGTAAACATTCCCCAATTTTCAAAGATTTGTATCAATTTACATTCCCCCAACAGCATGTAAGAGGTTGGAAGGCTTGTTTGTCTTTTTCATTTTATCCAGTCAGCTGGGAATACCGTCAAGCCACAATTTTATACAGGTAAATGTATACAGGTTAAGTGAATGTAGACAAAACACTGATCAAAATAATAGAGTACTTAAAAACATTTAAGCAGTATATAGAATCATTCAGTCACTTACTTGTTTAATAAGTACAACCATTCAAGAGATTTTATAAACGATAAATAAGAATAGAAATTTAAAAATTAATATTTAAAGAGATATTTTTATGCAGTTGTAATTATTTTTTACCTGAACATTGTTGCTATGTCCTCCTCAGATGGAAGCAAAGTATCTCCCAAACTTCCAGGTCCAGGATGACTTCACTATTTTATTTTTCAGCAATAATAATAATTATATCAATAAAAACAGCAAAAGTAACAGCAACAATGGTTTAAATAAGTGGGGTCATTATCTTTTATAACATGGTTCTATCCATATTTTTTTACTTGATTCTCACATATGTAAGATAAAAGTAGATTTTAGTCACTTTAGTGCACAATGGAGGAGTTTCTGAGATAAGAAAGTCCTTGCACAGATAATTGGAATGAATAATAAAAGATGCAATGGGCCAGGGATTTGAACCAAGGACCTTGGATTTCTCAGCGTCATAATGGTTTTTTTTTTAACCCTCAAAATAGCCTTGCTAATAAAGACACTTTAAACTGAGAGATGTTCTTTGTACAATAGCCAATTCATTTTCATTTCATTTAATCATTGCTTTAGAGACAAAAGCAAGTTGTATTTGTCCTGTTTCACAAATAGAGAAAGACAAGCCCCAAGGAGATTCAAGAATGTCCATTTCTTATGACCAGTTACCCAGTGAGAGAAACACATAGAAAAATCCTAACCTATTGATTAATTTCTTAAGTTGTGTCCGCTAAAGCAGAAGTGCTCAGGAGCCAGGGAGCACAGGCAGCCATAAATATCAGGATGATCTTGATTGACTATTAACAATAATTATTGCTATAGTTTTAGAATTGACCATTTCTCTGTATTTGAACTTATAATTTTGTCAATGCAGTCAAAGAAAAAGATGCACCTCTAATACTAGCATTATAAACCTTTAAGGCTCTGATATGGATTCATACTCAAAATTCTAGGAGGTTGTCTGATTTAAATTAAGAAAATAATTCTTTTTTTTTTAAGCAAATAATTCTTAATCATTGGCCCAGTTTGTTCTCTAGTTCACAACCCTTCATAGATAAGAATGTAACTCTAATCAATTAATGACCACTTGGTGAGCCCAGGCTTCCCAAATCCAGAGACAAAAATACAGAGCACCAATTATTTTGTAACAAAAACATCAACATCAGGTAGTTTAAAATGAGATTCAGGCCTTTTTAATTTCCCCTGGATTTTGTTGTTTGGGTTAGGTAGCGTAGCAGGAAAAGAGTTTATGAAATATATCAATGAGCACTTCTCTCTAAGAACAACCAAAAAAAAAGGAGAAACAAAAAGAAAAAGCAATCTCAGTATTTTCTGATTTTAAGGTCAAACAATAACCAAAAACCTTTATTGTTTCTTTGTGAATCTTTCCAACTGCAGTAGAAATATCAAGGGGAGAGTTGGCCTAAACCAGTTAAGCTGGTGCACTCAATATTTAACAGAGTCCAAGATTGGACTCAGTGTCCTGACACGTGAACATGTCTGGTTAGAGGTGTTTGGGTTGATGCACATTCTTCATGTGGTTTGGACGACCTCTGTGGCCAAACTTTACACCTTGCCATGCCACAAAAGTGGCAAGTCCTGAAATTCACCAGACAGGTCATAAAATCCTCAGGACAATCTAAGGATAAAGAACATAAAAATAATTCAAAGTTATACATTCTAACGAATTGTATAAATTAAATTTATTACTTGTAAATATGTCAAAATGAAAAGAAAATGTATTGGTGGTCTCATCTCAGTTTTAGGCTACCTAATTTGAAATAAAATAAGAACAAAACAAGCCTAGAAAACATAGTGAAATTCTGTCTCTACAAAAACAAACAAACAAACAAATAAAACAACTGGGCAGTGCATTAATGGAGTCCTAGATACTCTGGAGGCTGAGGCAGGAAGATCACTTGAGCCTAGGAGTTGAGGCTGCAGTAAGCCATGATCATGCCAGCGAACTCCAGCCTGAGCACAGAGCAAGTCCCTATCTTACAAAAAAGAAAAAAGAAGGAGAAAGAAACAATTTGACCATAGAGGAGTTGAATATTAATTTTTAAAAGAATTATTTGTAGCCAAGATAAATTTCCTTTACATTGAGACATTTTTGTACATTTAAAATAGGATTTGATTTAGCCTAACCTAATGTATACGCAGCTTTTACAAAAATTATGTAACACAAATTACTTCTGGATCTTAGAAAAATAAATTAACTTATATTTAACTTAAATCATAAAGTAAAGCTCCAATGAGTTGCAAGTGTAATAAAACTTGTTCCTGGTCCTAAGTATGTCTTGAAAGCAGGGAGAGGCAAAAGTAGTTTTACGTTATTGTTTTTACAAGCAAAACAACGTGTTATGAATTCAGAGAAATTTCCCATATTTTGGTTTTGAAATAATGAATTCCTCATTATCTATAAATGTACAACATATCTGTTGAAGACCAGAGAGGATAAATATAAGATTGAATAAAGCAATATACTGGGCAGAGATCCCACAAGAATAAACCAAATGTCTGTAGCATCTCATCACAGGCTGACAGAACATGATTAGGCAGGAAAAGACATTTCATTTGGGTTATTCTAGAAAAGTGCAATCTTTGCATTTCTCAGATTCATTAGAGATGTACCCACTGCACCCCCCCCAAAAAAAAGCATGAGAACAAACTGTGATCATGTTTTGGAAATGTTCCTTGGAGAAGCAGTAATTTAGATTGGAAAGAAGTTATAAGTAGCACTGGGTCATTTGGTCCCGTGTGCATCAAAGCACATGGAATCAGCTAAATTAGCATTTGAACTGTGTAGACTTATGTTTTTACCTCTATGGGTGGCTTTCACGTATGGGATGAGTGGGTGGACAAGGAGGGGGAATAGAAAATGAGGAAGGAGAAATTCAGTTCCTAAAAGGAGACAGTCTAAGCAAAGCAAAGGAAGGAAAACAAGGTTAACATCCAAAGAAACACATTAAGTATGTCAAAAGTAATAATAAGATTGACTCTAAAAGTAGGGGAAATGTAGAGTGTTTGGGAATTGGCTTTGCTTCTGTGAAGTTATATTTGTGTTAGGAGAAACAAGGCAAAAGTCATGAGAGTCAAACTTATTACATGTGAAAGGAAATGGGTAACAACGGCCTTAGAGCACTACGGTGAAGGGAGGTTTGGTGGTTAATTTCAGGAACTAGAAGACATAAAAGAAAAGGTGTGAGATATTTCAAAGAAAAGGAAATAATGTAGCTTCCAGTTAATGGGGGAAAAAAAGATGGGCAAATCTCCCTTCTTTCACTTCTTTAATAGTACTTTGCCAACATTGCCTAGAATGGCTATCTTATTTACTCACTCACCTATGTTCATTATGCCTCTGTTCCATCCTAATTTTCCCCATAATACAACAACTTCTCATATACTATATTTATTACTCATTTATTTTGCTTATTGAATGATGCTATTCCTCTATCTACAGTGTAAGCCCACTGAAAGAAAATAGATGTTTGTTCAATGATGTATCTCAAGCATCTATAATTGTGCCTGGCACAGAGCAGGCACTGAAAAAGCATTTGTTGAATGCATGAGAAGATGGAAAACAATATTCAAAGAGGCAAGTTTGCATGCAGAACTTGAACTGTGAGATTTCCCATTATAAAATAGGTGCATTTTGTATTGGTACAGAAAGGAAAGACACCCAATGTTATGTCTGCTTTTAGAACCAAACTAGTTCATAGGAACTTGGCAAACATTAGAGAAAAATTGGAAAAAATCAAAAAGTGACGTAGTGAAAGAAGAGTATGAGAAACGTGAGTGAGTGCCATGACAACCAGAGACTGAATTCAGGAATTTGCCTTTGTGGTAGGTGTTCTAAACTGCATGGAATTCTAATATCCCCCCAGATACAATGTGCTTGGGTATCCAACCTGTAATACAGCCTCATCAAATTCACGAGACTTCTGAGAAGCAAATTCCATCAATTTGTGTGGCAAAATGTAGTGACATTTAATCCTGGAAAAGTTTAGTTTTTGTCTGTTGATTCCCTGCTTCCTTAGCTCCCTGAATCTTGTAAGACTGCTAATATAAATAGGTATTTAACAGTGACTTTTACACCACTTCTCAGTCATCAGCAACCAGTGTATCAGTGAAACAAGAATGTTAATGCATGATCTTTGTAAACTGGAATGGAAGCATTTGATGAATATTTCATTCTTGTCTTCCAGAAGCTCAGGGCAGATATCCCACCCATATCTCCTCAACATTCACAGACCTCTTATTGTGAGAACCTACTTCTATCAGCTTAAGTGCGTTCTCTGGTAGGAGGAGGTTTGGTCTGTACAGACCTGTAGTGCCAAAGAGTTAGCTGCCCAGGTGAGGCCTTCACTAATAATGAACAAATGTTGGAAGATAGATGTCCCATTTCCTTGCCTCTTGAGTGGTATAATTTTAAGATGTGCACTGAAGATTATTCCACAGGTCCTTGATGGAATTATGTGTCAATCATTGACAGTGGTAACCTTGGCAATGTATTTTAAATTGCTTGTCCCCTCTCCCCAGTCTCACTTGAACATTTTTTTTTTTACCAACAATTCCTGGAATCACATCCTTAACAAATCTTCACCCCATGGTCTAATGGTTTAGAGAATCCCTACCTAAAGTAGTCTTACAGTCTACGTACAACCATAAGACAATATGTTCCAAAAGTGAACAGCACCAGCAATTAAATGTTAGACTGCGTGTCAGGAGCTAACTGCCATAGAAGAAGAAGAAGAAAAATATGGCTGAAGATGACAGATATACTTGGGATTTTGGAGAGGAAGTAAGATATTTTGCCAGACTGTGAATTGAATGGTAGATTTTCAGCTGGCTGTAAGAGGTGAGAGATGTTAGGAATTAGGAAAAGAGCCGGGGGAGAAGGGACAGGCAGGTTTTTTCCAGAACAAGTTTGATAAAAATTGGCCAGATATCTATTGGCAAGCATATGATGCCATCGTAAAGGCCAACCAAATGTTTAGAAAGAAATGATCCTCCTACTCACACCCCCTGGAGTAAGGTCTCTAAGAATCACAAGTTTTGTACGTAGCAGATGCTGTTACAACCACCACTTGGATTCCCTTTCCTGACTCATGTGTCCATTCCTCTGCTCCTAATGGCTACTAATGGCTCTCAGCTGCCTGCTTCTCTGAAGAACTATCCTTGGCCAAAAGGGAGTGTCCTTGCCTAAGAGATTGCACGCACCCTGTTCTCTGGTAGCCTACATTACAATTGATGATTAATTGATATGAATGACAAGAGGGTACAGAATGCTAGCCCCTAAGCCTCTAAGTCATGTGATTTAAATTCTAGAGCTCCTCCTGCTATAGAAGCAGGCAAAATGACACGTTTGTATTTTCCACTGCCTTACCCTGTTTCACTCATCAGCTTCTTACAAAAGCACATCCTCACTAAATCATATCCACCTAACTCTGTCTCAGGCTCTGCTTCCAAAGAAGTGCATCCAAGACCCCACATGTACAACAGGAGTGGACCTTCTTCATAAGCCCACAGGGAAAGGCATTATGTCTTACTTAGTCCTTCCCAGACCTTGATCAATTCTCTGATGAAGATAAGTGAGGTCTTTCCAACTTCCTGAAGACACCCATTCACTCACCCACAGACCTTCTCAGGATCTGCTATGAATCTAAGCCAAATGCGTCACCTAAAGTGGCCCCATTCATTGAAGGGCCAGCAGACCACTAACTGATGAGGTGGACGTGACCTCCGGCAGAAATAAATCTCCAATAATAGTAGCACAAAGACATTAGAAGTGTCCTTAGGGCCAAACTGCCCCACCCATACACAGTGGAAATAGTGAGCGGGTGACCGTCTGAGAGGCCTAAAATTGGATCCTTCAGGAAGGCTTGGAAGAAAAAACCATAACACTTTTTATATACCAAATCTCAAGATCAATTGAAGGGATTGATGTGTGGGGTGGCCCTTGTTCCAGGTCCTGAGTGTATTGTCTGCAACCTCAGTTAAACTAAAAACAAAGCAAAACAAAGTGCAGTCCCGCCATGCCTAATATTCCCCAGATGACTTTAAATGGGACTATTAGCAGAACATGTTTTTCTTTCTTTCCTGTTTTTTTTTTCTTTTAAAGGGGCATTCTTTTTAAAATTCATTGTGACAGTGCAGCTCCTATTGCTACTTATGTGGTAGAATGAGGGTCTCTCTTCTTCCACCACCATGTGGTTTGTGTTGAATAAACAGATGTTTCAACATTAGCCTACGTAGACTTAAGCAGAAAGTTTATTTGTAGTTCACATAGACATGTATGTTTCTTCCATGCATTTCTAACCCAAGAAGCAATGGTTTGGACCCTGAAGGCTAGAACATATCTGGGACCTCAGCACAGAACAATATGCCAGTTCTTACAAAGCAATCAAAGAACAGTGTGTGGTACCTCATGACCAAGCAATTTCTCTCTTAGGAATATACGCAGCAGAAATGCAGATATGTGTTAGCAAAAGACATGTGAGTGTTCATAGCCGCATGATTTGTAAAAGCCTCAAACTGGAAACTACACAAATGCGCAAATGCTAATTAACATTAAATTCTGCCATACACATTCAATGAAGTACTATACAGAGCTAAGAATGAACAATCTCTATTACATATTACCATTTGAATAAATTTCAAAACATAATATTGATATAAGATAGACACAAATAAACATAAACATAAGCAAAGTGTAGTATACAATACTGCAAGTCAGGATAATGGGAGTTTGTCATTAAGAGTGTGGGAGATGGTCACTGGAAGGGAACATGCCAGGTGGCACCAAGGGCACCTTTAATGTTCTGTTTATTGATTTGAGTGCTGGTTACATGGACACATTCACTTTGGAAAAAAATCACCAAACTGTATAGGTAAAAATTATGCACCTCTCTGCATATTATTCTTCAGAAAAAGATTTAAGAGACTAAGCTTACTCAACTGAATGAATGATCTATTATTTGGGATCATTCAGATTTATATTTCTTCCATGGAAATCACTACTGAAATGCCGAGAAATTAAACTAAGTATGGAGTATTAGCAGAAAGTCTCTTTCAGTCCACATTGAGATGCACTGGTGAACCAACATAAATTATCTTGATTCATGAGATTCAGGAGAAAATATAACACCAAGAGTTTTTTGGTTTTTGTCTTTTGTTTTCAGGGAGAACTTTACCTTGTTAGGTGTTTTAGAAATATGAGAAAACTCTTTAGATTATATTCAATTATAGAATTTTATATTGAGCGTAGACTTGGAGAATAATTAATACAGTCCATGCATTTTACAGATAAGAAAACTGACCTCGAGAGGTTAAATAATTGGCCCAAGGTCACATGTGTGGTTAGTAGCAGCCCTGGGAGGAGGTCCAAGGTCCTGATTTCTTTTTCTGGAGACCACACAGCCTCCTTGTTTTCTAAGAAAGTCCATGAATACATTTAAATTGTCTGCTACAGAATTTTTAAAGATCAACTCATTTACCCCTGTTGGTACAATGTACAGGCTGTGAACTGGCTCTACTTCCTCTGCTCCAATCTGTCAACAATCAACAAGTCCACAGACTCTGGCATTTCTGCTTCAACTTAATGGCTGACTTTAACTAATGCATTGTTTTGTGCTCATGGAAACTGGTTAGCTCACACAAATAGCTTTAAAATCAAAATATATTCTCAGAAACAAAGACAATGGAGGCCCTCAGGGTCACTTTTTCAAAGGCAATAACTTTTGTCCATTCCTTGAGGGAGTCACAAAGTCCTTGGGACAAATCTCTCCTAATTGTCTTAAGTTTATTACACAGCTTTCCAACTCGGACTCTTTTTCAGTGCAGTCTGTAGAGGTTTTAAGCACAATGATGCCATGGCTCCATCCTAGACCTCCCAAGTCAGATTCTCTAGGGAAAGGGTCTGGGCATCTGATGCTTTAGAAGCCCACAGGTGATTCTGATATAGCCCTGGTTGGAAAGTCTGGTCCATTACACCTCTGTGACATGGCTCTTACCATCCTCTCCACAATCCTTCAGGTATGTGGAGATTTAGTAAACAAAGCAATAACTAGCAAATGGTTGTCTTAACTACACCAAACCAGAGTGTCTATTCCTTCTCAAAGTGTCATTGATTACATACCACAGGTTGGTATATTATCCACTTTAATGGCTACATACATCCAGCCAATAAACAATTAGTTTTATATTAATGGGTGCTGTAAATTTCTTAAAGAGCAATTAAACTATACACATTTTGGGGGTTAGGGGAGGTCAAAACAGCATTGGTAAAGATTACACATACATTAAAAAGATAGAAAACCAAAGTTGAATATACGAAGGGTCAAATAGGAGTCAGAGACAGTCACGGCTCTGGATCCAAAGTCAGAGACGGCTGGGAGGCAAGAGGAAGGCTGTATAAATGAAATAAGAATAAAGTGTCAAACCAAAACTCATCTTATTTGAATTTTTGCCACAAAATAGAACAATTCTACTGTCACTTTCTACTTTATATGATGCACATCACTGTAAAATCATTTGAACTCTGTAAACAAGGACCTAAGAACTGTAAAGAGATATATTTTGAGAGATATAAAATACTGACATTATCAAGCATCAGTAATTAACTAATTATTTGAGTCAGGTACTGTGGCTCATGCTTGTAATCCCAGCACTTTGGGAGGCTGAGGAGGGTGGATCACCTGAGGTCAGGAGTTCAAGACCAGCCTGGCCAACATGGTGAAACCCTGTCTCTACTAAAAATATTAAAAAATTAGCCAGGCATGGTGGTGCATGTCTATAACCCTAGCTACCTGGGAGGCTGAGACAGGAGAATTGCTTGAACCTGGAAGGCGGAGGTTGCAATGAGCTGAGACAGCACCACTGCACTCTACCCTGGGCAACAAGAGCAAAATTCCGTTTCAAAAAAATAATAAGAATAATTAAATAACTATTGACATTAGTTAATTCATTAATTAATTTATATGTCTCTACTATGTAGTAGTTATTTACTATCACAGATTTTTAAAAAGAACCTGTCCTGCGAGTTTACATCTAATGAGATGACAGATAAATAATTGGATAACATAATATGGGGCTGAGATGTAATTCAAAGACAAGGGCTATGGATGTTCAGACCTAGTTATGTGAATTAACTCTCAAGTTAAATCTTAAAGGATAAGCAGAAAAAGGTAGAAAAGCAAAAGGGAGAGTTGCAGAGAGAGAAGAGTCACACTTAATGCATAGGCAGAAGGCACCAAAGCACAGGACAAGAAAGATGTCTCTGAGTTTATAAAATTTAAAAAGTTCAGCTGGGTGTGGTGGCTCACACCTGTAACTCCAGCTTTTTGGGAGGCCAAGGCAGACAAATCACTTGAGGTCAGGAGTTTGAGACCAGCCTGGCCAACATGATGAAACTCCATCTCTACTAAACATACAAAAAATTAGCCAGCATGTTGGCGCATGCCTGTAATCTCAGCTGCTCAGGAGACTGAGGCAGGATAATCACTTGAACCCAAGAAGCAGAGGTTGCGGTGAGCCGAGACTGCACCACTGCACTCTAGCCTCAGTGACAGAGTGACACCCTGTTGCCAAAAAAAGAAAAAAAAAACCAGAAATGTAAAAAATTCAGTATGATATGAACTCAGAGCTCATGGATCTAGGAAAATCTTTTCTTCCTGGCTCACAAATTCCCATTTCATTCTATCTCTCATCTACTCTTGACATATATATGTATGAGTTCCTGGAGTACAGGGCTCTAAACACACACACACACACACACACACACACACANACACACACACACACACACACACACACACACAGACACACACACACACAGACAGACACACACACACACACACACACACACACACACACACACACACACACCCTGGCCTACCAGTGTCCAATAAATACTTCTGATTGAATGACTTTCTTCCAGATCTAGCCTATTGTAAGCGAGGAAACTGAAGTTCAGGGAAATAAGGTGGACAGTCTAAGATCACACACTATTTAGGGGCTGAACAAATAATAAACAGGATCTTGGGAGCCACTGTTTGCCTATACAACAGCCCCCACGCAAGGCCTGAGTTAAAGGAATCTTTGCAGCTTCCGGTCAATGTATCTATAGAATGTTGAGAATGGAAAGCTTGTTTGAATCCTAATTTCCTAAAGTAGGCATTGGCTGCTGGGGTTATAAATTAATCATAGAGAATGAGTCTGAACCAATGACTCAGTAGTTCAGAATTATTATAGTAATAACTAAACCCATTTGTAAAAGCCGTTCACTTTTTCCTAGTATACAAATAAGTAATGCTTTAAAAATTGTAACTTTGCATTTTTATAAGCATAATTAAATAAGTAATTAAAGCAGCTTATAATGGGGAAAAATGGATTCTCACCCATCCTTAAAGTAGTGAATTATTGCCCATTGAGTTCTAATAATTTATCGAAGACAAGAAAAATAAAGGGATTCAAAATCTTGGGTAAATATCCTCATAAAACCATGAAGACAGAATCAACACTGTCCTACCAACCCTCCAGTCTAACACCCAGATATTAATGATACATTTCTCTTGGATCCATGTTGTCATAGAAACAACACTTTTCAAGCAATACCATCTGTAGTCATTTTCAATCAGTGCTTAAAATTTTCAATGTTGAGGCTTAGTGCTTTTTCCTCTCAGCTCTGCATCTGGTATGCATAGCTCTATTATTTACAACTGACCTCTTCCCCCATTTTTTTTTAATTGGTTTATAACAAAACCTTTCATCATGATCATTTGCCTGGACTCCATTGCTGGATCAACCCATGTGGCCTTGCCCTGGTTACTCAAAGTCTAACACAATTCATGCGAACAGACACTTAGTAAGTGCTGGCTATACCCCCAGCTCTTGGCTTAGGCTGGGACTGAGGGGGATGCTCAATAAGCTCTTCAGAGCGGAGGGATGAATAAACACCTAGCGTCTATTAATGTAAAGGAATGAAAGGGCAAAACAGAGGTGCAAAGCAGAAACCTGAGTGCAGAGGGATGATGAAAGCTGACAAAGAGTAGAGGTCAGTTTTGGAGGAGTTGTTATTAATATTCAGCTGGTCCTTGAATATTCAGTAGGATTTCAAGTAGAGTGCCTTGAATGCTCTGCCCATGTGTTCGGATTGTTTCTATAAGCCATGAGGAGCCACTAACAATAACTAAGCAGAATTATTTAAGGGAACAGCTCTGGCAGCAGAGCTGATGGAGGGGTGAGGGTGAAAGGCAGAGAGAAACATTAAGAGGTACTGTAGGAGAGTTTTAGCCTTGCTACTCACAGCAGCAGCTGCTGCATCACCTGGGAGTTTACTAAAAATACAGAGTTTCAGTCCCCAACTCAGACATACTAACCTAGAATCTCCTGTTTCAGTCAAATCTCTGGAAGAGAAAAGTATGAAAGACACTGGTCTAATAGAAAATGTTGTATATTCCCATCTTGGCAAGGTTAAAGATCATAACTCTGAGCAAGGATGGATCTCAGAGAGCTAGACCGTCCCAAAGCTTTGAGTGAAGGGCAAAGGAAATGTGAAATTATTAATAACATACTGGATAGGGGCAAAATCTGGAAGTGGGGGATAATGCAAAGACTGAAGGACTTCAAGTACAGGTGGGAAATAAGAATTTGCTAAGAAATGAAAGGGCCATGAAAGTGAGTAGGAGAGACACAGTTGTGGCTGGAGTTAGGGCATCTGAAGAAACTGCAAAAGGCAGCTGAGGGGGCAAAGGAATCTCGCATGGAACAGCTGCCAGGAGGCTTTGAGTGAGGGACAGATCCATGTGGGGGCAGAAGGTAGGAGCATAAGGAGACTGGTCTACACTAGGTGCCAAGTAGTTTCAATTTGGTGAGCAGAAAAGAGGCAATTTCAGAGTCACAACAGAGGGATAGTCTATAAGTTTGAGTGACAAATTGTACGTACAGAGGGAGGAAGAAGGAGATGCTGAAAATGACACCTATGTTTTTAAACTGCCTAATTGCAGAACGGTAATGCCATCTACATATGAAGTTAAATGCATGGAACACAGAAAATCTTACATCATTGATAAGCAATACTCTATAATATTTTGTTTAGAAAGTACACACAATCTACACCTGGTGACTTTAGTGTCACACCTTTAAGAATGAGTAAAAATATCTAATTTGTATTTAGTACTGGTACAAAACATGCTTTAAAATGCTTAAAATGCTCATTACACACCTCAAAACTCCATCAAATAGGCTCTGTTATTACACTCATTTTACAGGCTATGAGGGGCTACTTAACTTGTTCAAGGCAAAAATTAGTGTTAAAATCTATTTGGACTTGGTTAGTGATGTCACAGTCAATAATCATCATCACTATGCTAGGCTGCATCCCCTTCCTCCCTTACATCTTTATCTTGTTATTTAACCTGCAGGCCATTTCTAAGATCAAAAAGGTACCAAGTTTTTATATACCAAAAAAATGTGGTATAAAGATTGTGGATTTCCTTGGAACATGGTGTATCTCTCAATTCCAGTAACTACTTTTATGAATGGAAAAACATTAAAAGGAAATATGTGTTAGAAATAGTAAGATGGCTATATAAATCAGGATAAAATCAGTTCCTGATTTTCTGCATTTATTGATGATAATGTTGTCAGAAACCATTGAAATCGTCAAATATCCCTCAAACCTTACTTTGAACAGCTATGTCAATGATTGACTTCTCTGTACTCTCTAATCTAGATCCCAGGAATATTCAGAGTAGCCTTATGAAAAAGGGAAAAAGTAAAGTATGTTAAGAAAATAAGGCTAAATTAATAAAAATGTTAGGTAACTACTAGCCACGTTGCTTGGATGCAACCTTCCTGAAGTTCAGATCCATCTTCATTTTCCCTAAATTCTCGCCACATATCAATGGCAAACCACTTATAGCTTGTACATCAGTTCTCCTATCTGCGAGCTGGGGTCAGTAATAGCATTTACTTATAAGTGTTGTTGGAGGGAACTAAATGACATAATTAATGAGGAGCATATAGTAAACACCCAATAATATGATAATCATCAGGTCAGTCATCAAGACTAATACACAAAAATTAAATTGGAAATGACTACTCCTCTTTTACAAACTGTCCGCCAGACTGCAGTGTATCTGTCTCAGTCTCAGTCTCTCTTAATTGTGGGTTGAAAGATGAAGCCCAGGTTGGCAGGAAAAAAATCTCCTTTTCTTTTTCTTTAAATGAGCTCCAGAGGGCTTTTTTTCCTTGGCCACTGTTATTTACTCTGGCATTCAAAGTCAGCAGCAAGAACTATTAGCAAAAACCCCCAAATCACATGGATATCAATAGAATGAAACCTTCCAAGATTCCGTATCCTGCTTAT
Organism: Cebus imitator; assembly: GCF_001604975.1. NCBI lineage: Eukaryota > Metazoa > Chordata > Mammalia > Primates > Cebidae > Cebus > Cebus imitator. The sequence goes on from NW_016107346.1 coordinate 1,852,257, forward strand.
GCCTCAAATCCAGAAACACCACTGACCTCCTTTTAGCACTGACTGATGACAATGCAGATATTTCAGGCTGCAGTTCCCTGCACACTACGGCCTGTCTGAGTTTGTTTTGCCCCTGGACTATTTTTGCTCACATGGTTGCTCTCAGCCGCAGACACTCAAATGGAAACCAGAGCGATCCAAATGCTTGGGAGGAACCTATAAACAAATGTAGGAAGAAGCATCTCGTCTGACCACAGCGCCCACAGCAGTTTCTGTAGACAGAATATAAAGAGCTGGAAATCCAGCCCCTACTAGTTAAGAACTTGCCTTAAATCTTTCTTAGATATTTCGCTATTTCACACCAGGATGGAAGGATGGAAATTGAGGAGCAGGTTGGGAAGAGCTTATTAATTGTGTGTGTGTGTGTGTGTGTGTGTGTGTGTGTGTGTGTGTGCGTCTAAAGATATATATATATAATATATATATATATATTTTTTTAGCAGAGGAAGGTGGTCTGGAAGGGCTAGGTGACTGCCATTACGTGCTTAGAGACAAAATACAGGACTAGGTATAGCGGCTCACTTCAATAATTCTAGTGCTTTGGGAGGCTGAAGCGGGATGACTGCTTGAGGGCAGGAATTAGAGACCACCCTGGGCAACATGGTGAGATCTTGTCTCTACAGAAAATGAAAAAATTATCTGGGCATGATGGCATATGCCTGAAGCCCCAGCTACTCAGGAGGCTGAGGTGGGAAGGTTGCTTGAGCCCAAGAGTTTCAGTTTGCAGTGAGGTATGATCATGACTGAAAAAAAAAAAAGACAGACAGAAAATACAAATGGGGTATTTTTTAAAACTAAAAGCCATCCCCTTTTTCCACAAAAAAGAAACAGATCCCTAGGTTTAGAAACTAACAGAAAAACCTCCAATTAAATCCAAGTGTCTTCCTTTTAGTTAAGAAAAAATTGTTAAAATAGACTCTAAACATTATACGAGTGGTATTTATTTGGGGATCATTAAGTATCCCTAAAGCCAACTTGCAAATATCCAAACACCATTAACTTAAACAGAACTCCTTAATTCTGTAGAGCTCAGAAATATGGGAATAAACACGATACAAGGCCTTCCAAACTCCTAACCTTTCTCTCAAAGTACCTGGCTCTTTCTTCTCCCCTCCCTACTCCACCTCCTATTGGACCATAATCAGCCAAGAAAGTGATGCAGAATAAGGAAAGGATGTGACCCAAAGCATGAGGCTGCTCTGGCAAAGTCCTCTAATTGGAGCATACACTGAACTCACCAATAGCTTCATTCATCTAATCCTGGTTCAGACCAACTCATTGGCATATTGTCACCTTTGAAGGACTTCCAGCCACAATCCTCCGATGCTTGCACCCTAGAGAGAAGCAGAACAGACAGTGTTATCTGGGACCCTGCTATCCTTGATCAGAATGTTAGACCACTGGATATAAACAGGGAAAAATAAAAGAGAAAAAAACAATCTCACACAAAAGCAGTAAGAAAACTGGAAGAAATCTTGGCTTTCACAAATGGCCAAACCTTTAAATGTGTATCTATTAAACACACCTTTTAAAACTAAAAAATGATGTGCAGCCTGCCAAAACAAAATCAGGTTATAGAACATTTTCACCTTTTCGCCTTCCAACAAATTGCTTGTTTTCCCATCTAAACAATAACCTTATTGTTTGCACTAAAGTACAGTACATGACTAGTCATGTTAGGAAGTGAATGAATTGTTGTGCTGTCAACATGATTTTTTTTCCCACATACCTATTATATCTAGGAATTCCTTCCAAAGTTAGAAACTTTGAAGTAAAGGCACACTGCTTTCATCTGCTTTTATTATTTAGAGTTCTATTAACATTTAGATTACAGTTGCTTACTAATGTGAAATTTATTATTATTATTTGCACAGTTTTCTGAATATACACTCTTGAACTCTTGTCAACGTCTGATGAGAATTTGAGTACATGGTATTTTGCATGTTTTATTTAAGCTCAGGCTGTAATCTTCTGCAACACTTCAGTTTACTTACTGGTACAGGATTATATGAAGGCGTCATAAAGGCTTACACCTGAAGTGAGACACTCTGAATCCTTTCCATCCCTTTCCTCTCTCATTGAACCTGGTAGCGCAGGAGTCTACTGACAAAGTAGAGGAAGTACAAGAAATCCAGCTGGATCTGATCTAAATGATCTTAGCTTTTCAATTAATGTGGCAGAAATGGAAAGAAATCAAATATTTTAACTGTAAATCAGAACAAAAAGTTCAGTTGATAGCCTGTAGAACTCAGATATTAATTTAACATTCTGTCAAGCATGGCAAACAAAAACGTTCACATCTTCCTAATCTGTTGCTAGCTGTAAATAACAAGTCAGACAGTCATAGAAACTTAGACATGCAGCTGGGTGAAATAAGTTCCATTCAGCATTCATTTCCAACCTCAGCCGATCTCATGCCCACACTAATGAACACCTAAACACCGTCACATGTCCCACTTAAGTTGCCCATAAAACTCTTACCATATGGACCAGCCAGCCTTCAGCATGCACCCTTAATTTTAATATGTTTTTTATCCTATATTCCTCCTTTTCTTTAAGTTCCAAAGGAGTAATGCAGTATGAAAAATAAATTTACCCTGAGGTTCTTGGTATGCTCAGAATTCTAGGGCCAGATCAGATTTGCACTAAGACTGCAACATACATGCATCAATATGCTTTCTTGAACCCTTGCCGAAATCTACACACGACAGATGAGTAATGACTCTTAGAGAAAAGTAAAATCTGTCAATCTGATTATTTTCCCTCTTGGGTGAGAGACAGGAATGCATAGAACCTAAATGCTCTTCCCCACCTCACTCTCCCAACCCTCCAACAGGCCAGCCCTGGCATGTTCTCCTAGCAAAGGCAGAAGCACATAACTGAAAGCAGAAACATACAAGTGAAGTAGGTTTTCAAGCCTCTGCACGTGTCCCATCTGCTAACATCTCATTGGCCAAAACTAGTCACATGGCCACAGTCAGCATCAAGGGGTAGGGAAATAGGCTCCACCACCTTATGTGCTAAAGATGTGAATGCAGGAAGGGGAAGATAATTGGGGTCCTTAGGGCAATGAGTCTACCATGGTCATTGATATATTCACAGCCACAGGTAACAGAAGGACTCAGGGATAGTTTGAGTCAGATAAAACTAGCACTCGGGTCTCCAGACTTCTGACTTGCTCCTTGTTTTCTGACATCCACTGCCTTTTTTGACTAAAGAACAATGAGATGACTTATAAAAGCACCCCATAATCAATTTCAATATTATCAAATATAACCCATACTTTCTAAAATAGTACCTAAGAATACTGGATCTATTAAGTATACGTAAAGAACTTTGAACCAAACTTAAAAATCTTTATTCCTAGTAAGATTTTATATCATTAGAAGGCATCATGCAAGCTGGGCAAGTATTAGACAAAGAAAAGCCTAAACTCTCATGGCTAGAGACATTTACAATCTACTTAGACTTGCCAGATTAAGCAAATAAAAAAAAATACGAGGTGCCCAGTTAAATCCGAATTTCATACACAAAGACTATTTATGTCCTGTGTAATTTTAGGGATACATTTATACTAAAAAAAAATTCTTATTTATCTGAAATTCAGTTGTAGCTGGTTAACCTCTATTTTATCTGACAACTATAAATCTACCACAAGATTTAAGATATACACAAACCAGTAAGAAGGAGTGATATTCTTGAAAATTTTTTCAAGGAGAATTACTGTAGGTATTCAGAATAAAGACACAAATTTGATAATGAAAAGTATTGTTGAATTTAATGTATAAGTTAATGTTTTCCAAAACAAATTTTTCCATAAAGTTATATAAATAAAGCACAGTGGAATTTCATATTTCACATGCATATAGGGCAATTAATTCCATGGTAGGGATTGAGTGACTAGAAATTGAACCTTAGAAGTGTTCGTGTAGTCATTAAAGTTCTGGGGCTGCTCTGTACCTTTGATGGACTTGAGAGTGAAAACAGAGCAGGAACTCTTGATTCCACAAGCCACTGTGGAAAAGTCTATCCCACAGAGGAGATGTGATAAGAGGATATACATTTTACGGACCTAATAATTTCTTCTCAGTGTCTTTCAGAGTGTTCCACTGGCAGGAAAACAACACTCGTAGATTCAATTCTGTACACCCTCTTCCTAAGAACCCCAGCCACAATGCCCATGACCACCATATCAGAGCTCATTGTTCAAAGGTAAGAAGCAATCGATAGCTGGGAGAATCCAAAATTGTAAAAACAATTAATAAATAAATGAATTCAATTTTAAAAATTAAGTAGATGCAAGAGATTTCTGTTGCTGTGAGTTGGTGGACAAGATGAAGAGTTAATATTTGTCTGCTTTTATCAACAGCTGTTAGTGGGAAGGAATTTTTAAAAATATCAACAACAAAAAACTTCCTCCTCAATCTGGCCAAGCTATCTGTTAAACCTGGTTCCCATTAAATGTTTGTTAATTCAATTTATAAAAGCCAAAGCCCAATGGCCACCGTCTGTGCACACAATAGAGGCTCCATGTGTACAGGCTGGCATTCTGCCAGTATATAGTGTCATATGGACTGGTATCTTGCATGTAAACATGTTTAAATTTCTCTTAATAAAAATATTTTTAAAAAATTTATGGCTCCAGTAGTCTTATAATGCAAAACAAATATTGAATTTCCTGTGCTCAGTTCCTGTGTTCAGGCTGTGGACCTTCTTGTTGGCAACTGGATGTGAGTGGGGTTTGTTTTACCATTTTCATTAGGTCAAAGTTTTCACTTCCACTAAGAAGGCAAAGGAAGTTGCTTTTGAGGGAGAATCAACTCCATGTTATGAGTTTTATTGTCACTGGACTAGAGCATTACATTTAATAAAATTTATCATATTACAGGATGCTGGCTTTGAAGTTAAATATTGAATATGCATAACTTTTACACATAAGTATCTTACGGATATGTAGTATATTATTTATAAGTGTGCTATAATTATCCACAAAGAAATACAAAAAACAGTGGTAAATAATAACAGTGGTATAAATTACATGATAAACCATATCCCAATACAAATACTGATTAACATAATTATTAATATATGCTAAAAGAAAAAACATTGAAGGGAGAGGTAAGAGTGAAAATATTCACTTTTTTCCTGGTTTCCATTTACTCTATACATATTTACTACACAACATTTCTCCCTTCCCACTTCACAAGTAGTCAGACAATGAAAGCAGTTGACACTGGATCTCTCACTCTATCAGTCAGGAAGTCTAATTGGACATCTTCTAGGTGCTATACACTATGCTAGATAGTTTGGTTGATAAACAGCAAGTGTAAGACATGTCTCTGGTCTCCAGCTGATCACTAGCCACTTATTATGTCCCCACAATGGCTCTGCTCTGGGGTTTTGTCACTTATATAAAAGTATTTTCCTCATTAGCATGGTGGCCCATGGTCAATGTGGATCTCATTAGGTGGTTATGGTAAGAATGTCTAAGATAGAGGGCAATCTTATTGATCTTTCTTCTTTGATAATTATTTATCAAGCATATGTCAATATTTACTCTTGAGTGTGTATAAGGGTGTGTGTGTATGTATAAGAAAGGAGAGTGAGAGAGAGAGAAAGAAAGAGATTGAAACTGACTGTATTTGTCAATTTAACTTAAATAGTTCCAACCTGAAAGGGTCAATGCAGCGCTCCAAATGTTCTACCACTGAGTACTTTCTCCATCAAAGAAAGGAGGCAGTTAAGATATTTAAAATCAGAATAAATGTTTGAGATAATATGGAACAAACAATAGGTTAATTGACTGTTGCTGTTGATAGTTTGGTTAGGTTTTGCTTCCCAGTGTAAACTGTTGCCATGATATTCTGTGGATGTCATTTAATTCCCAGTCCAGGACATCATTAAGGCATGGAGGGAATGCAGTTTGTTGGTGAAAAACTTATCTGTATGCAATATTCATGTGGACTTTTTTCCTATTAAAATAATATGCTTTGTTTAGCCAATGAATTGAAAATTTTAAAAAATTCCTTTGTGCTAAAGTCATCCCTGTATCTTATTTCAAGACCAACCCAAATACCTTATAACCAAAGAGATGCATTCAGTTAGTGCTTTGTCAAACTAGCATATTCATTTCTTAAAACAAACATGTTTTCTTTTGCTTTCTTACACATACCTTTTACTTAGTTATTATTCAGCCAAGTACTTTTCCATTTGAACAAATGGCAAAGCCAAGAGGTTGTAACAAATGAGACTATTCAGACCTACTATACGGAACTATGGTCTAGGAGGATAATTGTGGATTTGGGATCTACAGACAAAGTTTCAATGTCAGTTCTGCGTCTTCCTTGATGACAATGGGCAGGTGATTCAATGTCTTCTGGGCCCCAATCCTTAGACTTTAAGGTAAAGATGATGTTTATAGTGCTTTGGGGAAGGCTGAATAAGAGGAGGTATGCAAAAACACTTTTCGGGATATGTAAAGGCAGAAGAATTCAGCAATATGGTTTCTGGGGCTCTGTGTAAAGGAGGAGAGCTTCCCAGGAGTCCTCAGAAGGTAGCTTCAAGCAGAATAATCTTTGTTCTCTCTTAATCTCTGAATCTTCATCACCTAGCCTAGTAGCAGCTCCAGGTTTTAGCTGCTGAATCCTCAAGAGGCTGAATCAACCATAGTAATATTGAAGGGTATTCAATATCTTCTTAAATAGTAAGAAGATATTGATGGTTGAGATAATCTAAGTCAATAATAAAAAATCATTAATAATTTATCCTCTATCAACTTAAAGCTATAATACTGTAATGTGCCTTATTTTTAAAATCAAAAATCCTGAACAAGATGGTTGAAAAGAACAGCTCCAGTCTGCAGCTCCCAGCAAGACCAACGCAGAAGGTGGGTGATTACTGCATTTCCAAATAAGGTACCTGGTTCATCTTATTGGGACTGGTTGGATACTGGGTGCAGCCCCTGGAGGGCTAGCTGAAGCAGGGTTGGGTGTCACATCACCCGGGAAGTGCAAGGGGTTGGGGAACTCCCTCCCGAAGCCAAGGGAAGCTATGAGGGACTGTACGGTGAGGAACGGTGCATTCTAGCCCAGATACCATGCTTTTACCATGGTCTTCCCAACACACAGATGTGGAGATTCCCTCAGGTGTCTACACCACCAGGACCCTGGGTTTCAAGCACAAAACTGGGTGGCCGTTTGGGCAGACATCAATCTAGCTGCCTAGGCTCAACATAAAGGGGTGGAGGAAGATTTACCAAGCAAATGGAAAAAAAAAAAAAAAAAAAAGAAGGGGTTGCAATCCTAGTCTCTGACAAAACAGACTTTAAATCGAAAAGATCATAAAAGACAAGGAAGGGCATTATACAATGGTAAACAGATCTATGCAACAAGAACTAACTATCCTAAACATATGTGAACCCAATACAGGAGCACCCAGATTCATAAAGCAAGTTCTTAGAGACCTACAACGAGTCTTAGACTCCACAACAATAATAGTGGGAGACTTTAACACCACACTGTCAATATTAAACAGATCAACAAGACAGAAAATTAACAAGGGTATTCAGGACTTGAACTCAGCTCTGGACCAAGCAGACCTAATAGACATCTATCTACAGAACTCTCCACCCCAAATCAACAGAATACACATTCTTCTCAGTAGCACATAGCACTTAATCTAAAATAGACAACATAATTGGAAGTAAAACACTCCTCAGCAAATGCAAAATAACAAAAATCATAACAAACAGTCTCCAAGACAACAGTGCAATCAAATTAGAACTCAGGATTAAGAAACTCACTCAAAACCACAGGACTACATGGAAACTGAACAACCTGCTCCTGAATGATTACTGGGTAAATAATGAAACTAAGGCAGAAATAAGTAAGTTCGTTGAAACAACTGAGAACAAAAACACAACATACCAGAATCTCTACAGCTAAAGGGAAATTTATAGAACTAAATGCTCACAGGAGAAAGTGGGAAAGATCTAAAATTGACACCCTAACATCACCTTTAAAAGAACTAGGAAAGCAAGAGCAAACAAATTCAAAAGCTAGCAGAAGACAAAAAATAACTAAGATCAGAGCAGAACTGACAGAGATAGGGACACAAGAAACCTTTCAAAAAAATCAATGAATCCAGGAGCTGATTTTTTGAAAAGATTAACAAAATAGACTGCTAGCTAGACTAACAAAGAAGAAAAGACAGAGGAATCAAATAGGTATAAAAGAGACAAAGGGGAGATCACCACTGATCCCACAGAAATACAAACTATCATCAGAGAATACTATAAACACCTCTATGCAAATAAACTAGAAAATATAAACTACCATCACAGAATACTATAAACACTTCTATGCAAAGAAACTAGAAAATCTAGAAGAAATGAATAAATTCCTGGACACATATAGCCTCTCAAGACTAAACCAGGAAGAAATCAAATCCCTGAATACACCAATAACAATTTCTGAAATCGAGGCAGTAATTAATAGCCTACCAACCAAAAAAAGCCCAGGACTACATGAATTCAAAGCCAAATTATACCGGAGTTTCAAAGAGAAGATGGTGCCATTCCTTCTGAAACTATTCCAAATAATAGAAAGACAGGGAATCTTAACTAACTCATTTTATTAGGCCAGCATCATCCTGATACCAAAACCTGGCAGAGACACAACAACAAAAAAAGAAAATTTGGGGCCAATATCCCTGATGAACATTGATGAGAATATCATACTGGCAAAACAAATCCAGCAGCACATCAAAAAGCTTATCTGCCATGATCAAGTCAGCTTCATCCCTAGGATGCAAGTCAGGTTCAACATATACAAATCGATAAACGTAATCCATCACATAAACAGAACCAATGACAAAAACCACATGATTGTCTCAATAGATGCTGAAAAGGCCTTCGATAAAATTCAACACTCCATGATGCTAAAAAAAACTCTCAATAAACTACGTATTAATAGAATGTATCTCAAAATAATAAGAGCTATTTATGACAAACACACAGCCAATATCATACTGAATGGGCAAACGCTGGAAGCATTCCCTTTGAAACCAGCACAAGACAAGGATGCCCTCTCTCATTACTTCTATTCAACATAGTATTGAAAGTTTTACAGGGCAATTAGGTAAGAGAAAGAAAGAAAAGGTATTCAAATAGGAAAAAAAGGAAGTCAAAGGGTGTCTCTTTGCAGATGAAATGACTGTATATTTACAAAATCCCATCATCTCAGCAAAAAAACTCCTGAAGCTGATAAGCAACTTCAGCAAACTCTCAGGATACAAAACCAATGTGCAAAAATCACAAGCATTCCTATAAACGAATAACAGACAAACAGAGAGCCAAATCATGAGCAAACTCCCATTCACAATTGCCACAAAGAGAATAAAGTACTTAGGAATACAACTTACAATGATGTGAAGGACCTCTTCAAGGAGAACTACAAACTACTGTTCAAACAAATAAGAGAGGACACAAACAAATGGAAAAACATTCCATGCTCATGGATAGAAAGAATCAATATCATGAAAATGGCCATACTGCCCAAAGCAATTTATAGATTCAATGCTATTCCCATCAAGCTACCATTGATCTCCTTCACAGAATTAGAAAAAACGACATTAAATTTCATATGGAACCAAAAAAGTGCCCATATAGCTAAGACGATCCTAAGTAATAATAACAAAGCTGCAGGCATTATGCTACCTGACTTCAAACTATACTACAAGGCCACAGTAACCAAAACAGCATGGTACCATTACCAAAACAGATACACAGACCAATGGAACAGAATAGAGGCCTCAGAAATAACATATCTACAACCATCTGATCTTTGACAAACTCAACAAAAACAAGCAATGGGGAAAGGATTCCCTATTTAATAAATGGTGCTGGGAAAACAGCTAGCCAGATGCAGAAAACTGAAACTGGACCTTCTCCTTACACCTTATACAAAAATTAACTCAAGATGGATTAAATATTTAAACATAAGACCTAAAACCATAAAACCCTAAGAGAAAACCTAGATAATGCCATTCAGGACATAGGCATGGGCAAAGACTTCATGACTAAAACATCAAAAGCAACTGCAACAAAAACCAAAATTGACAAACAGTATCTAATTAAGTTAAAGATCTTCTGCACAGCAAAATAAACTATCATCAGAGAGAACAGGCAACCTACAGAATGGGAGAAAATTTTTGCAATCTATCCATTTGACAAAGAGCTAATATCAAGAATCTACAAGGAATAAATGTACAAGAAAAAAAAAGCAACCCCATCAAAAAGTGGATGAAGGATATGAACAGACACTTCTCAAAAGAAGACATTTATGCTGCCAAACAACATATGAAAAAAAGCTCATCATCACTGGTCATTAGAGAAATGTAAATCAGAACCACAATGGGATACCATCTCATGCCAGTTAGAATGGTTATTATTAAAAAGTCAGGAAACAACAGATGCTGGAGAGAATGTAGAGAAATAGGAAAACTTTCACACTGCGGGTGGGAGTACAAATTAGTTCAACCATTGTGGAAGATGGTGTGACAATTCCCCAAGGATCTAGAACTAGAAATACTATTTGACCCAGCAATCCTATTACTGGGTATGTACCCAAAGGCTTATAAATCATTCTACTATAAAGACACATGTACACGTATGTTTATTACAGCACTATTCACAATAGCAAAGACTTGGAACCAACCCAAGTGCCCATCAATGTTAGACTGGATTAAAAAAACTGTGGCACCTATATACCATGGAATATTATGCATCTATAAAAAAGAATGAGTTTGTATCCTTTGCAGGGACATGAACGAAGCTAGAAACCATAATTCTCAGCAAAATAATACAGGAACAGAAAATCAAACACCACATGTTCTCATTCATAATTAGTAGTTGAACAATGAGAATATACGGTCACAGGGAGGGGACCATCACACTCCAGGGCCTGTCTGGGCTGGCGAACAAGGGAAAGGATAGCATTAGGATAAATCCCTAATGTAGATGATGGGTTGATAGGTGCAGGACACCACTGTGGAACATGTATACCTATGTAAAAAACCTGCATGTTCTGCACATGTATCCCAGAACTTAAAGTATAATATTTTTTTAAAAAATCACATGTAGAGTAAGAGAACTAACCAGAATAGTTGAAATTAAATGTATATAGAAAAGTTGGAAATTTTTCAGATATATTAAACAACTAGACTAATAAACATTACTGTAATTAAGCATTTAATTTTGCTCTGAATTTCTTACCAATCCAGTTGACATTTTTAAAGCAAAAATGATGTAATCCTCATTATAAAGTATCTCAATATAAAATGTTAATATAAGAAAACCTTTATTTCTGGAGAAACATTGTAAAGGGAAGGTACTCATTCTTTCTTTCTGGGTCCCTAATCAGGATACAGCCCTACATTTCTCAAGCTGCGGAGAAAATATGTTCAGAATATGGGGAAATGCCAGGGTGTACCTAAAGCCACAGATGACTTAGACGATCAACTTAGCAATTTTGGGTAAAATGTACATAAGCTTACATGTTTATAGTAATGCCAATGAATGTCTTATGGAAAAAGAGCAAAACGTGCATTTACTTTTATCATAAGACATGTTAAGTAATAATCTGTTGTAGTGATCTTATACTCCAAACCACAGGATCAAGATTATACTCCTCTGCCAATAGGATGCCTTTACAGAAGTTTCTGAAATCTGGCATAATGACAGTTTCTCCAATAACATTTCCAGAGAAAATGCTAACCCTTTTTCATTTATTCATATATATTCTTCATAAAAATCCAGGGTAAAACATTAAAGCATGACTCACAAAGGTGCATGTTCAACATGCCAAAACAAAGAAGCCCAACTGCTTGTTCTGTAACTCTCAGGAAACAGAACTTAATCTCAAACTATGATCCTCAGAACACCTGCATCAGAAAATCCTGGAAATGCTTATTAAAATGAAGATTCTTAGGATATACCCAAGACTCAAAGAATAACCATTTCTTGGGCAGAGGCCAGGAATCTTCATGGGAACTTATTAGAGAATCGATTCATAGACACAGAGGTTTGCAAACAATTTAAGATGTTTGGAGGCATTTAAATTCCCTTGGTCTAGTTTTCCTGTCACACTTTTCTAAGCTGGCTTTTTGACAAGGGCATGGTGGCAGCTAAACCCAGAACAATTTTTTGAGCTGATTAGAAGGCACACCGTACATTTTGAATACCAAAACTCTAGGTAGGGAAATTTATTATTCTACTGGGAATACTGAGAGCTGGACTTAGAATGTTGCTTATTTGGAGAAGTGGTAACACTCAGCTGAGAAAGTTTACAAAGGTCACCACAAAGAGAATCAAACATTTTCTAAATTTTCCCTGCAATCTGTTTAAGTTCCCAAACAAATATTTGCATGAACAGTGCATATCAGATTATCCATTCCTCTCACAAAATCAAATTCCATAGGTTGTTAGGAGATAGCATATTAAAATGATTCTGTGGTCTATTAATTTTGACCACAGACTTCATCAGTGCAAATCTCTCAGAGTCTTTCATTTGTTAATATGCAGAATTCTAGAGAGAAAGATGAAAATGTATATTTTTTTGAACTTATTAGACTAGAGAATCTTTGTATTGTACAGAATCTTGCAAGACCAACTTTCTATATCCCTCTGTTACTTGCCACTCAAAGTAGGATTCAGGGCTCAACACAGGTCAGCATCAGTATCCCCTGGGAGCTTATCAAAAATGCAGCATCTCAAGCCCCACACAAGAACTACTGAAATAGAGTCTGCAGTTTAACAAAATCCCCCGGTGATTTGTATGCATGTTAAAATATGAGGAGCAATGCTGTAAAATACATTTTGAAAACGAATTCCAAGGACAATGAGAGAGACGGTTTTAACCTAGAAAACTTCAAGAACCAGTCTTACAGTTCATTCACCTTGGCCCCTTAAAAACTTCAGTTTTGTTTCCAAGGAACATCTGCTCTGGGACAGGGATTTTTCACCAGAAAAATTACATGTGAAAACTGTATATAAAACAGCACAGCTCTTTGTGCAGTTGAGAAGAGCACAGATCTGTGCTATGATTTGTACCTTTCTTGGCCTATAAACAATTTTGATTTGTGCCAAACCTGTTCCATGAAGACAGGGATGTTGGAAGAGATAGAACTTTGTGTACCAATTGAATTTACTCCCCTGCAGAGAAATAGCCCATTTCCCAGCTGCAGCTGAGAACACATCATTCCATTTTAGCTGACAAATAATCAAAGATTTTCCAACTTACTATTCCCAAGCCACTCCCGGTCCCAAGCACAGATTTTGAATCAGGTGTATGTGAAATACAAAGAGGGCTTCAGTTGGGAAGAAAAAGGTGAAGATAGAGTCCTAACAAGCCTTATGCGCATGTTAATAAAAGCCATGCACCGCCTCAAGTCCGTGTAAGTTATGGCTCAACCAGCAAGAGCAAGGTTCCCATCGGAATCTTCCCAGCGTACAGTCATGACTCATGCCCACAGCCATCTTGTCCCTGCAAGAAAAGCATAAATCATCATCCACTTTTTAAAATGATGCCAAAACTGCATTTTATTCAAATACATTCCTTAAAATAATCTCTGAGAAAATAATACTAGAGTATTCAACTGACAACTGACTCTTCAGTTTTTACATCTGGAGAGAAAAAATGTGTCGTGGAGTGGTTAAACGGATTCTAGAGATGCTGGAAATTCCTAAACACACAGAGGTCCAAGAACATCAGAACTTCTTTTATTCTTTTGAAGAGGAAACTTTTGTGCCTCTATCTTATCTTAAAGGGGTTATAATGCAAATTATATTATTTATTTTCTTTTTTCTCATTTTATAGTTTAACAGCATCAGAAAAAAAAAGATTTATTTGTGCCTATGAATTCCTATAAGATCTCTCCCCTTTCTCTCATATTCCTTCCACCCTCAGTCAAATAAGCCTGGTATTCTTTCTTGATTATAATAAACCATTTTTGACCCTGTTTCTCTTCCTGATACCCCTTTTCATTTATTCTCACTAAGTTTATATTTACTGGTCTATCCCTTTTTTTCTATATGATTTTGGTTTCCCAGAAGCAGCCACTGAGGCAAGGATTCAAGTGTGAGTAATTTGTTTAGTAGGTGATTCCCAGAAACACTGGTAGGGGAGTAGAAGAGTATGTCAGAGAAGGACAGCAAGTTCTTGAAGATTATTATCAAACCAGTCGATCCCTCTGGGGAACTCTGAGACACAGTGTGAAACATTCTTCAGCATTGTTCCAACTGAGGGCCAGTGGATTGGAATAGTTATCAAATCTCTGTCTGTCATTGTTTTGAGAGCTGTCTGGGGACATTAACCCTCTGTCATTTTGGCTTGCTCTGTGCTTAGGCTAAGGATACTCTTTAGCCATAAAATAATGAAAATAAATAAAAGTCCCAAGCGAAGAGTTAACAAGTGTTCATAATAAGCAGTCCTTGAAATATACCGGTGACTTCCAAGGAGATATGAGCAGAACACCAATATCATCCTCTACACCTTCCATCCATTGCTCCTCTCAAGCCCCTGCAAGAGGTCTTGCTAAGAGCCAAATAGCTACAACAGTCAGAATATTTTTTAAACTTAGACTGCTTCCATAGTTTAAAGACTCATAGCCACTGTTTCCTTCTTGAAGCTCCTTTTTTCCTTTGGCTTCAATGACAACACATCCTTCTGGGTGTTCTTCTTTTGCTCCTGTCACTCATTATTCTTGCTGGCCCATCTTCCTCCAGCCAAACTTGAAAGGCTAGAATCCCTCAACTGTGCCAAAGTCTTCCCTTTACTCATTCTACCCTCTTTTGCCAGGCGAGCTCATTTGCGCCTGTGGCTTCAGTTACCATCTGTATCCCAATGACAGACAAATTTACATCTCCAGGGGCTCAGACCTCCTGACCAATGAGGCTGAGGTGCTACAGGACATCAGACATCTCACAATTGCTTCAAATGCATAATTAGGCACTCAACTTTTTTTCTCTCCCTCCTTTCCCCAAGAAGAAAAAGAAAAATGGCCTCATCTAATCTTTCCTTTCTCAGTGAACAATTCTACCTTCCACTCAGTTGGCCAAGCTAGGAAATGGGCAGTCAACTTGGACACATGCCTCCCTTTCTCCAGCCTGTACAACATCCATTTAATTGTTGGACCTCATCAGCTAGATTCCATCAATGGACTACTTCTTAAATCCATCAAACTAGATCCCATCAGTGGGCTACGTCTTAAATCCATCCACTCCTGGCCCACCATTACTTCTGACCATAGCCTCCTAAGTGGTTTCCTCAGCTCTGTTCTTCATAGTGCAGCCAGAGGCGTCTTTAAACTCTAGTCTGCAACTCTGATTATGTCACTGCCCACAGGACTTGGGTGTACGTGCTTCTATTCCATCCTGCACAGCTTTCTACCTTGCCTTTTCTGCTCCACCTCTACATTCCTCTTTTTGGTTCTGGAAAGTAGCATAATGCTTCTGGCTTTGGAATCTTCATATTTTTGTCCCCTTGACCTCAAAGCTACTCCTCCCAGCATCTCCTTTTGTTAACTAGCCTTTACTCATTCTTCAGATATAGGCTCAAACATGACTGCCTCAAAGAAACCTTTCTGGCTTTTCCTGATTTTTTCGAGAAGAGGGTTGGTTCCTCTAGCATCCTATTTTTTAGGACATTCCACTACTACTCTTCACTCTTACTGTAATTAATTATACATGTAATTAGTTGCCTGCCTCAGTGTAAGCTTCCTGAGAACAGGCACTGTGTCAGTTGACTTCACATCTAAATATGCAGCAGTTCCTGGAATGTAAGATTCCTGCATTGTGTAAATATGATTCCTGGCATGTAAGATTATAATAATTACTCAACGGATTTTTAAGCTCATTCAGAATTCCAGAAATTTTACTATACTTAGCTTGAATCACATTTGATTTTTAGTTTGATGTTCTAATCCTTACTTTCCAGATATAGGATGTTGGATATCATGCTAAGAACAATGGAAAGGTATCTGTATTGGCTTGCTATTACAAAGTACAGCAACATGGGCAGCTTGAACAAGGGAAATTAATTGTCTCACAGTTCTGGAGGCTAGAAGTGTGAAATCAAGGTGCTTGTGGCGGTGGCTCCTTCTAAGCACTGTGGGGGAAAAATATATTCCTAGCTCTCTCCTTGCCTTGTAGATGGCCATTTTTATGTTCCCATGGTGTTCTTCCCATAGGTATATTTGTGTCCAACTTTCTTTTTTTAAAAAATAAGTTTGCTGGCCATATTGAATTAGGGACAACTCTAATGACCTCATCTAATTATATCTGCAAGAACCTGATTTTTAAATAAGATCATATTCTGAAGAGCTGGGGATTAGGACTTCAACATATAAATGTTGAGAGATACAGTTTATCTTTTAACAGTACCCAAGGGTTTTAAGCAGAGAGATAAATGAGTAGATGCACAAGGATAGAACATGTTGGCTGCAGAGTAAAGAAAAAATTAGAGGAAGCGCCAATGAAGGCCTGGTGAAAGCTAGGGGGATTTTATAACAATGCTCATGGCAATGCCTATGAGAGGAGTTTCCTAATTAGCATTGCCCAGAGCCAAAGTTCTGTTCCACTACATTTAGCCAGCATTATAAACTTCACCACACAGGGGTCAGTTTTCTTATCTGTAAAATGGCTAGATTTTTAGCATCACATAGTGTATAATACTGGAGAAAATAACCAAAACTAGATTTAGCTATGATCTGACTTAGAAACAAGTAGTTTCCCCTGATGTCTCAGCATAGCACTCAAAGAAAAAAAGAAAAGAAAAAAGCTGAAGTTTCTAAAGCAAAATCAATCATTGAGATAACTTGTGACTTATTTGTGTTTATATAAATATATTTTATGCTAAAAAAGAATAATGATAAAGTTTAAACATCTCTGTTTTCCTCTGGCATGTAGGCATCTTAAAGGGCTATCTCATAAAAAATGCACCCTGGATTTTTGCAAAGATAAGAAGTAGAATTTAGAGTGGAAGCCCAAGAGTCATCACACTTAGAAACCCTCTTCTCTACCTCTATTCCACTCTAATCCATTCCCTTCCTTTCTTTTCCTTTCACTTGCGTGCCCTAATCCCCACCCATATGTTTTATCACCACCAACGATGTAACTCTGAGAGTTGTCCCAAGAGGAGAAATGTCCAACTTATTTTTTTTCCCTCCCTCCCAGCCCTTGGCAAGTCTGTTGGGTGACCGACTCAGACACCTCAGAGGGTGGTGCCTCCCACCCCCTCAAGCCACAAGCAACAAAGTCTTAGTCATTTCATGCTCTTGGCTTTGTCATCATTTTGATCTCTTGAACATTACTTTGTCATGAACTCATTTCACTTATGTAAGGAGAACAAGCCAGGGAGAGTGGAAGAGTGCCTCTGATAATTCAGGAACAAACAAACAAACAAGAAAGTGATAGCACTGCTATTGCCCAATGTCCAGAAGAGTATCTTGCCAAGATAGAATTCTGAATCACAGGAAAATGTAATTAATTTATTCTATAAATTGTTTTATGCAGCACTGTGAGGGAAAAATCTGTTCCTGGTTCTCTCCTTGGCTCGCAGATGGCCATCTTTACGTTCACATGGTGTTCTTCCTACATGTACGCTTGTGTACAACTTTCTTTTTTTTTTTCTTTACATAAGGATGCTGGCCATATTGAATTAGGTACCATTCTAATGACCAACAATACCCAAATCTGGCTACTGTTTTGGACAGCATTTTAATAATTATAAGGGTCAACTATCATTCTAACTTCCAGAACACAAAGAGAAATATATTGTTTTACATAGGAAGAAAGTATATCTGAAGTTATTGGGGTGACACACATAGGCTAACATTAAGTATTAATTACCATAGTATCATTTTTATTTTCTATAAAGCTAATTAATATCCTGTGTCTCCCACAGAGGTGTATAGGTTATAAAATATACAAAAAGCTATGTTTATGTGATATAATTTTGTGTATGAGTTAATTTACATTTTCCTTATTTAATAAATTTTGAAAGGCAGAGTGTCACAGGTACCTCTTTTGTTAACAGGAGAGTAAATATAATCTTATAATTTGATCAGAAAGCAGAAAAAGATTGAGCCGCCATTTTAAGGCACCAAAGAAATGAGAATGAGGATACCCATGCAAACCCTTCCAAAGCTTTCATGTGTTTCAAGTTAAAAAACAGGATTCTATGTGTGCAAAGGTAACATTAGATAGACAGAAAAGCTGTCAAGAGCAATTCAAGGGAGGAGTGCTGATGTGAAGAATTAGCTTCTGGTCTGTAAAACTGGCAGAGCTAGATGAAACAGCCATGGGTATAGTTTCAATTAAGGTTTTTACTGCGGTTGTCATTGTTCTCCTGCTTGTCTTATTACCCTTTGACATGGCCAGGTTTACAGATTCAAAACGAAACCTGGACAATGTCTTCTGTAAATCCCCCACCTTCTACCCAGGCATGATCACTGAGTTGAGATGACTGACAATGTCAATTAGGAGACCGAAGAAATTTTAACCAAAATATTGAAATCGCAAACCGCTGTAAGCCCCAATGTTTGGAGAAACTAAAACAAATTCAAGTCTTGTCATTTTTTTTTCTGCAACAGTCAGTCTTACTTGGTTCTCATTAGTATTTTATTTTATGCTGTCTTTACTTGCAGGTAATGTTGCTGGATTTTCTGGGAGCCCAAGTTTGTATGTGATTGCATTAGCTTTCCAAGTCATTTTGTACTTATGAGACTCCTACCTGTTCTCCAGTGACGAAAACCTTTAGGATGTTGCAATGAAAGGTTTTTATTCCCATCAGTGAATCATTGAAGGGAACTGACCAAGGATTCAGTGTGGGCGGATGGAGAAGTCTAGCTATAGAGAATAATATAGATATTTTGTTAAAAACTAACCTGCTTTTCCTATTTTGAGAAAGCCATAAACTACTGTAATAGGTGTGCATTGCCCCTCCACAACAAAGGACTTGAACTAGACATATGGCAGCCAAGAATGATATTAAGCTTAGCTACCATTTTTTGAGCCCCATAGTGGATGTGGCTGGTATACCAGCCAACACCCTTTACCAGACTGGAACCTCTGCCCCAGGTACGACAAGTGGAGGCTGCTCATGGCTCATAACCGCCCCTTTCTCCAGCGGATTCCTCTTGGCCATTTGTCCAGGAGGTTACTTCACCACCCTCAGCCCAAGGGCAAGCCACCTGCAAGGGCTGACTCACATGAAGAATACAAAAGACCAGTCAACCACCACAAGGTAGGAACAAATCCATTTGTGTAATTCACACTCCAGGGCTCTCCATTGGATTAAGTTAAATCCAGACTCCAGACAAGACCACATCCTAAGTTCAGTTCCTCTACCTGCACCATCTGCTTCCTTCACTCTCCTTCCTCTTGAGATTTTTACTGCCCAAAATGACATGCACCTGAATCCCTTTCTCAGGCTCTACTTCTATTATAGAGAATGAGACATAAACTACAGTTCCATAGGTAGTATAGAGATACCTTGTTTTCATATATTTATTTAATTTAGTCTGTAGAGCTACTGTATTTGAGAAGACTATATAATTGAGAATTAAGGACCAGGGTTGAACCCAGGTTTTTTTCTGAATCCTAAAATGAATCTATTTATTATACTAAACTGCTGCCTTAGACATTTGCATAAGACTTCCATCACATATCACCAATAAAAACAATAACAAAAAATTTACACAATTTAGAAAGTAAAGAATGTGTCTTCTCTACATTAACAGGCCCAACAATACGTAGATATTGCTCAGTGTTTCACTGACATAAAGCGATATTTTTCTATGAAGAATAAAGGGGAAAAAGAAAGAGAGGAGAAGAAATGTAAGATAAAGAAAGAAATTAAACAAAGAAGAAGGTAGGAAAACAGGGAAGGAGAAAAAGACAGAAAAGGCCACAGCAGATACTTGCTTTAATAGACATTAGCCTTTTAGGTGACCTCTGGTCTCACACCTTGGCTGGAAAAGCACTGCTGGTCATTTCTCTTTTCTTTCTTTTCAGCATGGAAAGTTGGAAATGCTTTAATCATGGGCTGAGCTTCAGCACAGGCCTTGGCTGAAAATCACTTTTCTACTAAGAACTATGAGGAGTTTCCAGGGAGGGCTTGTAAACTAGTTATCTCTGTTGATGACCACATCTGCGTGCACATCTGTAGTACAGAAACACGCCATGCAATAAAGTGCATCTTGTGTTACATGACTTCCCACCATGTGGGCTGCCCTTTCCCACCACATTCAAGACGCCCTTTTCTTATTAAAAAGAATTAAAATATAGAGGAGCAATACTCCACCCATAGGGCAAGAAGGCAGTTTCTCTTGTTTTTCATTTTGTGTCCAAGCAAGGCGAGCATCATAGAACGAGATTTCTTAAGATTTCTAAAGTAGGCCTGCCCCAAAGGCATCAAGGCTGCACTGAATGTTTCACATTGCTTCAGTGGACTCTCATGGCAACCACTGAACTAGGCATCCTGGTTCCCACAGAGGGCAAAACGAACAGTCAAAAGAGTCCAACAGTTTGTCTAAAACCAGGCTTAGGAAATGGAGAAACTCAGTTCCAGAGTTATGTCTAAAGGACACCTGAGCTCAAGGTCTGCTTTAGCAGAAACAGTGACTTCTAGGGGCAGTGCTATCTGAATAAGGGGACACTCTTCAGGTTGAAAAAGCAATACTCACAATGCTTACTTCCCTTTGAAAGATCCACTCTGCCCAATTTGATGAATTCCAGAGTGAGCCATCAGGCTTCCAAAGAATATGAAAAGTTCAGTATGCGATAGAGAATACTCCAAATCACAAGGCTGAGGAGGGGTGAGATTTTATATTTCAAACAATTTTATATATTTCAAAAAAAAAATAAAACTAGCAGAAAAGGTAGCAAGAAAAATGACCTGCTATAACAAGAGTACTAAGGATGACTATAAGCAAAAGGGTAATGCCTCAGAAGAAGGTTTTAGTTTGAGCTCATGATTGTAAAGAAACTGGAAATGAATGGGGTCGCTTTCAAGGAATTTACATCTCCAAAGCTAAATTCCTAAACTTGGTCCTCCTAGGAATCTGATACCCACAGGCATCTGCCCAGAACAGTGACCCTTGACTTCATTACTGCTTTTAGTAAATATGGGTAAAACATGATTTTAAGGAGCTTGTAAAGAAACTTTATTTTTAAAAAACAGCAGAAAGTATGCCAATCAGTCAATTAAAAAGGTAACTGGTTTGAAATTTCATTATCAAATGGGTGGTAGAACTAAATGACTGCCAAGTTTACTTCTAATATTTCAGGACTTTAGGATTTTAGAACATATAAGTTAGAAAATGTACTTGCTAGAGGGCAATAGATTACATGGGGTTACAAATATTTGCAAAAAAAACTTGATGGCCTTCTGAACCTAGAGTATTGGCAAGTGCTATTTATTTTTGGACAGAAATTATTTTTACATTCCTTGATATAAATCATATTTTAAATAACATGCCTCTCCCCCTTCCAGTTCCAAAAATAAGTGATATAATTCATGGGCTAAAGTGCCCTAGTTAATAGGTTAATGGAAAGAAAGAGTCGTGAACAAAGTTTTAAAAGATATTTAAAGTTAGCATGGTCATTGTTGCAAAGATGACAAATGGCCATTTGGACATATGCTTGCTTAAAAGCCTCCACTATTTACAATTACTGGTGCAGGTAGACTATACTTAAGAGATGTGCCCCTGGTATACTCTAGAAAAAGATGAATGTTCTGTCATTAGAAAGTTAATATTCCATGCTTTTTAAATGAAAAGAATTAGGTGCAATTGCAGCATCTGGTGAATTTTTGCTTCATCACTCTGGATCTAATTTTAAGTGCATGGTGAAACAAAACCCAGACATTTGAAATTGCTAAAGCCTTCTGTCCATCAGTAAGGATGGCATGTGTGATAACAGTGAAACCTTTACCAGCTACTCATGAGCGCTAGGTCAGTTGATGACTGATGTCCATGAATGGCCAGCAGTACACCTGGCTTTAACTAGGAGCCCACTGTGGAACTGGAAGCACTGGGACAATAAAAGGCATGTTCCAGAGAAATGTCTAAGGAGAGTTTCCCTGACTTTGTCCTAGGAATATTCTAGATACTCCATGCATATTTCTGGGCTTCCACAGCTAGACGGGTTCGTATACACAGCAGGGCTGCACAATTAAGCCTCACAACAATTTTTCCAGGGAGATACTAATATTTTCTTTATTTTGTAGATAGGAAATTGAGGCACAGAAAGATTAAAGGACTTATCCATGGTGGCACAGCAGTGAAGCAGCACAGGATTTGAACCAGCCAATCTGACTTCATGGCCCACACTCTTTACCACTTAAAATGTATAGACTTGGAAATGTCCCAGACATTTCACAGGACTTACATGGAATGTCAAGGCATGAATTCTCTCCACATTGAATGACAGCATTTGCCCATAAAGGAAAAAGATGCATTATCACCTATAACAAGTAGGCATCTTTAGAAGAATGGGAAAACATCTAGGTCAAATTGAAACAGACAAAGAAATCAGTATATATGAAGCTATGTTCTGTCCCAACAGGTTCAGGAATATTCGTGGGAGCCATAACTCAGAAAGATGATAAATACTGAAGAAATTTTGTATCTCCTTAAAACTATGTGTTTGTCAAAACCCTAGTATTCCTCAGAAATTCAAAGAAACATGCCCACGATTCCTTTCAAAGATATCTAACTGTATCTTTGGATTAAATCATAATTACCAAAATGTCCTAAGAATATTTTACCCAGCGACTTACTTCAGATCTCATTTGTATCTGTTGAGGGGATAAAACATGTAAATTTCCCACTTTGGGTAAATTTTCCACTCTGGGTCCTCATTGGCACTGTTACCAGCTTACTAAAGACTGTGAAAGTCAACTGCAGTGTGGCTTTCATATTAATAAAAAGACAAAGACAGCTACTCAGGAGGCTGAGGCAGGAGAATTGCCTGAACCCAGGAGGCGGAGGTTGCGGTGAGCCGAGATCGCGCCATTGCACTCCAGCCTGGGTAACANAAAAAAAAAAAAAAAAAAGGACAAAGATAAGGCTGCCAGTTACAGAATGCCACGTTGATGCTAGAGGTGAAAACTTTACTCTGAGAATATGAGACATGAAGCCCAGGTATAAAGTTCCTGTAATGAAAATTTCTATTTTTCTCTGGGAAAATTGAACATTGTCAAAGAATGCTGGAATGAATGCCATGGATCTTTCCCTTAGGAAGTCAACATACATTTAGTTGTTTAGTTAGTTAAATAAGGTAGCAGAGTTTTCAAGGAAGCTCGTAGGGATATTTTCCTAATATGCTTTGTTTCCCACACCTGCTACTATAGAGTTGCAGTCCTGAATGAGAAGAAACCAATCAAATCAAAATCAAAAGGGTTTTGAAGGTGATGATAGACATTAAAAGATAAAATAATTACATCCTGTTGCTTTAATTTTTCTTGCCTCCTTTCTTTTCTTTTATCTGTTTCTTTGTTTTCCTTTTCATTTTGAGTCAACATGCTTCTCTGACACACAAAGGAATGCTCACCTTCATTCCCTCCCATGTCCAACTGGCTTATGTGTAGGTAAAGAGAATCTTATTTAGGGGACAATTCCACAATTCTCAAGCCATTCCTGGTTCTGCTCTACCTCTTTACAAGGTTCAAGGAGTGTCTCTGTTCCCAAAACATTGGTTTCCCAAAAGTCAGCTCATTCTCTAAGCATCTGAACTAGTGGAACTTTTTTGCCTTGTTTTACAAATACTTCATTGCAGATAACACAGAATCACATAAATCTTAGCTCATTAGAAACCTATTACTAAAGGATTAGTGTTCCTTATGTTATTCCTTATCCCTCATTTCTCGTTGTCCAGGCAAGAATTAAATAAGTTAAACCATGATGTTGCTACTACATATTTAAAATCATTAGTAATCATTTTTGCACAATGAAATCTTTTCTTACCACTTGATGTTTAGCTTCTATTTTCATCTGTTCCATTTGGTAAATGGTTCTACATTTTGTGCAGCACCAGGAGAAGCAGACAATAATCTATTCCTGATTGTTACCCACTTCACTCTGAGGTGTAGACACCCTGCCTTTTACATCCAATCAAATCACATTACAAAATTTGTCTCTTTATCCTTAAATCACATCTACCTCTAAGTCCCCTCAAATCACTATTTTCATCCACTAATAGTTGTCTCAGGTTTCAGTCGTGGCAAAATTTTAAAAAAGCTGTCAAATAACATAAGCAAAGGATTTAATAAGTGCAGTTCTAGTGGAACTGTGCCTTGGGTTTCCTACAGATGCATAAACACTGTCAACAGCATGAGATTCATTTCCATGTGTTCACCTACTGGACCAAGCCCTCTATATTACTTGATCATCTTGCTTCCAATTATGCGGCAAACCTGTGATGCTTTATACCTGGAAAAATACAGAGAATTTTAGAAAATGTTGGTGATTTTTTTCCTTTAGCCTGTGAATTTCAAATAACACATGTAAAATATTCCTTCTACATACCCTGACTCACATTTCTCCCGATATCTTTAGATAAAGTTGGGGTAGGATGAGGAATGAAACAAAACATTTACATTTTTAAAGTCAAGAAGAAATTACTTGTTCACTGGCACAAGAAGAGAAAACAAAGTTCCAATTACATGTTAAGAAAGCCCTCACGGTGTTACTGAATACCATTTCCTGCAATGAAGACCCATATAGAATGAAAACAGAAATAAATTCCTTAGTTATCAGTCATAAAATTGAATGACAAAATGAGCAAACACTGAAAGACAGGCCTGATGCCCATGTGGAAAGTATATACATAAGCAAGTTTTGCTATCTGCTGACTCCATTAAGAATCCGTTTTTTCAATTTAAATAAACTAGAATCAGTTGGGTAATTGACACAAGGATGGGAGAACCTTAAGTAAAACTAGGAGCTTCTGAAAGCAGGATGAATGGCATAGCAGGCAAGTGCTGTTCCGCAGGGCATATGAGAGTTGTCATCTCAACTCAGAATCCAGGTAGAGTATACCAAATAGAAAATGGTTTGTTTTTGTTTGTTTGGGACAAAGTTTTGCTCTTGTCTCCCAAGCTGGACTGCAGTGGCATGATCTCAGCCCAATGCGACCTCTGCGCTATGCTCCCCACCACCCCCCACAGGGTTCAAGCATTTCTTGTGCCTCAGCCTTCTGAGTAGCTGGGATTATAGGTGTCCAGCACCACACCCAGCTAATTTTTGTATTTTTAGTACAGACCGGGTTTCACCATGTTGGCCAGGCTGGTCTTGGGCTCCTAATCTCTGGTGATCCTCCGGCGTTGGCCTCCCAAACTGCTGGGACTATAGGTGTGAAATGGTGGGCCAGGACTTTGGGGACTCACACGGATACATTGTTAAAAGATAAAAATAAGAATCTTTTAAAGCAACTTTTCTCTATATTCTAACTCATGCAAACTTGTCAGCTTTCTTTCTCTAATTCAACACATCACCCTTTCATTACCCATCCTCCCACTTATTGCTGGTAATAGGAAGCATTTATTATATGTGGAAAGGCCATTTTCCAGCTGTGTGTCTTTGGCAAAACATATGACTATTTGGAATATGTTGTTCTAACTATAAAATGTGAATTATCATTTGAGAATTAAAATGATAGTGAAATTAAGAATGTGAAATTGATTGGAATTGTAAAGTAAAAAGTAAAATGATAGTGAAAAAAGGATGTGAAATTGATTGGGAACAGTTATAGAAATTATTATTGTTGCTACAATTATTGTTGCTACATGTATTGTCATTATTTGTTAAGTAGAGAATAATCATCTTGCTTTCTTTTGGAAGAAACTATTCACTGAAAGAACAGAGTAAATAGTGTGGCAGTGAGGATCTGAGAATCTCCAAAACTTCAGAAGGAATTATTTTTATTTTTCCTTCATTTAAAAGTTTTTATAAACCTCTCTCCTCCTTCCAAACCCTTGACCTTAGTGAAAAGATAGAGTTGAATATCTTCAAAGCTAACATACTAAGGACAGGTCAGCAAAGAGCCTGCTGGCTTGGCAGACTGCAAAAGGGAGTTTGTTCCAGACACAAAGGCCTGAGGGAAGATGGGAGTGAAGAAGTGGAACAAAGGAAGCAGTTAGGGACAAGCCTGGACCCAGCCAAAGGAAAGAGGAGGAAACAGGGGAGAATGTGGTGGGGAAGTAGGCCCAGGGCTTCCTCATTCCAACTGAGGACACAGTGAATGAAGCAGCACCATCATTTTTTATGCAGCTTCTGTTGGTAAAGTGCTGCCTTATAGGGAGGGTTCCTTCCTGCAATGAGAATTTCCCATGATAATGACAGGTTTCATGTCAACACATATGGGTTCATGCTTCTCCTGATCCCTTGACAGCCTGGAGTGTATTTAGGGGCCATTCTTTCATAGCAGACTTGAACATCTTGACCAAAAATGAATTTACTAATGTCCTACACAGTTGTTTTTCAAGAAGCAAAACATCTTCCAGCTGCCTGTTTGGGGAACAGAGATGAGGGAAAAAAAATGCCCAAAGCTCCAGGAGCAAGGAGTCCAGAAGAGAACGAAGGATTAGAGAAAAGGCTACCTTTCCAAGTGTGGCTGAAATTCTCAAGACTCACAGACGTGCCATCAGTTCCATACTTCAATGCAGCGCTGCATAGGCGGTGTAGATCCAACCAGCATGACTTCCAAACATATTCCCACACTCTAGCTGGATAATCCCCTAATGGAACCAACCACTGATTTACTTTCAATTCATTTTATCCACATTATCCACTTACATGAAGTCTAGAGGGTGAAAGGAGGCATAACACAATCTGTGATTAGCTTCCATCTCTCCCAAATTATCTCACTACTAGAATCTGTGCTCACCACCCTCCAACTTTTTCTTTCCTTATTAAGGGGAAGAAGAACGCAATTTCCTGATGGGCAAAGGCAGGCAAATGGGTCTTACTTTCACACTGTCTCAGGAAACACAGTTATAGTCATTTGGCTCTCACCATATCCCCTTGGAAATCCCCAGGTATGACTTTTGCACAACTAAAAATAAATAAAGGAAATAAAGGTGGTTTTATTTCAAAATAGATAATAGGTCATTATTATGTTTGGTCTTCACAGGTGATGCCAAACTATATCTCTGTCCACAGACATGACTCAACTCCACAATAAACCACCTGTGAACACAACCATCTAAGTTTCAAACAATGATTAGCTTCTGGTAAGTAGGGCCTATCAGGAGTTTCTGGGATTGCCATGGTCTCACTGTTAAGCTCTCAGGTTTGTTTCCAAGTGAAAACAGTCATACAAACAGAATTTGAGTCTTTCCACAAAGATATTTTTATTCCTGTTTTTTTTCATACAGGATTTGTTCATATTTTTTAATATGGGCATATGTCTCAGTAGGGTCAATTATAAGACTTTAGTGGGCATGAGTTACCTTATTCTGCCAAGTGTATTTTCTCCTTTCTTATGGTAAGAGGATGCTGGTAATCCTATTTCAACCATATTCTTATTCCAAGAGTCTTGAAGATGGCAGATGACCTATGTCTGACCAATTAGCATCTCCCACACACATAGCTATTATTATTGGTTCAGGGAAAACATGTGACTCAAGTCAATTTAAACAAAGGTAGTTTCACCACTTTTGCTGCAAAAACCTCTAAGAAGCGCTTTTTCTTCTACTAAGATTAACGAAGGGATGAGATGTACGCATACAGGTACATTGGAAGCCATTTTCCCACAGTGGAGGGAAAGCGTATGTGAGAATGACACCAACACAAAAGAAAGTCGAGGTGAGGCCAGGCGTGGTGGCTCATGCCTGTGATCCCAGCATTTGGGGAGGCTGAGGTGCGTGGATCACCTGAGATCAGGAGTTTGAGACAGCCTGGCCAACACAGCAAAACCCCATTTCTACTAAAAAAA
>NW_016107346.1:1880469-1882918 GCF_001604975.1 Cebus imitator
ACACACACACACACACACACACACAATATTAGCTGAGCATGGTGGCAGATACCTATAATCCCAGCCACTCAGGAGGCTGAGGCAGGAGAATTGCTTGAATCCAGGAGGCAGAGGTTGCAGTGAGCCGAGAGAGCACAACTGCATTCCAGGCTGGGTGACAGAGTGAAACTCAAGACAGAAAGCAAGAAGCAAGAAAGCAAGAAAGAGAGAGAGAAAGAGAAGGAGGGAGAGAGGGAGGAAGGAAGGGAAGAAGGAAGAAGGAAGGAAAACAGAGGTACTAGTGGGAAACCTAGTACTAACATCGTGTCAGTCTAGATCCAACTACACCCGAAGCCAAAATACCTCAGATCTTTTAAGTTCTACATCATGCCGCGACCTCCTCCTTCTGCTGCTTCTGATTCTTCTTCTTTTAAGATGGAGTTTTTTGCTCTTGTCACCCAGGCTGGAGTGCAATGGCACGATCCCAGCTCATTGCAACCTCTGCCTCCCAGGTTCAAGCAATTCTCCCGCCTGAGCCTGTCAAGTAGCTGGGATTATAGGCACCCACCACCACACTGGGCTAATTTTTCTATTTTTAGTAGAGACTGGGTTTCACCATGTTGGCCAGGCTGGTCTCAAACTCCTGACCTCAGGTGATCCACCCTCCTCAGCCCCACAAAGTGCTGGGATTACAGGTGTGAACCACCACGCCCGTCTGGTTTCTTCTTTTTGGCTTAATTCTGAGTTAGGTTTTCAACTAGTCTATGTTAGATTTTCTGTCACCTGCCATCAAATAGGTTCTGTTTTTAAATCTTCCCTTCTATGCCAGTGCATCACCCCCCTAAGACTTTATCAGAAATGTTCTTACTTTATCACTTAAAGTTATGACTGGAAACCAGGTGACAGGAATGAAAATGGCCCACAAACTAAGAGATTTATCACTAGCTGAACTTTAGCATCCAATAAATAGAAAAAGTTGGATCATAATGAAAGCACAATGAAAATCATTTCCAGTGTGAATAATCTTTGGGACAACTCCATTTCCCTTCACTCCAGAGACAGACAAGAGTCTCTTCTCATTTACTCTGATAGGTTAGCCAAAAACACAACAGAATGAGACTATGAAGGGGAGACTACAATAGAAAATAATTCCAATAAATAAGAGCAGAAGAAGAAAATGAGTATTAGCAGAATCTCTGTAAATCACCACTTGAGTGTTTATTAAGTGTTGGAGTTAAGTTTGATTATAGTGGGTGAAGAGTTTCCATGTGGTAAAAGTAAGACAAGGATAGCCAAGAAGCAATTGGAAGCCACACAAATCTGTCCTTGGCTTTCCAATGGGTGTGGAAAGAGGAGACAGAACTAAAAACACAACTGGAACTCTGGCACGGTTCCTGAATATTAGCATAGAGGAGTGTGCTTTCTCTGTCGAGGGGTGTCATCAAGTAACCAAAGAAGAAATAGTTGGGGAGAAGAAAGTGGGGGAAGTAGTCCCTCTCACTGCAGTTCTTCTCCAGTGTCAAGGAGACTGGCTGGGAATCAACAAATATCCTCTCAAGGAGACTGGCTGGGAATCAACAAATATCCTCTAAGAATGCTTCCAGTTCTTGGTTTGGGGCCAGTTATCCAGAGCAGATGTGAAACGTTTGCTGTGATTAGGAAATATTTTACATGTGAGAATGTGGATGCTACAATTCTCAACTCAGCCAAGAGGACTTAATAAATGTGAAATTTTACATCTTTAGGGAGGAGCAACATATTTTTTAAAGTGTTGGTTAAAATAAACACCAAATTCCCAAGGAAAGACCAAATTCTGATGATGTGCAGCACTGATCATTTTATTACTGTGGAAAAATGTACTCAGACCATGCAACTCACTTCATCCTTTTGTTAATGTTCTCATTCTCCCATTATCAATGGCATCTGAACATTTACTCCTTACTATCAAGTTTCCTTTTGTTATTGGATGAATCAAAAATTGACTAACAAAATACGTCCTTGTTAGTAAAAAGTAATTGAAGACGAATTTGCTGTCACAAAAACGGCAAGTCTTTGTTTTACAAATAAAACCAAGGGTAAATTGGTTAGATTGTTTAAATTATAATTGTTGACAGAAAAATAGCAGAGGCTTCTGCAGAGTATGGGGATAAGAGGTAAGAGAAAAGCCAGGCACGGTGGCTCACACCTGTAATCGTTTAGGAGACCAAGGTGGGCAGATTGCCTGAGCTCAGAACTTTGAGGCCACCCTAGGCAACACAGTGAAACCTTGTCTCTACTAAAATATAAAAAAACTAGCTAGCCGTGGTGGTGTGCACCTGTAGTCTCACACACTCAGGAGGCTGAGGCAGGAGAATTGGATGAATCCAGGACGCGGAGGTTGCAGTGAGCCAAGATTGCACCACTGAACTCCAGGCTGGGTGACAAAGTGAGGCTCTGTCTCAAAAAAGAAAGCGGGGGGTTGTGGGGGGGG
>NW_016107346.1:1883153-2128062 GCF_001604975.1 Cebus imitator
AGAGAAAGAGAAAGAGAAAGAGAAAGAGAAAGAAAGAAAGAAAAGAAAAGAGAAAGAAAGAGGTTAGAGAAGGCGTTTTGGAAGTTTTATTTAAACCCAGGCCCAAAAGATAAATAGGAGTGATACAAAGAGAGTACAAGATGGATATTCCAGGCAAAACCAATATTATATGTAAAGGCATGAGATCTAAAAAAGATGCGAGTTTGACAAACTTGACCTTGAAATCAGGGATGGTGGAATTTAGTGTGAGAGGGTGAAAGTGAAAGGAAATGAGCTTTAAGAAATAAATGGGGGAAATAAAGAAGTATGTTAGACACAATGCACAATGGTTTGGATGTTATCATGTAGAATACAGGGAATACTCAAGGTTTTAAGCAGCTGAACAAAATGACCATATTTGTGTCTTAGAATAGTGGCAGTGGCAGCAATGAGATTTTAATGGACATGGTTGAGACTAGAAAAAAAAAAATCATACTAGTTGGAGACTTTTGACCCTTCGTGGTGGCAGTGGAAATGAAAAACAGAGAAAAAATATAAAAATTGTTTAAGAGGTACAGTGGAAAGGTTTGTGCCTGATTCAATGTTGGCAGTAAAACAGAGAGAAGAATCTTTGCTGACACCTGTGTATTCCATTTGCATCAAAAGGTGGATGATGATACCAGAAATCACAACAGGGATACAAGACAAGGCAGGAGAAGAGAAAGACGAATTTGAGAAATAAACTTGTGTTTTGTTTTGGGCATGTTCACCTTTTTTTTTCCCACTGGACTTTTAACTAGAAGCATTTGGACACACAAGTCTGAAACATAAGAGAGTAGACTAAAGTCTAAATATAATTTGGATGTCATTAGTTCATGGTTGGCCATCAAACCTTGGAGTGGCTAAGATCACCCAAAGAGTGTGTGAGGAATAAAAAGCAAAGAAAAATAAGGCTCAAACCAACATTGAGGGAGAAAGCAGATGAAATTATATCTATAGGTTGGAGAGGCAGAGTTGCTAATTTGAAGCTATTAGTGAGTGATGTTAAAGAAGCATTCAAATAAAGTAGACAAAATTTAATTTTGTTGAAAATTTTTTATGACTTTATGCAACTGTTCTGGCACTAAGAAAAAAAAAAACATTATCTAAATTTCAACTATGGAATAAAGCCCCCATATGTATTACCTTTTAGGATTTTTCTAAGATACAGGTTATCTCAAACAATGAATTACTTTGAAAATTAATTTGTTTCCAATTCTCAATATAGTGATAGAGATATACATCATAATTCTATCTTTATGATCCATATATCATAATTAACCTTTATGGCCCAAGTGGGTAAAATATATACATTGTCTCTCAAAATTCCCATGAATCATTCTACAGAGATCCCTTTCAATTGACAAAAACACAATCACATATAGAAACAGACTCCTCATTTTATACCATATCCCAGCCTCCTCCCACTTATTAATAGTTTTATGAACAACCTGGACAACTCTCTGAACAACTAAGTAAAGGGATCATAGTTATGCAAAGAACAAATAAATACATTCAGAAATGAAAAATAAACACATCACAGACCCAAAAACCTAAGATCCCCCTCCCCACTCGCCCAAGTAGTAAACATACTCAGTCTTCTTAAGGTCACAATAGTGCGTTTCCAGACTTTGGAACCTATTGTCCCTTTGTACCCTTAGCCCATCTGATTTTGTGACTGAGTCACAGTTTTCTGGAGTTGATTTCAGTGGCTGGTGAAGCATGACTGTATTTTTTTTAAAAAGCTTTTCTTCTTAAAACAACATTTTGATGAGCTAAGCATAAATTAATCAGAAACATATGGATTAAATTGACTTCAAAATACATATGGGTTTAAAAAATAAGAAAAGTACTTGGGGCAAAAACACACTTAGGGTTTTACAAGCCCAATATGTTAAAAAATAATAGCAAGAAGATTCCAAACAATGACCTCCCCTTATCTCTCTCATGGTCAGCAAAGTCCTTACTGTCTTCTCACAGAAAAAGGAAGTCGAGGAACAGATGAGCACCGTGAGATTGCTGGGTCCACATTCTAAGGCCAGACATTGCGGTTTCATTCTGTCTGGCTGCTGACTCTTTGAGGGAAAGTAGTGTATTCCAAAAGACATCTCTTAGCTCCTGTGACCCTGGTGTCTATCACCACACTTCTAAGTTTATCCTCTTCTTTGAAGACAAAACTTCCTCATTTTTTACTTCTTCCAGGGCCATTCTGATCGCGTATGATTTGTTGTTATCTCAAAAGCGACATGTAAATACAACAAATTCATTCTCTCTCCTTTTCATTTTTCCACCTCCCAGTCTCCCAGGCACAAAATCTTGAGCTATCTTTGACTTAGTTGTCCTCTTAATCTTTTATACCCCGTCAGTCATCAAGTTCTGCCAAACTGCCCTTTGAAATCCATACTCTCTCCATCCTGACGGCTCCCTACTCCCTCCGCCAACCCCTATCTACTGCTACATCACCTCACACCTGGATTCCAGAGCAGCCTCCAGGCTGACCTCACGGATCTCAGCATTCCTCCTGCCCTCTAGGCTACCCCACGCTCCACTGTCAGCTTAATTTTCTTTAACCCATGCTTCCCTCATCTCCTCCTGTCTCTTTTCTCTTTTTACTTCGACTCTATGGCATTTTTAAACTCTTTCACCTGCCTCCTAAGTTTCTTCATAACATGAAGAGATTCTACCTCCCAGGCATGTTTTCCACTATGCTCTGTGCTAGTCCCCTCTCAAAGCTTGGCATCAGCATCGTCCTTGTGCACAGTTTATGTCCCAGTTCATGCCCCCTAAAAGCATTCCATAACTACTCACTTCTTCACTTTTATTTGCCTTTTTTACGATTTTAGGGCATAATATTGATATCTCACATTGTGAGAGACCTCACTATTGCAGGATTTAAGTGAATACCTGAAAAATTTAAAGGACTCAGCTCACAGAAAATAATGAAAGGTCTCCGTGATAGCTTATGGGTGGGGAAAGGGAAAGAATAATTTTGTATATTAAGAAATTATTAAAAAATTATAAAGAAAGTGTGCTTAAGAAAATGAAAAAGGCCATTGTAGCTGACATGGATGTAAACTGTATGAGAAAGACACAAATTGAGGATGATTCCTATATTTTAGGTTTGAGAAATTGAAGACATTTCCTAAAATAGAGAAGACTGTAGGTAAAAAAAAGGCACATTGAATGAAATTTTTAGTTTTGGGTTTAGTTCCAGGAAAAAAGGTGGATTAAAGTAGTCCTGGTCTTTTCCCACCCCCTTGAAAACAACGAGAAGAGCTGCAGAAAATAATTTTGAATCTATTTAAACCTATTGGAGTGCTATCAAGGCAGTGAGGATTTGTAGAATAATATTTTTTAAAAAGAAAAATTTTAAAAAATGATCCTGACATTTGGTTTCCACTTTTCTTCCAGGGCTTTTGCCCATTTTTAATGTGGAAAACCAGAGTATGAGAAGCTGATTAGAGATTTTCCTAGATTCATACTGCTAGAAGGACAAAAATTGGAGTATGTTGCATGCAAACATGCAATCTTTAGTAAGCACTCTGGTATTTTGGTTGGTACCTTTAAGGTCATACCTAAGAAAGAAAGTTGAACTGGAAGCAGCCCAGACCTCAGAGAGACTGGACTAAGATTCAAATCACCTCAATTCCCAATTGCATTAAGGTGATATGGGATTGTTAGTGAGTAGTTTAGCTGCCTACCGAAAACAATGGTAAATCCTCTCTGAAGAAAGATAAACATCAACTGAAGCTTCAAAATGTCTCTAGAAATTATCAAACACAATTGTCAGCATTCCACAAAAAATAAACAGAATACTAAAAATAAGATGGTCAAAACAAATGACCAAAAAACAGGAGGAAATATAACAAAAACAGATACACAGGGTATCCTGAGTATGAAGATCTCAGGCATACAAATAATGCTGAGTAATATGGTCAAGAAATTTTTTAAAGAGATGAGAAAAAAAATGGAATAAAACAGAAACTTATTTTTAAAAATTAAATGAATATTATCAAGCTAAAAGTACAATAACAGATATGAATAACTCAGTGAATGATATTAATAACACAAAAAGCTGAAGAGAAAACTGATGAAATAAAAAACAGATCAGGAAAAAACACATGTATTGAAATTTGAAAAAAAATATGTAAAGTATACAAAATAATATAAAAATCATATGGGAGACACTGAAAGGTTCCAACATACCTTAAAATTCCAAAAGGAAGGGAGAGAATGAGACAGGAAAAAATATTTGCAAGATAGTTTGATATCTAGGGATTTTCCAGAATGATAAAAGTCATCAAGCCAGAAAACCAAGAGACAGAAGTTACTAGCAAATAAATCCAGAGATACATAAAAACAAGACAATTCATCAGTACTAACAATGGAAAATTCATTTTAAGAAATCAACATATAAGACAACATATGTTACACCTGTAATCCCAGCACTTTGGGAGGCCAATGTTAGAGGATGGCTTGAGCCCAGAAATTTGAGGCTGCAATGAAGTATATTTGCACCATTGTACTCCAGACTGGGCTACAGGCTCTAAATAAATAAAATAAAGTAAAGTAAAATAAAATAAAATAACCAATGTATATAGTTTAACACATTATTAATATAAAGGAGAAAATAATATAGCATTTTAATAGATGTAGGTAAAATTTGATACAAATGGCAGCAGTTCATAATGAAAACTTAGTTAGCAAGCAGACCAAAAAATGAGAAAGTAGAGAGCAAACTTATACAAAATGATGAGCAAGCCAACCTTCATTGTATTACGGCACAGAAATCACATCTTTTAAAAATATTTACAGAACATTTCCAAAATGAACATATGTTGGGTTATATTGAAAATCTCACCAAATTTCAAAGAATTGAAATAATACAAATGTTATACTGTCAGTAGCGTTCATAACAAAAAATTACTAGCAAATCTCTGCATATTTTTAATTAAGTAATACATCTCTAAGCAGCCCATTGTTCAAAGAAGAAACAATGAAAATTAAATAACATTCTAAACTGAATTATAATGAAAATACTACTTATCAAACTTATGGAACTTTACTAAAATCTTGCTCAAAGAGAAATTTATAGCCATAAATCCATACATTAGAAAAAAATGGCTGAAAGTTAGTAATCTAAAGTCTTTATCAAGAAATTAGAAAAGAACAGCATAGTGAATCCAAAGAAAATAGAAAAATAAAAATAATAAATATAAAAATAAAATTTAATAAAATAAATGAAACTATAAAGTCAAATTATGGCTCTTAAAAAGAGTAACAGAGTTCATGACCAGCCTGGCCAACATGGGGAAACCCTGTCAATACTAAAAATACAAAAATTAGCTGGACGTGGTGGTGGGTACCTGTAATCCCAGCTTTTTGGGAGGCTGAGGCAGAAGAATCGCTTGAACCCAGGAGCCGGAGGTTGCAGTGAGCCAAGATTACACCACTGCACTCCAGCCTGGGTGACAGAGCAAGACTCTGCCTCAAAAAAAAAAAAGAAATAGTAATAGACTAAACACCTGGCAAGACTGATGAGAAAGAGAGAGAGAGAAAAAAAAAAACATACAAATGATTTCTGTAATGAAAAAGAAGACACCACTAAAGATCCTACTGACATTAATAAAACTTAAATAAGAGTATATAATCAGCTTTGTGTCAATGTATTAAAATTGAGATAAAATGAATATATATCCAGGAGTATAAACTTGCCAAAACCGACACAAAAACTAACAGAAAGTGTGTTTGTAAATGAATTATTTGATTTATAAAAATTTCTCTCAGTTTTCCATAAAACTCAGCTTCATCGCCTCATCACTCACAAAAAGAACAAAAAACTCTTTTGTACACTGCAAACTCTGAGTGGTTCCACCTGGCTCTTCCTCTTTATGTTCCGGAAACATCTGCATGATCATAAGCAGGAAAATTTGCTTGCTCTTTTTTCTCCAAATTGACTGTTTCTAACTCATAGGTGAAAAGACTTTGAAACCATGACCCTTAAGCCTCATGAAAAGAACTGAATGCTAGATTGATTAGTCAATGCCAATACTGGGCTGCTAGATCATTCCAGGGAACCTCATCGAATTCTCAAAGTGTGAGATGGACCTATGTATGTCAAGATATCAGCGTTCTCTCCATGAATGTAATAGTGAAGTCATTAGGATATCCCCCACAAAGAACTCAGAAGTCAAATTACAATTATTATCAAAAGTAATGTCTCAATTCTTGAGTGCCTAGAATTCCAGTCGTTTTTGAGCTATATTCATATCCCCAACCTCAAGCAAAGTGCCTAGCACATAGTAGTCCCCCATTAATTTGTTATTGGATCAATATCACATATCAGTGTGAGGGAAATGTAAGATAAGGAGTTTGGAAGACAGCTGATATGGATTCAAAACTGTGAATTCAAAATCAAGTTATTTTTCAACTTGTAATGTCATTATATAGTTTACTAAGTTTTGAACAAAATACAACTTGTCATATTTTCACTGCCAGAGGTAATAAGTCTGTTGCCCCACAAAATGCTAACTTGTCTTCAAGTTCATGTTCTGCTAATTCACGAGATTTATGTTAGTAGAGTTTCACTTAAACTGCTGAATATACTCAACTGGGTTCAGAATTCATTCAAATCCCACTTTTTCCAACTCCAGAATACATTTCAAACTCAAATCTGTCATCATTTGTTTCTCCACCCAGACTCATGAGCCAATTCTTTCCATAGTAACCAAAATGAGGGATGAAAAGAAGTGAAATAGTTCATAAAAGTTAGCACAATTAGATAGATATGTGGGCATGCAGAAAATCGGCAGAAGGGTGATTAGCATGAATTTTAATACCACATCTTTTGGAAGACTTGCATTACTTTGTCGCAACCTCACCACTTGTGACACAATGTACTCATTGCTGGTCTGTGGCAATGAATAAGCTTCATAGCACCCAAACGCCATCAGAGGTTCTATATTTACCTTACTTCTGCCAACAACCCATGTTCTCGCATTTTCCATGTAAAAGAGCTTTATGTGGACCAGATTTAATTTAATGCAGAAATACTCTATGTCGCTTCCAATAAAAGCAAAAAGGAAAGGGAGATTCACACACTAACTTATCAAGGATGGCAGCTCATGCTGGTGTTTGGAATAGTTTGGATGCATTGTTTTGTTTACAGAGCCTTCAAGTTCAAAGGAAGGTACATGAGACTGATTAGAATGACCTCCACAGATCTGTTTTCCAAATAGAAAACATATGGCTTTATGGGGTGAGCTCTTCATTCCCAGCTACAAGTGAATTTGAAAACAGTTTGACTCTGGGGAAGAAGAATGTAATATTCCTTATATAATACCTTTCTGAGGTAGGTCCAGGGTGAATTCCAGATGGCGAAGGTAAAATGCATACTAAGTGTCACCAAAGGCTTTGACCTGTGCTCATGCCAAGGGGAGCCTAAGACACCTTGACACCTTTGTATTCAGTCCCCTGCAGATTCTTCTAAAGTGAAGATACTGACCCCTATAAAAATTATGTGACTATACCCAAAACCACAAAGCAAATCCATGGCCAAGTTGAAACACTAAGGCTGGTCTCTGGATTTGTGACTCAACACTTAATATTACATCATGCTGGACATTAGAATACATTTTTAAAACTTCATTTAGAGAAGACATTGGGGAAAAATAAACTCTCATACTTAGTAACATGACTGAAAAGGTATAGATATAAGTCATTTTTCATTTAATAGAGAGGAAATCCTTATACATGAGTCAAGTTAATATTTTTCTGTGATTCACATAAGATTCCAGGTGCAAGTGAGATGAACTGTCCCTTGTTTTTCAGTAGAATATTTTCATTCTTTTCCATGTAAACATGAGTAATAAATATTCAAAATTAACTGAATTGTTTTGTTCAGGATAAATGCAGGAATGCCATTCTATAAAAATATGTACTATGAAAAATAAAGATATTAATGATTTAATAGGCCAGTCATAAGCTCTTGTCTATATGCAACAAACTTACAGTGAAAATACAATGCTTTTTAAGTATGTGATTTTTTTTAATGAAAAACAATGACTTGGAGTCATTTAAATGTGCTAATATTGAAAGGAATGAAATTTTCATGGCAGTTTTAGGCATCAGAAAAGTCAGTTCATGGTTTACATCCCATCCTTTTGTAAGGCACCTCTGGTCTGCCTTTTTAAGAGGTGTTTGAGGGATCTGAATCTCTCTTTGGATCTGTAATATTTTATAGTCTGCTGATAAGCATCCTATAATTTTTTACTGCATCATTGCAAAAACAATTGGGGGCAAAGTAGACATTTAAAATAAACCTTTGTTACAAGAAAACAGTCTCCATCCACATTCCGAGTAATGTCTGCCTCTATTCAGTTCAATAGCCCACGAAGAGAGTAACAAAGACATGCCAGAGCAAAAAAATCATACTCTAAAACCATCCCTAGTGGAGAAGCCCAGAAACTAGTTCACTGAACAATGTACCTCTGAAAATATGTTGAAAGATGGAGTACTATTTTATTTCATTGCTTTCCCCCCCTTCCAAATTTGTATACCAAACTCCCTTATTTAATAAAGACTTCATGGCCTTCAAAAATTGATTTGTTTGATTTTGGCCATGGAGACACTCCAGACTTTTCCCAGTTCAGATCCTGATGAGATTAATGTTGACTCAAAAGCCAACTTTCTTTGGCAGATCCCCTACTGGACTCAGTCTTTATCCTTGCCAGTACCCCCCTGGCCCACACTGATGATATCACTCTGAGTCACACACAGGCTTCACATACATGGCTCAGACACAACAATGATGCTGTTGATGACAACACCACTGTTAATAATCTGTTCACATGGTGATACGAAGCATTACCTGGCTCTGACTGTTAACAATTAAAACTTGTTTGGTTTATCCTATGCTCAGACCATCTAGGATTAGACTATGCATGCTGTTGCTTTCTCTGTCTTATCTCTATCTTTGTTGTGCATTCTTGGCCAACATACAGGATAATTTTTTTTTAACATCTTATAGCCTTTGATTGACCTCTTCTGACTAAATGAACATGTCTAGGACAAACACAGGTTATGGTTGACACCATTTCTCCTTGAGGCATGAAGACGTACCCCAATGATGAAAGATAAATATAAACTAACCTTCACAAGCCTTCTCTTGAAGGTGTACTGAATTGTGCCTGATAATTATACTGCTACAATGCTTTGCTAGAAGTTTCAAAAGAAGAACTGTGCTCTACAGATTTTATGTCAACACATTTTGTATTTCCATGTATGTTTGAAATAAGAACAGCACTGGTATTTTCCAAAACTCCATACCAGTGAAGGCATGGAGTTACATAGTGACTATTATAGTGTTTGCAACGTTTTAATGTGAATTATAGCATTTAAGAAATGAAAACAGCCTGGCCAACATGGTTAAACCTCATCTCTACTAAAAATACAAAAATTGGCTGGGCATGGTGGCGCATGCCTGTAGTCTCAGCTACTCGGGAAGCTAAAGAAGGAGAGTCGATTCAATTCAGGTGGCAGAGGTTGCAGTGAGCTGAGGACACACCACTGCGCTCCAGCCTGGGTAACAGAGCAACACTCCATTTCAAAAAAAGAAAAGAAGGAGAAGGAAAAGGAGAAGGAGAAGGAGAAGGAGAAAGAGAAAGAGAAGGAGAAGGAGAAAGGAATTAGTCTTAGACCAATGTTTTAAT
Source organism: Cebus imitator (assembly GCF_001604975.1). Taxonomy (NCBI): domain Eukaryota; kingdom Metazoa; phylum Chordata; class Mammalia; order Primates; family Cebidae; genus Cebus; species Cebus imitator. The sequence continues at coordinate 1,892,882 of NW_016107346.1, forward strand.
ACAGGCACCAACTGAAAGCCTGATAGAAAAATGAAGTACTCTGGTGGACTCTACAGAAAACCACGTCCTGGGTCAGTGGTCATGATGATGAAGCTAAGAAGTCAGTTCAGAGTCAGGAGCTAACACGGGGCAAGTCAGGCTCCATTCCTTTCAGTCAACTGGTTCTGTGTAGTCAAAACTCTGTTAGTTGGCCTCATGGTCCTCTCTACTGAGCAGAACTAAATACTAATCTACCAAACAATTTCAAACCAATTAATAATGTCTACAGTTGTTAAAACCAATAAACTTCAGCATACACATATTATTTAGAACTACAGAATTTGGAAAGCAGAAGAAACCAAAGAGTTGAAAATGCCAATGTGACTAAGAAGTGAAAAACTGGTGTTTTTCTTTATTAATCATGTTTAAGTGTTTTCATCTGTGTACATATATTAGTATAATAAAAATATAAATTATAAAAAATACATCATGTATTAAACACACATATGTGCTTGGTTAGTATTGCTAATGGAAGGGAATAAATGGCACAATAGAAAGCATTTAGGATAATATAACAATTCCTCAGCATAATTAGATGAGAGAAAACATTCATTCTTTCATGCATTCAGTAAATAATTAAGAAACAATTACTGTGTACCATGTATGGGCCAGACACTGTGAGAATATGCAGATGAGTCTGTTATGTTTCTCTTCTCAAAGAGCTCATAATTGAGTGGGAAGACAAAGAGAACTAAACAGCAAACTACAATATAAAAAATTAGTTTTGTAATGAAAAATTACTGTTAAATACAGAGAAATATTCCCTTGTTTTCCAGTAGAATATTTTCATTCTTTTCCATGTAAACATGAGCAATACTCAAAATTAATTGATATTCACAGGAAAAATTGAGAAAAACTTCACACAAAAAACATTTGAATTCAGCCTTTAGTAATTATAGTAGTAATATCTAATGCCTTGTCATGTTTCCTATGTGACAGGAACTAGAGAGTTTAGAAGAGATGAAGGGAAAGCCCTTCAAATTGGGAGATTAGCATGAGAAAAGTCAAGGATGTATGCAGGCTCCTAACACTGTGTGTCTGGTGGGTTAGAAAAAGACAAGGCAGAAATGTTAGAAAGAGAAGCCAATGGGAGCCACACAATGACACCGATTTTTTTATTCTTAATGGTTTGGGGAAAGAAAAATGAGACTTGGCAAGGTGAACTCCAGTAACCCTTTGAAGGAAGGATTAGAGAGTAAGAACCTACAGGTATTAGTTAGAAAGCTGCTTCACTGGCAACAGGGAGCACAAGGACATGAACCAGGACATTGGCAGTGGGAACGGAAGAAAAGGAGTACGTTAGCTTGGCAGTGTTTGGCAGTGGAAAAATCAATTAAACTTAGCAGCCAATTAAATGTAGGAGGCAAAAATAACCAGGGATCATATATGGGAGGTTTAGAGTTTGGACAGTTGAATTAATAGTAGTGTCAGTAATTGGGATAGAAAATATAGAAAGAGAAATAGGATCATGGAGAAACTGTAATTAATTCCATTTTGGACATCTGGGCTTCAAATATTATCAAAACAAGCAGTGTGAAGGTGCCACTGACAAGTGGCAAATATCCCTGATGACATAGAACAAAAACTTGAATCATAGACAGATATTTATTAAACTCCTAGTATGTGCAAAGGATTGAAAAAGGTCCTACGGGGTGGGCAAAACACCTTAGAGTACAGTGAAATCATGAAAATGTGACTAGGAATGGTTCAGAGAAAATGTCGTGGGAGAGATGGAAAAGAACCTAGGCCTTGAAAGACAGGTGAGGTAGAGCAAAGAAGGAAAGGGAAGGAAGTTCTCAGTGAAAGGCTTGGAGGGGTTGCTAAGAAATGTGCTTTGATGAGACCACAAATAGCTGGACTGGAGTCAACATGTGAAAAAAAGGAGAGAAAATAAACATGGGCTGAAAATGTAATGCTAACTTTTGAGCCTTTTTAAGTTAATATGCAATAGATGTACAAATTTTGGGGTGCGGGTAATATGTTGATGTATTCATTTAATACACAAGTATCAAATCAGGATAATCAGAATATACTTCACCTTAAATATTTACTTTTTCATTATACTAGAAGCATTCAAACTATTTTCTTCTAGCTATTTTGACAGGTACAATAGATGATTCTTAGCTCACCATAATGTTCTATCAAATAGTAGGTCTTATTTCTTCTGTCTAACTGTACATATGTACCCATTGATCAACCTCAGCTTTTGAGCATTTTTATTTTTATCTTTATTGTATTTTAGCAACATGTTTCTCTCCGTTGACCCGGCTGAAGCACAGTGGCATCTTTGTGACTCACTATAGCCTCAAATGCTAAAACTAAAGCAATCCTCCCACTTCAGCCTCCCAAGTAGCTGGCATCACAGGGGTGCATCACCATACCCAACTATTTTTTTTAATTTAATTTTTTTTGGAAATGGGATCTCACTATGTTGCCTAGGCTGGTCTCAAGGTTCTGGGATCAAGTGATTCCTCCTGCCTTGGACTCACAAAGTCCTGGGATTACAGGTGTCAGCCACTGAGCCTGGCCTTTTTGAGGCTTTTTAATGTCAGGCAAAGTTGGCCGAATTGGATCAAAGTAACAGAAAGGTACCTTTGGAAAATATCCTAACCAGTGAACAGAGTGAACACAGTATGGAGGGCCTGTTCCTCAGAAACGCTAGGAATTGCTTATTCCTCTCTCCATTCTTTAAACATTAAACAAATGTTTACTTAGTAGCTACTAAGTACCAGGTGCTATAAATGAATAGGAAATTGGGTAAGAACTGAACACCTCTTTCAGCATTTGGAAAAGACATAATGTGGACTCATGGTAATTGAGATGAGTTTGGAATAAGAGAATTTGTCATTGCATTCCAGCTTTGTCACTGAACAACTGCATGATGTTGGACAAGTCACCCATTTCTGCTCAGTGTTTTTCCCATTATGTAGTTGTTTGTTTTTATGTTAGGAAGTCTTCTTAACTGTTTTCTATTCTCTTTGTCTTTTCTCTCTCTCTCCTGCTTATATATCATGAAGTTAAAGTTTTTTATTATTGCTTTACCAAAATTAGATCATACTGACAGATTTCTGTATATCTTGCTATTCTCCATGGGCAAATGATTGTTGAAAACTCTCCTGGTGTACAACTAATTCATAGTGTTTGCTCTTAATATTGAATAGATGCATTCAACAATTCTGTTTTGACTTCATCATTTTTCGCCTTTATAACAAAGCTAGAATAAACACTCTTATCCATATGTATTTATTTCTTAGTTCTTTCAGTGAAAGAAATCCTCAGAATAAGAAATGTGGATGTATTAATTCTTATTTGTAAAACTTATTTTTTTTTTTGAGATGGAGTCTTGCTTTGTCACCCAGACTGGAAGTGCAGTGCTGCAGTCTCGGCTCACTGCAACCTCCGTCTCTCAGGTACAAATGATTCTCCTATCTCAGGTTCCCAAGTAGCTGGGATTACAAGTATCCACCATCTTGCCTGTCTAATTTTATTATTTTTGTAGAGACAGAGTTTCACCATGTTGGCCAGGCTGGTCTCGAACTCCTGACCTCAGGTGATCCGCCCGCCTCGGCACCCCAAAGTGCTGGGATTACAGGCGTGAGTCATGGCACCCAGCCTTCTAAACATTTTAAAATGCATTAGGTTTTGTCAATTTGCTTTCCAAAAGGCCTGAAGCACTGTATAGGCCTGTATGACAGCAGCGGTTCTCAAAGTTTTGTGTGTACTGGAATCACCTGGAAAGTTTGTTAAAATACAGTTTCCTGAATCCCACCTCCAGAGATTATTTGTGTGAATACTTATCTTCAGTGATAAAGTTACTTAATTGTTGACAGTGTACAGGACAGAAAGTAATCTCTTATTGTACTTGCATTGATTACTACTCAGTGTGAAAAATTTTCAAGCATTTGTTGGTCACTTGGATTCACTTTTCTGTATGTTGCTTTTCCTATCCTTTGTCTATTTGTTTTCTGTTAAATTTCTTTTTCCTAAAATTGTCTTTTGCAGAGCATCAGCCATTTCCCTGGTCTCCTCATGTGCTCAAACATTTGAAGGGGTTTAATTGTCTCTCTTTCTTCCTGCGAATGCAAGTGATGAGGAAAATATAGAGGCAAAGCTCCTTTCCACAAGCACAATGAACATGCTTCACTTCGAACTGGAAATTTGGCATTATTAATTAAACATTATAGCTGAGATCTCTTTCCCCATGTGTCTTGTCTTACTGTCTGACTAAAAAAAAACAAACTAACCAACCAACTAACCAACAAAGAACCAGAAACCATAATCTAAGATCTATTTGTAGATCTTCCATCTTGGATGTAATAAAGTGATGCAGTAAGTCATTTTCCTACTTATTACATGCAGTTGAAGTATTTATGACTGGAAAACACCTATTATTGGTTCTTGAGTTATTTTGGAAAAAATTCTTTCATTGGGACTCACAATTTGAAGAGTGACTACTGTTGATTATGGTAGCTTGAAAGCACTTTGAAAGAAAGAGCATTTTCTCGTGTATTTCCAGTCTTTACAGCATCTAGAGCAGAATTCTGGACTTGGCGCATGCTCATCTAAGGAATATGTGCAGCATTATAAATTTATATCTATAACTTTAGGGGTTATAGAGGTATAGGAGTTAAGAGGTCTGTAACATAAAGGTTACAACTGAGTCTATACTACGCTGAGTCTATGTTTTATAAAATGGGGTTTATTATCTTTGTATTTTATAATTGGACAGCCTTTCTTTCATACCACAATGTGCATGAAAGATGGTTAGTCAGCTCTCCAGTCTAAAAGAAATTTCCCCCAAATGACCATTTTAAACCAAGGGTATTCTGGGAAAAAGTCAATGCAGGGAGCCTGGAAACTGAGCTCTAAAGCCTCAAAAGGGATTCGGATTACATTCGTCTTCAGGGACACAAAGAGACAGAGTTGAAGGCTTACATTGGCTCAGGGAGAATTCCCATCTCCACTGTTGACCATCACTAAGCAGCAGCTTCATATTATGACAAGGGCATAACCCAAGTTCAGAAGCTGCCAGTAGTCTGTGGCACAAATGTCTGGTCACTAAGGGCAGAAATCCCCAAACATCTGGGCACTTGTGGTTAATTGGGATATGTACTTGTCAGTACTGTTCTAAAATGATTCTATTTTAAAGCAACTTGCTAAGCACTATGAATATGCTTCTGGTATAGAAAGGAGTGTCCACTTTGTTTGTTTTGCTTGTTTTTAGTCTGGAAATAGATTGAAAGCTATGTAATCCACAGTTTGCAAGATGAAATGCTTGCAAACAGGTTGTAGAGATTGTAAAAATAGCCAAAATACTTTGCAGCTTTCCTCTTCAAGAGATGGAGTCTATTTCTCCACTGCTTGAATCCGAGTCATCTCTGTCACTTGCTTTGAATTATAGAATACAACAGAAATGACACTGAATCAGTGCCAAGCCTAGGACACAAAAGGCCTTGCAGCTTGTGTTCCTGTGCCCTTGCAATCTAGAAGCTGCCATGTGAAGTTCAAGTTAGCTTGCTAAATGAATAGGCTCAGAAATATCTATTGCCCCAGGTGACAGGCAATCAATTCCCACAAGCAGAGCCATCTTACTAAACAGCAGTTGACCCAAGATGAGTAAATGTGACCAGGCAAGACCAACAGAATTGCCTAATTAAACTAATCAAATTACTGACTCTAGAATGTTAAGCTAAGTAAATAGTTGTGCTTTAGCCATTAAGCCTAAGCTTAATCCATATAAATGTAAGCCATTATATTTTGTAGTTATTTGTTACATGGCAAAAGCCAACTGATACACAAGTACATGTGTACATGCATATAAACAAGGCAATAAGGAGTGGTGAGAGCTGTGGCAAACTGAGAAATGCATGCCTATTTAAAGGAATTTAAATACTGGTTGCTTGGCTGAGACAAAGTCTCACTCTGTCACCCAGGCTGGAGTGCAGTGGCATGATCTTACCTCACTGCAACCTCCACCTCCGGGGTTCAATCAATTTTCCTGTTTCAGCCTCTGGAATAGCTGGGACTACAGGCACATACCACCATGCCCAGCTCATTTTTGTATTTTTAGTAGAGATAGGGTTTCACCATATTGGTCAGGCTGGTCTCAAACTCCTGACCTCAGGTGATCCACCCATCTAGGCCTCCAAAGTGCTAGGATTGGAGGCTTGAGCCCCTGTACCTGGCCTTAAATATAGATTTTAAAGAAACTCTACTTGCCATAGGAAACACATCTGGAAGCTGCTTGCAAGCCAAGAGTGTTTGTCTTCTGACCTAGCCAATTCCCTCAAACTTACAAATGAGGAAATTGGTCTAGAAAGTGACTTACATTGCTATGGCTAGTTCATGCCAGAGCAAAAATAGAAATAAGGTCTGATATCCTGTATAGGTCCTTTTCCTCAATAAGAGGCTGACTATTCTCTCTGAAACAACATAGCCTGAAGATAAGAAAAGGACAGTATGAAACTAAAATTGTTCAACTTTTTATTAGGGGGGTCTCAAATTTATTTTAGAAAAATTGTTTCAGAGTGAAGGAATGAATCCTGTGATTTAATTTTGAGGGGAAAAAACATTCTTAGAAATGTTTTATAAACTTAAAATATTCTGCCATTGACCAATTACCTTTGCTCATTAATTACATTTTTGTATGTTCTGGAACCCAGAGAGAATAACAAGGTTCTCAAAGTCTTAAAATGAAGGGAAAATGATCCTGTTACATAACTCTTTGAGAAACTAACTCCTGTCCTGTTACATAAGAGAATAATAAAGCCCATAGTATATGTCCTCTGAACATATAATGCCTCCTTTTGTAATTGTGGAAATTACCATCTTTAAAATGAGTTTCATCACTGGTGATCTAAATCATATTGTAAAGGATAAACAGGTGTTTTGACAGGTATCAGGCATTTGGCTACAAAACAAAAACAAGTTGTAGAGTCCATTTTCATTCAGTTCTGTGTCTTTGACTTGGACAGAAACCCAATGATGTCTTACACCATACCATATGTTTATTTGCTATCTCTGCATGGAGGCTGACTGTTTTACCCATGCTAAAAGCTTCTCTTGAACTTAGCCACTAAATAGGAGTTGGCAGATAGAAGTGTTTAATTTAAATTGTCTCTTTTCTCATCTGGGTTTTGCCCATCCTGACAAGGTGATGTTGACATTTTTAATGCAGCCAAAGAATAAAATAAATTTAAAAAACCAATGTGGTGCTGGCATCCTTCTGTGTGGTTAGCATCTGTGTATTGTCAAGATATTTAGAAATGCCTTTTGGAATGTGGATGCAAGCAAGCACACCTAAGTATAGGCCAGAGACATGGGAAGCAGTATGAAGGAGAATGGGGTGGCAGGCATGAAGCAGAGAACAAGAGCACAACCCAATTCCCATTACTTAATAGAACACATTGTGAGCCCAGAGCCTCGTGGGAGCCAATCACCAGCTGACAGAATTAGATTCTGAATCATGCTTTGTAATTCCTTCTAATGCCAGCCAGGGATGAGAGCCTGCTCTGGGAACTAGTCCCTCCCAGAACCTACCCCCCCCCACCCAGTGTTTCTTATCAGCCCCCAGCCAGCTGTCAGCTTGTAAGGTTGCTGGACAGAGCATTTAATTCTCAAGGTTATGCATTAATATTCAAATTCTTTCTTATCCATAGACTGTGACTTAAGCATGAACTTTTTTTTCCATCTCCACCCTCTTTCCTGCATGAATTTCCTTCCATAGATTTTACCCCGAAACCTTTGAATTGAATGGCCATAGAAAGGAGACTAATTTACAAAATGTGTCCTGGGCCAGTTCTTCTGCAACATAGGCATATCCCCAGAGCAACGCTCTTTATTTTCCAATTACAAAAACAAATCTTATTAAATATTATTTAAAATACAGCTCCACCCCCAAATCCTCTTTTCCCCTCCAGCTGATGTCTGAAGTTGTTGGCAAGTGAATTGGAATTAGTTACAGTGGAAAACAGCTATCAGAATGTAGCCAGATATCTCATATTGCTTAGGATGGTCCTGGGTTTCACATAAAAGCCTTGGAGAATACGAAGATTAGGAAATTTACCAGGCAAAACTTAAATGATCTCACCAACAAAAATACACCTGCATTTTTATTAGGAACCATACAAGTAAAAGATAAGCATTATGAGAGATCTAAAAGCAATCTGTGCTATTTCATGTCAGAATGCGTTTTGGCCTCAACTATCACACTAATTTAAAGAAAACTTGATGGGGTTTTGATTTTGTGTTAGTTAATGCTAGTATTCATTATCACAAAGCACCTTAATATTTCATATACTTTGTATTTGTGTATAACTCGCAGTACAATGTAGTAGGGAAATCCCCTTCACTCAATTGACTAAACATTTATCAGTGGCAATTTGCACCCAAGGCACTTTAAAGGATACAGAGGTTACAAGAACGATGCCTGCTCTCATGGATTTTTTTTATTATAAGCAGGCAGGTAGATCTTTTGCGAATTTCCATCTAGACTCTCCACTAGCTTTAGGGCTTTGAATAAATTATTTAAATGCTCTAGGCAGGAGGATCACTTGACGCCAGGAGTTCAAGACCAATGTCAGCAATATAGTGAGACCCCTTCTCTACAAAAAATAAAATTAGCTAGGTGTGGTGTTATAGCTGTAGTCCTAGTTACTCAGGAGGATGAGGCAGGAGGATCCCTTCAATTCAGGAGTTTGAGGCTACAGTGAGCTATGATTGTGCTTCTGCACTTTAGCCCAGGTGACTGAGCAAGACCCTGTTGCAGTAAACAAACAAACAAACAAGCAAACAAACAAGTAAAGCTCTAAGTTTCAGATTCCTCATGTAAAAAGTAATAACCTCAACGTTTTTTCTTAGGCTTAAAGAAACCAAAACACAGTCATTAGCCTTAACACACTGCTCAAAACACAGAAACCAAAAATAAAATATTATATAATTATTAGCTATTCTGATAGAAAAGATAAACTTACCTTTTAAAAGAACTAACAATTTTAGATCAGATGCTGGAGCTCAGAGCCAGGTTTCAGAAATATTATAAAGCAAATGGGGAGAATCTTCAGTTTGTCCTCAAGTGTCCTTTAAACATAACCCTTTCCTTGTTTGAGAGATGCAACCCAGGTAACCATGCCCTTGGGGTAATGGGAATGGACCTAGACATGGCCTACTGCACAGGCAAGCTCATTTTCAACTTCCTACCTTTGATCAATACTCACCCGACATGTGTGCCATAGACTCAGGGCTCCACTTTGTTTTGTATTAATTAAATAAAACAAACCAAACAAGAATGATGACTGGGATCAATGGGTGCTGTCACGTGTCATCTTAAATGTCTTTCATTGAGGCTATGCCTCAATTCTAAAAACAAAATGATGGTAGGAAATTTAACCACCCGGATGATTGCTTAGAGTAAGGGAAGAATTGCATGCCTCTGAAACCATACTGGAGGCCAGACATCCATCCATCGATTCCACTTGTATAAAGTTGAACTGACATCTCATTTTAAAAATAGAAGCTAACAAACAAACCTAATGGTCTAACACCAGAATAGATAGCCATTTCCTAAGCATAATCTTTCTCTAACTTACAAATGACAACTAAAGATCTTGGTATAACTAATAGAGAATCAAAGCAAGAAAAAAACAAGAATGAATTTTCCTTTATTATCATTATATAATAAAATGTGCCTTAATATTACCTTTTGGTTTCTTAATTGTATTAGGATATAAAATGTTAATTAAATTTAATTATACGGCTTAAATTCTTGATATCTTAAAAATTAATCTTAAAAGGCCATATTTCACATTGAAGTTTATGGTTTAACAATTACCTTTGGGAATAGTATTAGAAACAGAACAGATTTGTTTCTTGTCACTCAAGTATAACCACAAGGTGACATTTGATCTCTAAAGTTCTCCAACTTGCTGGCTAAACTGCAATCTTCATTAAATCCAATTATCAGTAAACTCTCATGCCTGCACCTACACAACTGGATGTGGCTGGAGAAAAATACAAGCCCATGCTGACTGTTCTTACTTTAATGATGGATAACCTTATGGCGTGTCTCTGTGCTGTCCAAAACCACATTGCATTTTCCTGGTTCATTGAATCTCTCACACTTAGGAAAACTGTCTGATCCCTTCTCCATTCTCCTCAAACATCCAGCACTTGCCTGCTGTCTTCCCAGTTCACTGATAACCTTGCTCCTGCTGCATGAAGATGACAGAAGCAACCAGATCAGACCCCACAAGTTGTCATCACATCATATACTGTCCTATCTGCCCATGAGCCCATATAAACTATCTTCTCCTCTGCTGCTACAATGAACTTCCAGGTATCTATCTAGGGCAAACTCTTCCATTCTCACCTACTAGACGATATTGCTTCAGCAATTCATCTCTCTTTCTTCTCTATCATCAGTGGTTCCTTTGTTCTTTTTGAACTATTTCTATTATCATATATTCAGACTCTTAATACCTCTCATCATTATAAAGCAAAGCTGTCTATTAATAGTACTTTCCCCTCCCAGAAAAGACCCCATCTTTTCCTTCCTTCTCACAGCAAAACTTCTAGGAAAAGGTATCTATGTACCTACTGTCCATTTTTAAATTTCTATCCTTAACACACTCCATCCAGGTTTTTGTTCCTACTACTCTACTAAAAGTGAAGGTTTTTAGTGCCCTCAATTTTGATAAACAAAAGTTAATTCTTGTCTAATTCAGTCAGCAGGCTAGACTGTTCTCTTTTCTTATCATAATTTTAATTTTTATTTTAGATTCACAGGGCTACAAGGGCAGGTTTGTTACCTGGGTATACTGCATGATGCTGAGGTTTGGGATACAACTGATCCCATCATCCAGGTACTGAGCATAGTACTTATCAGTTTTTCAACCCTTTCTCTCTTCTAGTATTACCAATTTTCTATTGCTGCCATCTTTATATCCATGAGTAACTCATGTTTAGCTCCCATTTATAAGTGAGAACATGCCTTTCTTTTACTTTTTATATTTTTGTTTATTTATTTTTAAGATGAAGTCTCACTCTGTCATCCAGGCTGGAGTGCAAGTGGCACAATATCCTCTCACTGCAATTTCCGCCTCCTGGGTTCAAGTGATTCTCCTGCCTCAGCCTGGTGCACACCACACCTGGCTAATGTTTGTATTTTTTTAGTAGAGACAGGGTTCTGCCATGTTGGTCAGGCTGACCTCAAACTCCTGACCTCAGGTGATCCATCCACCTAGGCCTCCCAGTGCTGGGATTATAGGCATGAGCTACCACGCCCACCCTTGCTTGTGCAATTCTTTAAGTTCCTTATAGATTCTGAATATTAGACCTTTGTTGGATGCATAGTTTGTGAATACTTTCTCCCATTCTATAGGTTGTCTGTTCACTCTGTTGATAGTTTCTTTTGCTGTCCAGAAGCTCTTTAAACTAGGTCTCACTTGTCAACTTTTGCTTTTGTTACAATTGCTTTTGAAAGCTTAGTCACAAATTCTCAAGGCCGATGTCCAATATTGTGTCTCCTAGGTTTTCTTCCAGGATTCAAAGTTTCAGGCTACAAAATCAATGTTCAACAATCAGTAGCATTTCTATACACCAATAACGTTCAAGCTGAGAGCCAAATCAAGAATGTAATCCCATTTACAATAGTCACACACATACACACACACACACAAAAATGTAGGAATATATCTAAACAAGGAAGTGAAAGATCTCTACAAGGAGAACTACAAAATACTGCTGAAAGAAATTATAGGTGACACAAATGGAAAAACATTACATCCTCACAGATTGGAAGAATCAGTATCATTAAAATGGCCAAAACAATCTCTAGAATCAAAACTATTCCAAAACCACCCAAAACAATCTATAGAAGCAACACTATTCCTATCAAACTACCAATGTCATTACAGAACTAGAGAAACTTCTAAAATTTTTATAAACCCCCCCCCAAAAAAATTCCAAATAACCAAAGCAATCCTAAGCAAAAAGAACAAAGCTGGAAGCATCGCATTACCCGACTTCAAACTATACTATAAGGCTATAGTGACCAAAACAGCATGGTACTGAACAAAAGCAGGCACATAGACCAATAAAACAGAATAGAGAACCCATAAATAAGGCTGCAAACTTACAACCATCTGATCTTCAACAAAGTCAACAAAAATAGGCAAGAGAGAGAGGACTCTCTATTCAATAAGTAGTGCTGTGATAGTAAGTTAGACATATGCACAGAAGAATAAAACTGGACTGCTGTCTTTCACCATATACAAAATTAACTCAAAACGGATTCAAGATTTAAATATTTTCCTTTTTCAAACACCTTCTACAGTTGGCTTGCAGGACATCAAATTCACCTGGTTTTCTCCCGCCTCATAATATCTTCAGTCAGATTTCCTGGTTCCTCCTAGTCTTCTTAAACTCTATTGCAGTGCTTGGGCTCAGCATGCAGGGTTTTTCTCTATTATATTCACTTTTTCGATAATCCCTTTAAGTCTCATAGCTTTAAGTATTTCTAACTCCAGATATCTCCCAAGAACTCTAGGCTCTTACATCCAACATCCTACCAAACTTCTCCACTGGGTGCCAAATAGGCATTAGAATTTAATATATCCTAAATTAAACATCTATATTTTGCCCCACCTAAACTTTCCTTTTTCACATTCTTCTCCATTTCAGCAAATGTCCATTACACCTTTCCAGTTGCTCAGATTAAAAACACAACAACAAAAACAAAAAAAACCTGCCATCATTCTTCACTTTTCTGTTTCTACATCCTTCTCTTCATACCCCATATTTAACCTATTAGTCAATTATATCTGCTTTTTCTTCAAATTAAGAGAAACTGGTTTGGGTGTTGTAGTTCATGCCTGTAATCCTAGCACTTTGGAGGCTGAAGCGGATGGATGGCTTGAGTCCAGCAGTTTGAGTCCAGCCTGGGCAACGTGGTGAAATCCTGTCTCTACCAAAAAAAAAAGAATTAGCTAAGTGTGACAGCACATGCCTGTATGTGCCTGTAGTCCAAGCTACTTGAGAGGCTGAGGTAGGAGGATCGCCTGAGCCTGGAAGGTTGAGGCTACAGTTAGCCATGATATTGCCACTTCACTCCAGCCTGGGCCACAGAGTGAGATCCTGTTTCAACAAAAAGAAAAAAAAAAGAGTGTATTAGAGAGAAAAACCAAATAGTTACCATCATGTCTATAGCTGCCACAGGTTCAGATATCTTCCGCTTGTCCTCCACCCTTCCTCATGGTGATCTCTAAATTCACTCCCTTCCTCACTATCTTTCAGTTAGGTTCAACCATGAGAAACTCTCCCATTGAGGGGATAGAGAGAGTTAATTCAGAGGCATTCTATTCCTTGCTCCCATCACACAGTACCCACAGTCCTCTTTATGCTGACATGTCTCTATTGAAGATTCCTAGTCCTCCCAAGTCAGCCTGCTTAATGCAACTTCCTTCTTCTGGATTCTAGGAAATCTAACCCACTGTTCCTCTGGCCTAGAGGTGATTATGAATCCCTTATAGTTCCGCTGTAACTCATCTACATCTTTGTAAACAGTCACTTTGTACATAAATCTTGTTTAAATTATGCTGATTTGAATATGGTGCCTGTTTCCTGTTTGAGAACTCGAATAAGAGAAATTGCTATTGAAAGTAGCCTCAAGAAACTGACTCTCAAAGTGAAACACTATCAAACAGAGAAATGGGACAAGAGATATCTCAAGCACACAGTGGCAACATGATTACCCCATTCAGCAAAGGATAAAGGACAAGTATAAGCAAGGCACTGGGACATCAAGTGGCTTTGCTACTGTGTCATCGTGGCAACATCAGCGATTGTAAGGACTGTGAAGTCACCTTTCTTATTATTACTCTAGAAAGTAAACACAGAAAATACAAATTTTAATTTATGTGGATAAAATTAAGGAAATGTGAAAATCAGAAGATCTTTACAGCAGATTTGAAAGAGTCCCTTATATCCTGTAGTCGGAAAACAGACATGTTTAGGATTTAAAGTTTGTAGAGTTGCAGTGCTTTTCAAATATTCAGCCCAATCAGGTATCTTATGCTAAAGTAACAGCAACATTGGGAAAGAACTGAAACCCTGAGATATGCTATTCAGGTAGATATAAATAAGGCTAAGAATCTTGGAATTCTAAATTCCACTGGATTTTCTTTCCAATAAAGGCAAAACAGTAGCTCAAAATATTTACCATATTTCTGAGCAAATTATAGAAGTATGCCCCCATTAGGCTGGGCACGGGGGCTCACACCTGTAATCTCAGCACGTGGGAGGACAAGGCAGACAGATCACTTATGGCCGGGAATTCAAGACCAGCCTCGCCAACACAGCAGACATCTCTACTAAAAATACAAACAAACAAACAAACAAACAAACAAAAAAAGATTAGCTGGGCGTTGTGGCACACACGTATAATCCCAGCTACTTAGGAGGCTGAGACACAACAATCTTTGAACCTGGGAGACAGAGGTTGCAGTGGGCCAAGATCATGCCACTGAACTCAAGCCTGGGTGACAGAGGGAAACACTGTCTCTAATAATAATAATAAGTATGCCCCCATTAAAGCCTTGAGAAATACAAGAGTAATCATTGCTGGTACATACTTTTTAATTCATCCCTCTTTGGCATTTGAAAACAGCAATAACAAAAGTTGACTCATTGCAGTGACAGTAGATTACCAAAAACAGTTCTAAGGTAACAGTAACCATAAATACAGTTAAAGAATAGTCAATCTCTGCTACATGAAGTCAACACAAACTCTAGCACCTGGTGTGCAGCCACTGACCTGATAAATATTTCCTTCCCTTTACAACTAAGAAAGAAAGCCTTTTTCTCAGGGACAAGTCAATCCTACTGTTATCTATCATAATAGGGAACATAATCAACTTGAAATTCCATAGAACATAATGTTAGTCTAATTCATTGATGACATTGGACTTGGTAAGTATACAATGTCATGTTCCTCAGATCCCTTAGTAAGGCATATACATTCCAGGTTGTGAGAGAGAGACTGTACAGAAGCTCAACAGCCAGCCATGCTGGGGCTTATGGGGACCCAGGAGTGCAGGTTATGCCAGGCTATTTCTTCTAAAGTGAGAGTCCCATTGAAAGGTTGGATCTTCAGTCTGAAGGCTCCTATGCATACACATTAAATGAATTTGCATGTCTTTTCTCCTATTAAAAAATAAAAAACAAAGCAACTTTAATTTCTGCAACTTACACCACTCATCTCAAAGAGAGACTCATATTTGGGAGATCTCTTTGGGTTTAGAAACAATATGTAACACATTTGGGTGTGTTGCTCTGTACCATTTATTTGATAACCCATAAGACTGCCAGTTTTGAATGGGACTCAGAGTACAAAAGATATTCTATAGTAGTGGAGGCTTCAGTATAAGCTGCCGTACCACGTGGGTCTATGACGCAGAAGAATTAATAATGATTGACTTGCCTGTGGAAGGTAGGATTGCTGAATGGCTTGTCTGGGACGTCCCAAATAGAAAATCTTCTACAAATGTCTAGGGTTTGGTAGGATATGCTCTCCTTTCATAACTATTTTCTGTTTGGAATGCTGCATTTAGATTGCTAGTAGGTCCATATACAAAGTGGATACAGAGGCTGAGAATCAACAGCATAGTTTTTCTCTCATCAATACTGAACTGACAACTATTATTACTGCGTGTAGCCAACAACAGAGGCTAATGCTGATAATCCAAGTGACGCAATTTCCTGCAGAGCCCAGTCAGCCACGTGGTGGCAGTTGACTACATTAGGGAAAGAGATAACAGGCTCAAAATATACTGTACTCATATAAATGTATATTTGGATACTAATTTTACTTTCCTGCCACAGTGCTTCTGCAAGCACAAGCATGTGTGGAATTATAGAATTCCTTATCCATTGCCACAGTATCCTACACAACATTGCCCCCAACCAGGGGATTGATTCTACAGCAAAGGTAATGAGGCACTGTGTTCCGACTCATGGAATCATCATGACGTGACCCATCAATCAGAAATAGTTGGTGGCATCACAGAAGTATGGTATGACCAGGGGAAAGATCAATAACAAAACCAGCTGTAAGTCAACACATTAGAATACTGGGTGCTATATTATAGATGGCATATCTGTTTTAAATGTGACCAATATATTTTGTTTTCTTAAAAAACTTAGCCTGAATCTACACACACAGGAACAAAGTGGTAGAATGATCCCTCTCACTATTATATTGATAACTCATTTAAAAACATTTTATTCTCATCCTTATAACCTAAGGTTCACCGTGTTTAGAGATCCTGAGATCCAAAAGGTAAATGGTTCCACCAAGACAAAATATCAATAACTCAATGATTTGGAAACTGAGACTTCACCCTGGCCATGTGGTCCCTTGTACCATTGAGCCTAATACAGTGTGGGTTAAAAGACTGTTTTAAGGACACACACATTCAGTGGAGTACCTGTTAGCATTTTTTTAGCCAAAAGTTTTTGGCAAATAGAAAAGTGGCAACCCAAAAAAGACAAGATCATATATCTTATACAAACGATATCTGGTCATCTTACCTAGTACAGAACACTGACTATGTATATGGTACTGGCCAAGAGTAAGGGAAATATGCACTGACTTATAGAAGGCAATAGTGAGGCCCAATTTTGGCTCATGATCAAGTACAGAAGAAAAGACTGTAGTAGTTACATCTTATTCATTTTCTCTATCCTCAAGTTCACCACCACCTTATACAAAGAATGTGAGTGATGGTTAGCCATTTAGATGGTAGATGGGAGGATTACCGAATAGATGAAAACTATAAAAACTACAGTGATGTGATACCTGATGGGGTTTCATGTAGTCCCTGGGTAGAAGACATAAACTTTTCACCCAGATGAAACGGAAGAGAAAAACCTGAGAATAAGTGGAGTAGACCAGATGTGCTTTCACTATGCTGCATCTTGCTTTCCATCCCAGCACACAGACGTTGTAAGAATACCAGTGGTTCCCTTCCCTCTGGCTCCTAGTTGGGGTTAGCCAGTGGAAAACCTTGACCTTATACACACACACACACACACACACACACACCATGGAATATGACTCCATCATTAAAGTGAATGAAATCATGTCTTTTGCAGCAACATAGATGGAACTGGAGGCCATTATCTTAAGTGAAATTAATCAAAAGCAGAAAGTCAAACACCTCATGTTCTCGCTTATAAGCAGAAGCCAAACAATGGGTACACATGGACTTAGAAAAGGGAATAACAGACTTTGGAGACTAAAAAATGTAAGAGGATGGAGGGGGTCAGGGTTGAAAAATTACCTTTTCAGTACAATGTTCACTATTTGAGTGATGAGTACACTAAAAACCCACACTTCAACACGATACTGTACGTCCTTTTAAAAATAACACTGCACTTGTATTCCCTACATCTATATGAATAAATAAATTATATATAATGTAACACAACATAACATAAATGACAACACAACACTTGTCTATTAAAACTCTTCCAAAAGCTAAAGCCTTCCTAATTTACTCAGATTAAAAACCAAAGTCCTTTCACTGACTCTTAAAGCCCTCTACGTGATCTGCCTCCCTGCCTCCTACTCTTCTCACCTTCTTTCACTCTGCCCAGATAGTGGGAGTTCTTCTATACGCCATTTGCTTCTATTGCTTTCACATGAAATCTTGTCTACCAGACAAGAGGTCTCCATGGCCTCTCCCTTACTTCCTCATTTCCCTGACTCAAATACCTGGCTTTCTCTTCTCTCTGTGATCTTTCTTGACCACAGTATCTAAAATTGCAATCCTTCTCCAATGTGACCTATCCTCCCTTCCCACATTTTCCCCTAATCTACTCTTTATGGTATTTATTTATCCTATTTATCTGTTTTCTTCTTTCCCTCTAGGATGTACACATTGAACATGCAAAGGTTTTTGTTCAGAACTACTACTCAACATCTAGAAGTGTGCCCATCACATATTAGGCACTCAGTCAATATTTGTTAAATTCATGTATTCATTCATTCCCAGTTCATTCAGAACGAAAGACAACTTTTTTGGCTCAACTATTGTTTGAACACCTAATTAATCTAAATTAGATTGTCAAGCATCCTCGTTGTGAGCCATGGAAGAAACAGATAGGCATTTACCTCGTTTTTAAAGAAAAATCACCTCACCCGATTTGATCACCTACATTAGTGACCAGACTTCATGCTCAATCACCTATCTATTTTTCAAAGGTCAAATCCTTCTTCCAGAAGACAATCTGCATCAAGTTTAGGCTGATAAAATAATCATGCCTGAGACAAAATATAATTTCATAAAAGGAAGTCAAGATTGTTTCAAGCAATGGCAGCATCCTCTACATTTATGTAAAGTCCCTATACTGTCAACTTGGAATGACAATACATGTTTATAAGTGAAAGGAAAAATAAGACTCACTATTCTACTATAAAGTGTTTTAAAAACTCAAATCTTATAAGTTAACTTGAAGTAGATATCTTTAATTTATTCTTGAACTAAACTTGAAGTCTTTGGAGAGAAATGAACACCTGTACTGTCATGAAGACCTCCCTTGTTCTATTAAAGAAAAACTGCAAGAAATGCTCACAAAAATTGCTCTTCAGAAGATGTGTAGCTAATGAATACCCCAAATTGAATAGTTTAATTTAAAAACACCATTTTATGGTCTATTCCTGTTATCAAAAGGCCTATCATTAATAAAATATAACTCTGTAAAACTTGTGCTTACTAAGAAGGGCAGCAAAAGTTTATGACATCAAGGTTGTTGAATATTTTGCATTTGCATAAGACTAACTGGAGAAGGGAAAATACACTTTTGCAAGAACTAGATAGTTGGGTTACTGACCATGACTTTATGAAAACAACAGATCTATGAAGCGAAGGTTCTAACTTTACCCACAACTTTCTCCCTCTTTGACTGAATTCACATCATTGGGAACTTTTTTGTTAAAAAAAAAAAAGAATAACTTATCTTTATACTCAGAAGAAAACCATGAAGTAAATATATCAGTCCATCAAACACTTCCTGAAAGTGTAATACAACAGGAATAGAGAGCATTTTAAATACTGAACTCATGACATTTACTCTATTATGTGGGCCATATCCTTTTGCTGTTTAGTGTTTTCCTAGCATTATGAGGGAGTTATGTGTATTTTCAATAGCCTTTTTCAACTAAATGGTTTTATTTACAAGGTGACCTTTAGAATAGGGAAATGACCATACCACATATTGAACTATTCACATGTCACAGATACTCAGTGAGCCTGGGAGAGTTGACAGTTCTAGGAGACTTTAAGAAAGGATTTCAATCTAACAAATAGAAATATATTCTTTGCTGAAAACACGTTACAGCACATATCAGGAATTTTGTCAGTGTAACATGGAAAGTGCTAATGTGGGAGATATTATGTTTAATTCAGTTATAATTTGTCAAATTATCAGTTTAAAAAGGTAGCAGTCATCTATGAAGTGTTTGTTAAAATGAATAAAATTTTGACTTTGTAATTCAGAAATGATAAGAGGATTTTATGTAGAGTGGGTTGTATAAGTCCCTGAACCACTAATTCAATGCTTTTCAGCACAACATCACTGTACTTAAAGCACAGATTTCTAAGACACCTACAAAGAGGACATAGACATATAACAGAGCTTTGCTGTTGAAGGCACATTGGATTTTCAATTTGATGTAACAATATGATCATCCTAGACTTTATAGCTGAAGACACAGTGCCAAATGCAATACAGCGTGAAGATGGGCCAAGTACTAAACATTCTTTCAATTCCCATTAAAGCACTCTACCAATTAAGTCACATGTCAGTATTCATTGTTAGAGCCACTATAATGAGAAAGTTTATTTGCAAGCACTTTGGAAATCTGTAGTACTTTAGAAAAATAAGATACTTCACAGGTTTTTTTAAAAATTCTCTGCCTTAATAATAATGTAAATTTACATTCTTGGATTTTTCTTTTTAGGCACTTTCCAATACTCAACCCAAACCCTTTATGTCTCTCTCTTGGTGGTAGGTTAGGCTTTGGGATAAGAGGTCTGGAGGTGTGGGGAGGAGAGGTGACTCCCCAGAAGAGCCTATGGTGGCATTCTTCCAAAAAAAGGTGGAGAAAAGAAAGAAATGCTTCCTTTGAAAACTAAAGATAAGAAACTAAATGTTTTGACTGAGCAGAGCTCTATTTTAAAATATCTACTGCCAATACCTTAAACAAAGATGAAACAATGCTTAGGCGTTCTCAGGAAGCTGGATAAAGGGGTTTTCCCAACTCCTTCCTCCATGTTCCTGCCCCATGTTTAGATATTAACAATATCTTCGTTTCCAAAATCCAAACTACAGACCTTAATATTTGTGCTTTATTTACTATCAACCTTTGGTTCAAAGGTCTTTTTAACTTTCTCACACATGTAAAAAAAATTCTCAAAGGATTTAATGACTGTTATTTTTTTCTTTAAAATGGCAACTTCATTATGTTAGTGTACAGAAATCAGAAGCAGATGGGTTAATTTTGCCTTCAAATATATATGGTTTAAAATACTCTTGGATAAAATAACATGTTTGGTCAAATGTGTTTGTTTTGCTAAAAGACGTATATTTGATAAATATTGAAAGCCCAGTCAATGTCTTTCCATACAAGATAATTATTATCCCCTCCCTCCACCATGGAAAATAGTGTTTTAAAAAAACTACAGAAAATGCTAATATTTTATAGTTATTTATATTTTAAGAATAAAAATGTAAGTTTTAATCAAATATATTATATCTACATTGTACAGTAAATATTGGTAGCCATCCATGTTGAACCCCAGGTTTAAGAGACATCCATTAAGAGATAAGCACTGCACTACTCACTGTATATATGGCTAGAACTCAAATCCTACCTTCAAGGCAATTTTAATTTCACAGATTTAAAAAATACAGATCCCTGTCTAAATCTTACCCATTTCCCAACCCCTAATTGTTAGAAGCAAGTTACAAGCCAATTACTCCAAAATGTTGTTCTGATAATGATTATCAATTATTTCAAATTGGAAAAGCCATTAGAATTACTCAAGGCAGCTATTATCAAAGGAAGATAAAGAATTGAGGCCCTCACAGGATAATTCAGTCTAAGAACCACTTTTTAAAAATATATATATTCAAGAACTAAGGCGAATATGGTTGTCTCTGTGAGTAGGTCCAGGTCTTCAATAACTTGAAGACTGGCTTTGCTGCTCCAACTACATTCAGGTATTCACAATAGCAAAAAAATAAATAAAAATAAATAAAATCTGGAAGCACCTAGAGTGGTGGTTCTCCAACTTCCATGAGTAACAGAATTACCACAAGAGCTAATACAGAAGACAGAGACCGAGGGTTTTTGAAGTGAGATGAAGCCTGGGTCTTTGAGAATCACTGACCTAGAATTCAAATTCATCCCCAGCTTTAAATCAGGTTGAAATATTTCATACTTATTATCTGTAATGATATCCATATAAGAATTCAATGTAAGAAATGAAAAATTATATCTATACTGATATCCACATAAGAACTGAATAGCTGAAATAATTAATTTAGAAACAACCTGAGAATTTAACTGATCACAAACTTCGCAGGAGGTAATATGTGTCATCTTTGCTCAGGAGAAGGCAAATGTAATGGAGTTATCTGCCACAGTCAAAGGCATCCAATGTATATAAGAACTTAAAATCTGATACAGGAAATGATTCATAACATTGAGTAAGGGATAGAACAGTCAATAAACAATCTTGAGGAAACTAGCTTTCAGGGGAAGAATATACCACTTTAGAGCCACTCTTTTCAGTATTGCATAAAATAAATTCCAGATGTATTTTTTAAAATATAAAAAAGAAATAAAGAAAAAAAGCAAAGGAATAGAAAATCTGGAAATATATGTGAACAAGTTTGCAATGAAAAAGAATCATAAAAACTCAAGATTTGACTGTTGAAAGAATTAAAACTTTAGTGAATTAAATAAAACACCATTAGAAAAATTAAAAACCATCAATAAATAAAATAGATGATGGGTTCCTGTGCTTCCTTAATACCACTCCCACTCCAAACAATCATTTTTTACTTTTTTTTCCTGAAAAACTTCCTGAAAGTGCAGGCTACTCTTTCTGACCTTCCTTCAAACTCAAGCCACAAAAAAAAAGCCTTCTTCTTTCTTAGTCACACTCAACAAGTGATTCTTAAATATTAGCTTGCATAACAATCTCTAGGAGGGTTTCCATGACAGATCTTGGGTCTCCATTCTCAAGTTTCTGACACAGTAAGTCTGGAATGAGCTTAAAATTCTTCGTTTTAACAGGCGTCTTGACAATGTTGACATATGGGTCACAGTCTGAAAATCACTGTCTTACTAGAATATTCTAACACTATGGTAACAGAGCTTTAGTCACTGATAAATCTTGTGGTCCAATCCCAATTTCCATTATTCTCTCAGCATAATTTATCATACTTTTCCACCCCCTCCTTTTTGAAACTCTCTCCTCCCTGGGTTTCCATTGCACTGATTTTGAATTATGTTGTTTGCAATCACAACTCTCACTTATATACCTGGTATAGAATTTCTTCTGTGATCTAAGCCCTGATTATTACGCAGTCTTAGCTTTTATCACTTTTGCTTCCCAATCTGTATGCTGTACCCACATTGGCTTTCCTCTAAAACTTGACAATTGATGTGGTATTATATCTCTGTTCCTTTGGATAGCTTATTTTCCCCACTTCTCTGCCTAACACATTTTTTATTCACCCTTCAAAACTCCGCTGAAATGACAGTCCCATTGAGAGGGATCCTGCCAGATGGGGTTAGGCTTTTCCTAGTATTTTATAGATAACTTACAATAACACTCAATGCATTTAAGTCTAATTATTTGCTGTTGTTATATCAATCCCCTTAAAATATGAACTCATTCCTGCACTATTTAATACGCAAGGACCTAGTACAGAGTTGACTCAAGGACATGCCAATGTTTATGGAATGAATCAATGGGCCAAAGCATCAAGCAGTAGTGGTAAGAATACGTTGTTTAGATCCCATGTTTAGGGCAGAACTGTTTTCAGATTCACACCGTTGCTGTGCTATGAAACACATTTCTATAAACTGATTATTCGATCTGATCATCAGGCCATGACTGATTAACTCATTTTGCGATGTACCTGGGACAGCGATGCCCATAAGCAGGTATTTAATGAATTTATATGAGATGAGAATGAGACAATATTTTCCTCTTAATTTGTTAGCATATTCACACTACTAATTTCACATCAATATTGATTTCTAACAGGCCAAAATTAGAAATTAGGAGGGTAAAATTAAGAGATACTTATAATTCAGATATATTATAGATTTTGGAAAAAATTAATCTGATAAAATTTTCTAGAAGAGCAATTCCAGTTAATTTTACAAAATGTTCAAAACGTTGTTTCAAACATCCTAACCTTGAAGGAATTTAAGCATATTTAATGGTTCCACAGAAGTATATAAAATAATGCTAATTTTAAAATCTCAAATTTCTTCACAACTGTTCTGTTTAAATTAAAAAAAAATTTCTGGAAGTGTCAGCTTAAATTACATGACACTTATTAATAAGGGAAGTTAAAACTATTACACTGAAAAGAAGTGACTAAGTTTCCAGAAAAACAGTAAAACAACATTTAAAGTTATACTGCAGACAATGAAATGAATGATTCTCTTTTAAAATGCAGACAAAAAATGTTTCTAAAATTTGGTTGGAAGAGCATTTTTACACATTATCACTTTTTTCCAAACATTTTTGGGTTTATTGTGTTTCTTTTTCAAAACATAACTGTATTAGGTTAAAATGTTCATTCAAAATCTCACATTTAAAGCTATTTTTATTTCGGTTAGGATCCAATTCATGGCATTTTTTCTTTGGCATTCATTATTTACAAGATTTCAGAAAGATATCTTCATAAATAAGTGAGAAAATATTTTTATACCAACATGTTTAGAAGAAGATAATTTAGATGGGAAACTTTGGACTGCTTCTATTTTCAGAGAGGTACATTCCTAATTTTAAAATAAGGGTTTGAAAGGAACCCATCAGATAATCAGCAAAGGACAGTCATACTCTGACAAATGACACATGGTCA
This sequence comes from Cebus imitator, assembly GCF_001604975.1. Classification (NCBI taxonomy): domain Eukaryota; kingdom Metazoa; phylum Chordata; class Mammalia; order Primates; family Cebidae; genus Cebus; species Cebus imitator. Next base: position 1,917,089 of record NW_016107346.1, read on the forward strand.
TAGCTGCTCACTTTTTTAATATGGTGACATCTTCAACTTTTAGTTCAACTGTTTTGGGCAACAAGTTCCATACTGACTTCTCACACTATATATAATATCTGCTATGTTTACCTAGCTATAAATGGAGAATACTTCTGCTCCTGTTCTAAATACTTGTTTCTGTTTTAACAATCTTAATGAACTTATTGATCAAAACTGACTTACCTTTTCTCAGTTATATTCCAGCATGCAGCTAAAGTTTATTTCCTTATTGTTTTGCCATTTTTGTGGATCCATGAATGATTTAGATGCAATAACCCTAATTTTCTCTTTGCTTTTTAAATTTTATTATTATTATTATTATTATACCTTAAGTTCTGGGATACATGTGCAGAACATGCAGGTTTGCTACATAGGTACACACATGCCATGGTTGTTTGCTGCACCCATCAACCCATCATCTACATTAGGTGTTTCTCCTAATGTTATCCCTCCCCCAACCCCTGCCCCCATGACAGGCCCCAGTGTGTGATGTTTGTCTCCCTGTGTCCACGTGTTCTCATGGTTCAACTCCCACTTATGAGTGAGAACATGTGGTGTTTGGTTTTCTGTTTCTGTGTTAATTTGCAGAGAATGATGGTTTCCAGCTTCATCCATGTTCCTGCAAAGGACATAAACTCATCATTTTTTATGGCTGCATAGTATTCCATGGTGTATATGTGCCACATTTTCTTTATCCAGTCTATCATTGATGGGCATTTGGGTTGATTCCAAGCCTCTGCTATTGTGAATAGTGCTGCAATAAACATAGCTGTACCTGTGTCTTTACAATAGAATGATTTATAACCCTTTGGGTATATACCCAGTATTGGGTTTGCTGGGTCAAATGGTATTTCTGGTTCTAGATCCTTAAGGAATCATCACACTCTCTTCCACAATGGTTGAAATGATTTACACTTACACTAACAGTATAAAAGCATTCCTATTGCTCCACATCCTCTCCAGCATCTGTTGTTTTCTTACTTTTTAATAATCACCATTATAACTGGCATGAGATGGTATCTCATTGTGGTTTTGATTTACTTTTGTCTTATGACCCATGATGATGAGCTTTTTTCTTCATATGTTTGTTGGCCACATAAATGTCTTCCTTTGAGAAGTGTCTGTTCATATTCTTTGCCCACTTTTTGATGGGGCTGTTTTTTTTTTTCTTGTATATTTGTTTAAATTCCTTGTAGTTCTTGATATTAGCCCTTTATCAAATGAACAGTTTGAAAATTTTTTCTCCCATTCTGTAGGTTGTGTATTCATTCTGATAATAATCTCCTTTGCTGTGTAGAAGCTCTTTGGTTCAATTACATTGAACTCATTTATCAATTTTGCCTTTTGTTGCCACTGCTTTAATGTTTTAGTCATGAAGTCTTTGCCCATGCCTATGTCCTGAATGGTATTGCCTAGGTTTTCCTCTAGGGTTTTTAGGGTTTTAGGTCTTAGGTTTCAGTCTTTAATCCATCTTGAGTTAATTTTTGTATAAGGTCTAAGGAAGGGGTCCAGTTTCAGTTTTCCGCATATGACTAAGCCAGTTTTCCCAGCGCCATTTGTTAAACAGGGAATCCTTTCCCCATTGCTTGTTTTTGTTAGCATTGTCAAAGATCAGATGGTTTTAGATGTGTGGACTTATTTCTGAAGCCTCTGTTCTTTTTCCTTGGTCTATGTAACTGTTTAAATTATTTTAGTGTTGTCTTTTACTCCATTCCATTTTTTTTCTTCAGTTCCGTTTATTGATTATCTCTTCTTAATGGCCCTAGTTGTTTTTACTGGCAGCCTCACTGTCTACCCCAAACTCACCCACCTCTGCATGTTTATTCGGTTAGAATCTCAAAAAGACCAAATAATCAAGTAAGAAAATTGAATTCTCTTACTTTCACTTCTTTGAGGGATTGCCATGTTGGACGTTTGTTCCCCTAAACCTCACGTAGAAATTTGGTCTCCAGTGTTGGAGGTGAGGCCTAAATGATAAGGGGAATATTTGGGTCATGGGAAAGAATCCCCCATGAATGGCTTGGTGCTGTCCTTTGGATATTGAGTGAGTTCTCATTCTATTAGTTCCTGAGAGAATTGGTTGTTGACAAGAGCCTGACACTTCCCCCTCTCTCTTGCCTTCTATTTTGTCATATTAATTCTGAATATACATGGGCTCCCCTTCACTTTCTGCCATGAGTGCAAGCAGCTTGAGGTCTCATCAGATGTGAGTGAGGGTGCCATGCTTCATGCATAGCTTGCAGAACCATGAGCCAAGCAATCTTTTTTCAAGTTGCCCACCTCAAGTATCCCTTTATAGCGACACTAATGGGTATCACTTAAGACATTCACTTACAGAAAACCAGCTCTTTTCATGGGCTTCTTTCCTAAGAAAGAAATTGAATAAGAGTTCCATTGATTCCATCAGAAACTTTGTTCTCCGTTGATTCTCTTATGACTCTATAGACCTTAGGGTCCCCTTTGTATCCATGTTAAATGGGAGACACTAGAGATTTGTGTTTGCTCCTTGCCCCATCACAGCCATATTTTATTGGTCTATGGCAGCTAAACCAGAAACAAGGATTACCAGAGGAGAAGACATAGAGGCTATGTTTTACCTAATGATTTTCAATAACTGCTCATTTGTCAAAAATCACCCCACCTCCCTTTATCTGGTGTTGGCTACACACATGTTGTCCGGTCTACACCCCAAGACCATCTGCACTGACTTTGATCATTGAGTCGCTCTTTAGCCCTGTCTCTTGTCATTGTTAGCAACTATCTCATGGTAAATTGATAAACAAATATGTCTAATTATTATCCGTTTAATGATATGAGTGAAAATCTCAGCCAGCATTACTTAATTTTCTCCAAAAATATTTAAATGGCCAGAATACTAGGGCTTAAAAAATTTCTTTCAGCCCATTATTTAAATACTTGCTGTTCACAATATGGTTCAAAGAGTAGCAGCATCAACGTCATCTAGGAGCTTGTGAGAAATGTTGAATCTCAGGCCTGCCAGACTTTTGTGCCAGAGTCTGCACTTTAGCAAGATCCTCAGGTGATTCGTTTGCACATTAAATTTGAGAAACACCATCCTAAGCTCCTGTAAGAAGCTTGTGCTAGTCTCTTGTGCTAACCCAATAATGATGCCTACATCTTTTTCTGGAAGCCCTTTTAAAGTTGTATTTCCCAAAGTGCTTTTTTGCTGAGCCCACTATATCTTCCTGGCTTCAAATATTCTTCAATATCTTCCCTTTCTCCTGCGGTCTTAGCAGTGCTTCTCAAACTATGTTCCAAATCAACACGTATTTAAGGTGCTAATTTAAAATGCATTAGACCATGGTCCACTGCAGTGAGCTAGATTGAGAATCTTTAAAGGCAAAGAAAAATGAGCTTCCTTGTAGTAAACAGGTCCAGTAAATCATGCATACTTCTTGCCGGTTAAAAACTACCTTTAGGGAATCAATAAGCAGCGTACCTGGAATTGTCTTTCTTGGGCAGTTGCTGTTCACTTGCTTGCTGATTCTTTCATCCTTTCTCCTTTCCCCATCAACTCACAGGAAATAAACTCACATTAGTTTGACAAAAGTAGTAAATAATAAATAAAGTTGCATCCTTGGTCATTTTCTTCCATACACCATTCATCTGTTCCTACTTCTTATAATTTTCAATTTTTCTCCTGTTTTATCACTCTGTTACATACTCTGTGAATTTCTCTCTGATCTCCCAGTTCACACGGCCCAAGGTTTGACAATAAGGTCCATGGCAGCCGGTGATAATTACCTCATTTCATAGCAAGAGAAAATGGATTCAAGTAGATGAATTGCTGAAAAATCAGCCAATTGGTTTTTATATATTAAAAAAAAAATCCGACTGCACGAACATCTCATTTTGTTTATTTCATATCCTATAAACCTCCCAATCAGGAGCATCAGCATCACCTGGGAGTTTGTTATAAAAGCAGAATCTCTGGCCTCACTCCAGACCCACTGAATTAGACCTACATTTTAATAAGATTCTCCATGAGAATAATAATTGTGCACATATAAAAGTTTGAGAAGGATTTACAACACATAGCACCATCAAGGTTAACAGAATAATTAAATCATCTCTTTGTGGACAAATTAATAAAATTTAAACAAAGGCAAGATTTTTTTATTTGGATTGGGCTCCACTAATTGAATAAGAATTCAATTATATTTGATATGCCATAGCTGGAGCTGCTATTTTTCAATTCAGCAGGTTGAAGCATCTTTTTAATTATGTTGAAATATACAGAGAAAATATTTCTGCTTTAAAGTGATATTAACCATTTTGACAGAGCTTTTTCCTGGAACTAACTCCTGGATTGACTGAATCTATAATGAAAGGCAATGATGGTAATTTGGAGTTAGGATATTAATTATTAAACTTAATAATAAAAGAATCTTATTTAAAAGGATCTTAAAAGTCATACAAATCCAGATTCCTTTTTTTTTTTTTTTTTTTTTTTGAGACGGAGTCTCACTCTGTCACCCAGGCTGGAGCGCAGTGGCACAATCTCAGCTCACTGTAACCTCTACTGGGTTCAAGTGATTCTCATGTCTTCATTTCCAAATTGTTGGGATTACAGGCACCTGCCACCATGCCCAGCTAATTTTTGAATCTTTAGTAGAGACAGGGTTTCATGATGTTGGGTAGGCTGGTCTTGAACTTCTGGCCTCAGGTGATCCACCTTCCTTGGCCTCCCAGTGTTGAAATTACAGGCATGAGCCACCACACCCAGCTTAGATTCCTCATTTTTTAAATGTGGAAACTCTTTCTTGGATTTCTGACACCTCTGTTCAACCCTCTAGTAGCAATATATTCCTAGATAGCCTCTGACAGGTCATACCAAACTTGCTCATCCTGAGCTCATCATATGGTCGCACAATGCCTTCCTTCTGCTTTTTCATGCCATTTTAAACCAGGACACCCAAGTCAAAATCAGAGGCTCATCCTTCAGTTTCTTCTTTCACCCTCCAGCAATCAAATTGGCTACCAGCACCTTTATACTTCAGCCCATACATATCTGTAGATTTTGCCCCTTTGATACATTTTCACTGTTCATGTGGATTATCACAACCTCTTCCTAAGAGATCTCTCAGTCTCTCGTCTCTTATTCCTCCATAATGCCATCATCACACTGCTGTCAAGACCCCTTCTTTCTTCTCCTCCTCCTTCTTCTCCCCCTCCTCCTTCTCCCCCTCCTTATTCTTCTTCTTCTTCTCCTTTCTTCTTCCCCTCCCATTCTTCTCCTTCTCCTTCTCCTTCTTTTTAGAGAAAGTTTTTGCTCTGTCACCCAGGCTGGAATGCATTCATGTCATTATATCTCACTGTAGCCTTGAATTCCTGTACTCATGTGATCCTCCCACCTAAGCCTCCCTCATACTGAGACCACAGGCATGAGTGCCCATGCCCAGCTAACTTTTAAATTTTTTGTAGAGATGGGAGACTCATTATGTTACCCAGGCTGGTCTTGAACTCCTGGGATCAAGCAGTCCTCCTGCCTTGGCCTCTCAAAGTGCTGAGTTTGCAGGATATCTTTGGTCTCCTGGGGCCAGGTGCAGTGGCTCACACCTCAACCTACCATATGTCTCTTCTAAGATACCTCCTTCACTTAGAATATTGATGAAGATTGTAGTTGATGCTATTGATGCTCCACCCCACATCCATTTGATCCATCTCTGTTTTTATCTGAGTGTGGGAGAGTACCCAGCAGCAAGCTGACACCTCTTCTCTCTGCAGGCACTGTGTCCTCTGTTTGCTGCCTGAAGTCTCTCTTTCCATTGGGTAGAGGAATCTTGAACAGCCTCATGTAGCAGAAGCTTGGAAAAGCCAGCGATTACTGGTAATTAAATGCTTCATGGGTCAACCAGTAAGGGACATGAGTCAGTGCAAAGTAACCCAATGGTTCTAGCTCTTAGTGAGTAATTCTAGATGCATTCTACATGGTTTTTTCAATAGTCTCCAAAAGGATCAAGCAATGCTTGCCCACTGTGCCTACACCCTTTATGGGCATTTCTCTCTTCCTTGTCTCACTTCCTCACTCTCTCATGTGTCCTTCCTGAAGTAACCTCCCAAAGTGTTAAAAATATGTGTGTGTGTGTGTGTGTGTGTGTGTGTGTGTAGACCTACGTATGTATATATGTATATATTTGTTTATAAATCATACACAAATACTAGTATATCATATGTATAATTTAAGAGGTGAAAAAAATAGGAACATGAAAAAGATTTTGAAATAATATTTGATTTCCAAATAGCTTGATATCTAAAATGGCTTCACACTATCGATAGCTAACATCTCAAGAAACAACATCCTATTAAGGTGTAACCTGAGTTACATTCTCAGTAATCCTCATTTTAATCCATACTTCACATAGCCCTTTTAATTGTTTCTAATTTTCTGCTTTTGTTGGACCTATTTCTTTCCATACTTGTTAATTTCATTCGTTATAACATTACGATATGATTAATGAAGAAATTACCATAAGAGTAGGATGAAGGTCAGTGGCACTGCTGTTTTCTCATCACTGCTTCATTGGTATTATCTTCATGAACATGGTCTTTGCAGGAATCCTTTTCAATGCATTTGTCGATTTTGTGAGAAGTTCAATGAAAATCAATAATTAAATCCAAGGTTCCACCTAACCAGATGCACTTAACCAACAACACATCAAAATAGGCTCCGAGGTTGAGTAAGAAGGGTGTTTCTGGTGGCCACAACAACCTATGGCTCTCCCACCCTTTCCACAAGCTTTCTGTTAGTTACATGCGGCACCTAACTCTGGGGTGCCTCGACTGAAGAAAAGTGCTATAGTTCAGACATATATCAAATAGTTGTTAGGCTAAATCTCTTTCCTTTTAAGATCAAAAATATATATTTAAGAAATTCCATTTAGGATACCATTGACCTAGACTCTGAGTTTCAGAAAAATAAAACTTAAATTCCACAGAGTGACTCTGAGGCTCTTCATGATTTGTCTTCTGCTTATGGTATACACTTTTATCTTGACTCGCCACTTTACCCATTCTGTGCTCCAACATCACAGACTTGCTTAAATTTATAAAGTTACCCTTGCTCTTTCATGTCATTGAGCCTTTGTAAATGCTCTTCTCTGTGTCCATTTCAGTCTTTTGTCAACCAACAGTCACAGGATTCACCACCTTCTATAACAAATGCATCTGGAGCTTCTGCTCCTACCCATGGCTCAACTCCCTAGGGCAGCTGAATATGCACTGGAGATTTCCAAGTGAATTCAGACCTACCTATTCTCCATGTGGTCCAACCTTAAGCATGCAAGCATGTGTTCTTTAGCTGTCTACCCCAGGAAATTCCCTAATGTTGGCTTTCAGGTGTATGCACAGCCCCAGAGGAAACCCTCCACCAGTAGGGACAGGAGCCAGTGGACAGCACTCCAGTTTTCTGTCTTTCATGTGAACAATTCTGGAAGGAATTATGTCCATTTCTCAGGAAGTTCTGGTGGAACCAAGCCCCACTGCCTACAGATGAAACCTAGCCAATTCGCCTTTACATTGTCCTTCTCTCTTCCCTGTCTTGCCTGCACTCATTAATATTTGGAACCTACTCCCAAATAAATCAACTTGCACTCAAATCTTTCCTTGGTTCTGCTTTCAGTAGGAAACAAACAGAAACTGAATTGCCTTTTTTTGTAAAACTGTCCCCGGGACAGTTCCCTCCTTCCATTTCCCCAACCCTCCAAATAGACAGGTATTTTCGGAGATTTTTTGCTACTATCCAACTTTGTATATGTCTTCTTAACTTGATCAGTCACTACAAACAGACACAAGTGTTGGTCATCACACACATTCTCAGCCCTCTTCTCCAGCCCCCTACAAAGCTGATCATGTAGAATACCACAGGTGCTTGTACATTTCTATTCCCCTTGGCTCCTCTGCCAGTCATCTGATGTTACATGCTGGGGACCTGGATGTCACTGTGTTTCCTGGGCACTGTGGTTTCCCCTGACATTGACATTGACCCAAGCCTACCCCTCCGGGCACAGCTGCATTGCTGGGCTTTGCACTCCTTCTCATTGCTTGCCAGGCAGAAGAATCCTGGCAGGTACTCATGACTGATCCCTGAAGCATCTTCCTTATGCACTGGACCTCCAGGATGCCAAAGCACCAAGATAGGGGATTGCTTAAGCCCCATAAGTTCTTCCCATTTGGTGAACAAGTTGCTCAGCTTTAGTTTCTCTAAGACATTCTCATTCATTCTCAGAGTTAGACAAGGACTGGGTTTGTTCAATAGCTTTTCTTCTCTGTTTATAGTCACTACTCTCCTTAACATACTTAAATTACATACTTCCTCACAAAGATAAATTCAACATTGCCCCAACCCTACCTCTATCCCCAATAACCTGCGTGGCTTAGCCAAATCAATTTCTCCAAATCTTAGGATTTGTTTGTAAAATGAGAATAGTTACCTGCCTACTAGAAGACAATGACATAATAAGATTGTCTCTTGAATTTTCTTAGAGCTCTTGGCTAAGGTATATGATTATTATTACTTAACTGTATAGCTCCAAGCTATTATTCTGGTGTTATATCATACACATGAAATCTTCTATTGACTAATTCAAGAGAAGATAGACTTCTCTTGACTAATTCCAGTTCTTGACTAGTGCTGCCATTCTTTGAAGGATATTTCAGCTAAATGTCTGAGATAGATGCGTGAATATAATTGCTGACATTGATTTACTGCCCCCCCCCAAAAAATCCTATCACAATGGTGTAAGCACATAGCTCCTAATAAAGGATGTGACAATTACACATATAAATTTAGGCCTTGGCAGGCATACCAGAGTTAGAGCATCCTCATATTTAGACATCAAACAAGACTTCCCTGTTGTACAAAGCAAAGGAACAGGAAAACATAGACTACTCAGCATGACTGCACTGGCTCCAGCAGGTCAGGAGGCTGCTTCTTCAGAGGATGAAAATACTCTGTGCTTCCTGTGTTTCAGGAAGAACCTGGATCCATCTTGGCAGCATAAAACTCTGTGGTGCTTAAAAACAAGCATGTCTCATATCCACATCACCAGTTCTGAGACTGGGGGTTGGGGGGAGACAAAATTTTTGGATTTGAATAGGAAAAAGAGATATCAAGAAAATTAAATCCTAACTATTAAAACATTAAAATCCTAACTATTAAAACATTAAAACATTAAACATTAGGAAGCAGGAATTAGGGTGAGTATTTTATTTATTGATCCTGGTTTATTTACTCTTCCTGGTTCATTTATCATCTGGGTTTATTTACTCTTCCTCATTCATTCATTCATTCATTCATGTTTTGGAATCCTTTCGCTCTCAAATCATGGGGAAAAGAAAGATTTATTCTAACCTCGAATTCAGGGCTAAAATATTTGTTTGGCAGAATGGCTTTGTGTTCAACTTATTGTGAAGATCATCTGCATATGACAATAAAGCACAAAAGAAATTTTAAAAAATAAAGAAAGGGATTTGATAGGTACAATACTAATTATTTATTTATACATTTTTACTGAAAACATTTCAAATACCAAATAAATGTACAGTGAACCACCATGCTCAATATCCTCATGGCCCCAACAATTATCAGCTCATTATGAATTATAGATACTTAGGCCATACATAGCTTAGCCAAGCCTGACAGCAGTATGTTTGGCATTTTTTAGCTTATAATTTTTTTCCTGTTCTTTGTAGCCACTATAAATCCACTAAAGGGAAAAATGGGCCAAAGCTATGTGAGTGTGTGGGTGTTTTCCCATGCACTCTATTTGTTTATTCACATAGTCCAGTCCCCAGGGAAAATTTTTTTAAAAAGTTAGTTTCACTGTAGAAGATCCAAAGAACTCAACATTTTACAAGCTGTGGGTCATTAATCCTTATAGCTATTTCCCTATTACGTCAATAAGTGGGAAGTGTTATTATCCCCATTTCACAGATGAAGAAACTGAGTACTTTTATAATTATATGTCTCATTCAGAGCCAAACCATGCTGGCAAGAAAATCAAGGACTTCCAATAAAGTCCATTTATTTTACCTCTAGAACCAGCACTGTCCAATACAAACATGATGTTAAATGTGACTTTCCAGTAGCTATATAATAATAATAAACAGGTGGGTGCTTATTAATAAAATGCATGATTTAACCAATATATCAGAAATATGATTACAATTAGTAACAATTTTTAAAATTACTTATTGAGATAGTTTATGTTATTTTTTCATACTAAAGCTTCAAAATCAGTGCGTACTTGATATAGCATATCTCAATTTGGACTTGTCAGAGTTCAAGTGTCCTATAGCCAGGTGTGGCCAGTGGCTCCCATCATGGGCAGCATAGCCACAGATTACACGTTTTCTTCTCATAAGCCCATACTTCCTCCCACTAGACAGCGTCACCAAGATATACCGCTGCCTTTTGCTACCTGTTTGAGATTCCTTTGATTTTGCTTTAATATTATTTTGATTTGGGCTAATGAAACAAGCCCAAATTACGGATGTGAATTAAAGTCATTGGAAAGTAACATAAAGTTCAACTCTAGGAGAAAAAGGACAAAACAATCAAACAAATGGAAAAAACTCACACATTTACAAAAAGGATATAAGGAATATTGAATTCAAGTGTCTCCAGTTGAGAGATTTTATAAAATTGGGAATGAACCACTGATGAGAAGGCAAATAAACTTCTTGTTGTATGAGAGCTATGAAGCTGTGATTTTTGGCATCAGTTAATAGGCTAATATTAAAAAAATCTTTTTCTGTTGACAGTTCAATAAATTATACAAGTTACAAAAGAGACATAGTTACATATTAACATGATTGGGGGGAATATAACTTATATTTGTCTCAGTCCTTAATGTTTATACAAATAGTGAGAGATTTGCCTTTTATGTAATTAGAGCACACTTGAATTCCTCCGTGGAAGGCAGGGAGTTGACCTTTATATACCAAACAAAACCAAAAACAGATTCATCTGAATTTCTAATTCATTTCACTGGAGGTTCCTAAATTTGCTGGTGCTATCAAACAAAAGATCTGAAATCTCAAAATATTTCACAAAACCCTAAATCCATGACAATTTAAATGCAGGTGGACATACAGGTTAGAGGTAGATAGTGCCACATTTCCACAATAAAAAAAGTGAGCGTACAGCCTGTATTTCACAAGTGTGAGGAACCATGACTTAAAGTGAGACAAGTCAAGTTTGTAACAATCAAAAACATATGACTTATTACTGAGTTAATTTAGGGTTAAGGAAACCATTACACAACAAGAAATTAAAGACTTACAAGGTAAAGCCAATCACACGTTTAGAACTGTGTGATGGCAAGCCATCAAAGTAGCTAAATATTAGGATAATTATTAAAATCTTCAATTATTTCAGAGAACTTTCTGATAGATATTTCTAGGGGAAAAAATATCTAGATAGATATTTCTAGATATTTCTGAACCAAAGACATGTGATTGATACTTGCTATGGTTTAAATATTTGTCCCCTCTGAAACTCACATTGAAACCTAATCCCCAATGTGGCAGTACTGAGATGTATGCCCTTTAAGGGGTGATGGTTCATGAAGGCTCTACCTTACAGAATGGGTCAATCCATTCATGAATTAATGAGTTAATGGATTAATGGAATATCCCAGGCGTAGGGCAGGCGGCTTTATAAGAAGAGAAGAGACCTAGGCCGACATGCTCCATCCCCTTACAATGTGATGTCCCGTGCCACCTCAGACTTCTGTAGTGAGTCCCCATCAGCAAGAAGGACCTAACCAAAGCAGCCCCTCAATTTCAGACTTCTCAGCCTCCATAACTGTAAGAAATGAACTATTCTTTAAAAATAAATTACCCAGTTTAAGATATTACATAATAAGCAAGAGAAAATGAACTAAGAACATAAGAATATAATATGTGAAAGACGTAGCCATTTAGAAGCATTGCTCTTATGTTTTATAATAAAACTCAACAAAGATATTTCACTATATTTATACATCAATCCATCCATTTTATCTGCCTATCTATGAATATTTATTCCCAAAGAAATAAATCATAAAAATATACTAGAAGGTAAATGAATAGTAAAGAAAAAATAATAATGTACATAAGTAAAAACAAAAAAATGCTTCATTTGTTGAATAAAGATCCACTGGAGACACAATATTTCAAAATAGCCTTACAGGTATTGATCAACTTACCACCTATGCAACTTACGACCATTCGACTTTAGACCACAATTGCTAGCCATGACTGCTCCGCGTCTGGCAGTGCAAACATTGCCCAGCTGGGCATACGACAGTGCGGACGGCAACACTACCATCTCCGCGTGCACCATTTCAACTGTACATATAGCCTACTCAACTTACGACCAAATCGTGTTACGACCGGTCCGCGGTCCCGATCATGGTCGTAAGTCAAACACTAGCTGTATTTGGCAGAAGACTATTTTTTACATTGATCATATACTCCTTTTATTCAAAATGCTTCTAGAAAAATAGCTGCAGAAATTTAAATCTATGTGAAAGTTCTGGTAGCGAATTATATAACTACACACTTAGTTGAAAGTTTTCATCAAGTCTGAGGCAAGGATTTTGTAGTCTTGTTTCCAGGTTTCAATCACATATCATTGCTTTAGCTCTAATTCCTCAGACTTCTCCCAAAGACCTTCTTCCTAAATGAAGACCTTCTTGTTCCAAACAAATGCACTTGAATTTACAAGAATTCTGGCATGTAGTGAAATCTATATACATACCCACAAGAAGGATAAAAAACATGCATTTGCCCACACTGTCCATGAACCTGAATAGACCATCAAGCCAAGTAGTGAATGCCAATGAAAACCTAAACTCTACTAGGAGAGGATCAGCCAGTGAGACAAGGAATAAATGATTTTTATCTATGTCATTCTTGCTTTCCTCTCAGAGGATTAGATTATCCAAGCTTTAAAACAGTCTCTTTGGGAATTTCTCTGACTCCCATTTGGACAAACTCTGGCACCTCAGTGACTATCTTAGAAGGCACCTGCTAAATAACTTAACAATTAAAGATTGCTCCTCTCCAGATTAACACACTACGAATAGTAATAAATTACCACATCATCAGGCTATGTATTTAACATGCTGCTTTTATGTTTGATTGTGCCTTGTTAAAAAAAGAAACGTAATATTTCATATTTTGTCAACATAAACCAATTTGTTGTTTTCTCTGGGCACACATATAAGTGTAAAGGTTTGCACATTTTAAAGCATTCTGAACTTATTAAGTATACGGAATCTGACAATGACAAAAGATTTCTAAATCGTAAAGAAATTTTCCACCAATAAAACTTTTGCTTCCGTCGGAGCTTCCTTTTTTTTCAAAGACGTTTCATAATCTGAGGATGGGAAGTAAAGGGGCCATTTGATGAGGTCAGGATATCAAACAAACAGGCTCTCTAACCCTTAGGCAGTTTGCTTGGTGGCCCAACATCACATCTGGGTTGCAAACCTCCCTCCAGCATAACCCATATTCAGGCCACCAGGTTTACACAAAGAGACCGCCCAGCTGCTAGCTGGTAAAAGGCTCCCAGGGTCTCACATAGCCCCCGAGAACTGCGTAATTCAGTACAGAACCCGTCTATGCAATTACATGTCCCTGTAGATTACAGTGTAATTACACTGAGGAGACAGAAAAATAATTGCTTGTAACTTACACTGTGGTTGAGAAGGCATAAATAATCACATATGCACTATGTAATGATGTGTGATCACTTAGCCACTACTGTGTCACAGCTACCACATGTTTAGAAGACCCGCAGTGACCATAGGAGAAAAAAGCACTAGTGGGTTATTTGCAAACTGAAACTTAAATGCAGCTACCCCTTGCTTTTCCAGAGGATTGCGTTGGAAAAAATTTTATAAGACCCCCCAACCTACATTCTCATCAGGAGTTGAAAAGTGAGTAGTGTGTTAAGTGTTGCTTGATTTGCACATTTCAATTTAGCTTCTGTCATGTGACCCTTATTTTCCACTCCCTGACGTTTGATCTCTAGAAAGATACAGATAAAACTATGAAAGCCATTAAAAATTCAACCTGACACAGAATTGATATCTGAGAGATTATTCTAAATTTTTAAATCATTTACATGCTTAATTAATATTGTCCTAGATATTATTTGCTATGATTAAATCCCAATTCATGGCAGGAACAATTCCTTAGACTCATTTATTTGTTTAAATAAAGAAAATAAATATTCTATGTTCAAACAACAATATATAGTTTTAAGATGCCTTGTTATACATATGGATATTATGAATAATTCACAAACAACTACAAATTACTTAATTTACTTAAGGATAAAGCAAAAAAATTGTATGTCTTTGTATAATTTCTTCCAGATTTAAGAGTAATGTCTAATCTCTTTGCATCAGCAAATCTTGACCAATAATTGATGAAGTTTGGGAATAAATCCAGTGTTAAGTTAGGAAAAGCCTTTAGAATTTTGAAATACATTCTGATAATATATTAAATTTATTCTTTAAAATATAATGACCTTTCCATTGGAGAAAACAACTTTTTTTTTTTTTTTTGAGAGTGTCTCACTCTGTTTCAGGGTTTGAGTACAGTGGTGTGATTATAGCTCACTGCAGCCTCAGTCTCCCAGGGTCAAGAGATCATCTTGCCTCAGCTTTGTCAGTAGCTGGGACTACATGCACGTGCCACCATACCTAGCAAACTGTTTTGGTTTTTAGTAAAGACAAGGTCTCATGTATTGCCCAGGCTAGTCTTGAACTCCTAAACTTAAGCTCTCTTCCCACCTCAGCCTTCCAAAGTGCTAGGATTATAGGTGTGAACCACCATGCCTGGACAAAAACAACATTCTAATTATTTTAGAAGTGGTTAACAAAAATGTCTACAAAAAAATAAGCTCTTTCTAATGGATGCTGACAGAGAAAATCAATGTCAATGAGAATAATAGCTTGAATTAAGAAGAAAACACTGCCAAAACTAGTTTCAAAGGTGCATAGTTGGAAAGAAGTTTTTTTAAATAGCCATAAACAAAAGCTAAACATCTTAAGGTATAATTTAGCATAGAAATTTTCAGTCCTTTTTTATGCCATGTTTTTGCAAACTGGTGAAGCCTAAGACCTTTCACAAAAATAATATTTTCTAAGGCATAAGATAAAATACACAGGAGTTCTAAGAAAGTCCATTCTATAAATGTAATTTTTAAAAATATATTTGTGTGATGTAGTAAAAAAATATTTTTATTAGTAAATTAATGGGTATCTAATAAGTTTAAATGCATCTGTTAACTACCACGCTACTGCAACAACAGTCATTCAATATGAAGATATCTCTGTCCTGGTAGTGTGGTTTGTGCTCAGATTCATTACTGAAAGAAATGTTCTATTTGGGGTAAGCATTGTGAAATAAAATTTATAAGAGGCTGTTGGTTTGGACTGAGCTGCTAAGCACAACAGACCAAACCAAAATGGAGCTACTATGCTGAAGTTTCACTCCACAGAGACAAAACAGTGTTGTTTATCTGTCCTTACAAAAAAATCAGGAGAAAGATAATTGCCAAGTCCCCCAGTAGGCCAGCTTTAGCAGGCCAAATAAGGAAGTCCCGTCTGCTTTAACCTGCATAAGGAAATTAATTTTGAAATGACCAATCCACTTTTTGTTCCCTGTTTCTGCTTTCCTTAGCCCTTTTTGGTCTACAAAGCCAAACTCCTCTGTTCAACTCACAGAAACACTCCTAGTTTATAGACTAAGGTATTGCTCGATTCTAGAATCAGACATAGAAGTCAATAAAATCTTTAAACTAAATTTGTTGTAATTTTGTCTTTTGGCAGGATAAAAATGTAATTTTTTCCCATCTTAATCCACAGATCCCCTGAATTCCATTCACAGATTCTGGGAGGGTGGGTGACGGGAAGCAGGGTTGGGAGAGTGAGGCAGTGGTTGCTAGGTCAAAAGCCCCTGATTTTGTACTAGCTTCTAAATGATACTTAATGCATAATTGGTTATGGTGTCATTTCATTCTTGCCATCCCTGGGATTGAAAGAAAGGGGAAGACTACTTATTTTTTTTAACAAAGATACTAGACATGAAGAAAACACAACTAAGTAATCAAGCAATAGGATCCTTCTAGGAGTCGAAGAAAGGTGTTATCTGGTATAGAAAGCCTATTTTTCGCTACTATAAATTGTATATTGGGTGACAAAATAGTATAAGTAATGACTTACTTTCTTCATCACACCTCCATTCTCCTATCTACAAAACAAGGAAATTGGACTAGATGACCCGTTTTTGATAAACTAATCTTAAATCTACGCTAATTTGAAAATAAGACTACCAGGAAATCATTTTCCTATTCCTATCTTCCCTGCACCACCAGTCTATTTCTTTAAACACCTTTGTGTTTTTTTCTACCTTCCAACAGTTTATAAAATAGTTACAGATATTCCTAATCTAATTTTCATTATTGCAGGCGTACAACTGCAATGCCAATGTTTGAACTTTCTATACCCCCTGAAAGACATAAAATATTGTCTGCTCACATAGCCAAGCTTGTTGGCAGCTGAGGGAAAATTTCTATTCCCATGTGTACATACCCCTTCCCATGGGATATTTTCTCCTGAAACTTCTAAGTGCCCATCTCTCATTACGATGCTATTATTATTTATTGAGCTGTGAGAAGTGGTTGTCAGTACACATAGCAAAGAGGAACAAGCTTGCAACTTTAATAAGGTCCACAAGATAATTAAGACATACAATTTCTTCTAATGCTAGGCCAGGAGGACTTTTCAGCCTGTAATACGGATGACTAAATGCTTTCATGTTTGAATTTATATATGGCTATAAAATGTATTTTGACTTTATATTAAGTCAGCCCTTTCATTTGTCTTTATTTCTTCAGGCACATGAATGAAACATCTCACATCATATTTCACTAAAAAATGGAGAAGTTCAAGCTAGCTCTAGCTTCATCTATTTCTTTTTTCAAATGTATCTTGAACACTATGTGCCCAGTCATTTGCCTGCTCAGGAAAAAACAAAACTAAATGGCAACCCAGAATAGCTCCATAAATTTGCGTAATTCTGCCTCCCAATAAGGCATACCCATGCCCCTGTAAGGTGAGCAAGGGTAAGAATGACTAATGTCATTTTATAGCTTCAGTCTTATAGTCAATATAATTTTGGAGTTCCTACAATGATAGGCTCATTGAGGAACACATAATATTGATAGAAACTCCCTTTTCTCAAGGAGGATGCATCCAGTTTGAGACCTAACACTCAAATAGAAATGAATGCAGTGCAAGGGGCTCTGTTAAGAAGGAACTGATCTTAAGAAGTGGTAGAAAGAGGCATGGGAAGGGAAATACAACTTCTGTTTTGAGGCATAAAAAACTTAATGGAGATTATTAAACTTAAATAAGTCTTTGAAAATAAGGAGGACTTCATCAGGCAGATACTGGGAATAGGCATTTCAAAAAGAGGGAGCAGCATAAGTGAGATTGGAAAGGGAAAGAGACAATGTGCATTTAAAGAGTTTAAAGTTATCTAGTTATCTAGTTAAATTTAGCCTTATTATTCACTAGGCACTTGGATCATGTAGGAACTTAAGAACTGGAGTAAGGAGTTTGAAGTTTAGTTGCAAGGTCTTAGAGAGTCATTGAGTATCCTAAAGCCAGAGAGAGTTGTGCCTCAGTGGGTTTGAGTGGGACTTCTGAAAGCAGGGAATTCTGTTGGGAGCTGACTGACTTCTAGCCCTAAAGAGGAGACAAAGACTTGAACAAAGTGGTATTGCGAGTGGAAAGGAATGAATACTCCCAAAATACATAAAAGACAAAAAAGGAATCCAAGAGATGTTAAAGGACATGGGTAAGATTACATAGGGATGATGGGGGGCTGTGATTGACCCAGGAATTACACTTAGAGACCTTGAACCAGTGATTTTCATTGATACTTTTAGTGGACCATTTCTCTGCATATGGAATCAAGATAACTAAATAATAATCCAAAGGCAGATCTCATTTAGAAGCTGCATTATCAACTGATGCAAATTAACACTCATAGGAAACTTTGAACTGTTGTAACCATTAGAGTGGAAGAAAGGATAGAGAATACAAAAAAAAAAAGTTTCTCAAGAGCATTCATTACAGCGACTACCTGAGGAAATGTAAAATATAATTCTGAAAAATAAAAGTATCTAGTGTTATCATAATCAATGCATGAATTTGTAATATTAGCCATACAGTTAGTTTGTACCAGAATATATGGCCTCTGTGCTTTCACAGGGGGCATGCTCCATGGATAAGTTTTAATTTTAGTCTACATGAAGATTGGATGACAGGATATATAATTCTCTCAATGAGAAAAATCAAAGGCAAGCAATAACTGCAGGAGAAAAAGAAACAAAATATTTATCTCACTAGAAAAGCAAACCAAATGTTTTTCATGAGGTGTCATAGGCTACAGCACTCAATTTAGAATTAAAAGGGAAACTGCATTTGCTCTTGGTACTAGAAACTTTCTCCAAATAGCAATTCCAAATGAGTTTAAGACCTTGAACTAGTGGAGAAACAACTGTAATTATAATTGACTACTTGAATTTACAATGAACAATACTTACATTATAATCATGTGTTATTAGTTTTCACCTGTGAGACTCAACTTACAGAAAAGGTAGGAAAGATTTGACTATAGTAAGAGAACAGAATATATATGTTATCAAACTTGACAACTATCACCCAGAAGATTGACAATAGAAATTGGGAAATGAGGTGTCAGAAAGAGCTAAGACGAAAGATAACATAACATACATAGAGGGAATCGAAGAAATAATCAAATGATAAAAAGAATTTTAAGAATATAAATTAAAGATATGCAGTAATTCAATGGAAATAAATAAAAATTAAAAAGCTATCAAAATTGGGAAGAGGCAGGGTGGCAAGAGTGAGGTGGTATATAGGAGTTATCCCTCATCTTTTACATAAAAAAGTAAATAGACAAAAGTTAATCATCCAGAAAACAGTAGTATGAGAATATCATTTAAAATTATGGAGGTAACCACCAGAAACCTATGAACAGAAATGTTACAAGAGATAGTCTCTAAGGGAATGGAAGTAGTAGAGTTCATCGTGGGGGTGGGAGCCATTTATTTTCATGATGAAGTCTCCTACTCTTGCTTATTACTATGAAATATGACAAAATTAGTTATAAATTAATGCTAATAACAGTTTTAAATTAAGGAATGAAGGAGGATGAAGGAAAGAACTCCAAAGAGATAAAAATAACCATTCGGCTAGGGGCACAAGGGATCATGTGGGAAGGGAGAGAAGGAAAGAAATATAAGAAGATATGGGGGGGATATCCAAGATAGCTGAATAGGAACAGCTCTGGAGTGCAGTTCCCAGCTAGACCAATGCAGAGGGTGAGTTATCACCACATTTCCAAACATGGTACCAGGTGCATCTCAATGGGACTATTTGCACAGTGGGTGTAGCCCAAGAAGGGTGAGCCGAGGCAGGGTAGGGTGCTGCCTCACCCAAGAAGTACAATCCCCGGAGGACCCCTCTTCCTACCCAACAGAGGCCACTGGGGGCTTTTCCATCTGCTCCAACACTCCAGTTCAGATACTGTGCTTCTCCTGCAGTTTTTATCGCCCATAGACCAGGAGATTCCTGGGCCAAAAAGTGCCACGAGTCTCCAGCACAGCTGATTCAGCTGCTGCTGTGGGTTTCTGCACAAAAACTCACACAAATCTGGGCAGCCATTTCAACTGGCACTTGGAATGCCTGGGAGATAGAGCCTCCCATTCAACTGAAAAAGAGGGGGCTGAAAGCAGGAAGCCAGGTGATATGGCTCAGTGGGTCCCACCTCCACAAAGACCAGCAATCTGAAACACTCTGGATTCAGTTTTGCAGCAAGCGCAGCCAGACCTGGGATGGTCCAGCTCTGTAGGGAGAAGGGCGTCTGCCATTACTGAGGCAGTCCACCATTACTGAGGATGTCCACCATTACCGAGGCAGTCTGCCATTACTGAGGCAGACCGCCATTACCGAGGCAGTTCTAACTGTACCACTGTAACCAAAACCGCAAGGAAGTTTTCACAGCAGCTGGGCAGAGCCCACAGCAGCTCAGCAACACCGCTGCTGGTAGACTGTGACTAGACTACCTCCTTGCTGGGCAGGGCATCGCTGAAAAAAGGCAGCAGCACATCAGGAACTTATAAAGCCCCACCTTCCCAGGACAGAGCACCTGGGAAAAGAGGCAGTTATGAGTTCTGCTGTAGCAGACTTAAACATACCTGTCCAGCAGCTCTGAACAGAACAACAGAGCACCCAGCACAGCAGTTGAACTCTGATAAGGGATAGTCTGTCTCCTCAAGTGGCTCCCTGACCACCATAGATCCAAAGAGGCACCTCATGAAGGAAAACTCTGGCTGACATCTGGCAGGTACCCTTCTGGGATGAAGATAACAGAAGAAGAAACTGGCAGCAACCCTTACTGTTTCTGTAGCCCCCATGGGTGATTCCCAGGCAAGTAGGGTCTGGAGTGGACCTCCAGCAGTCCTACAGCAGAGAGGCCTGTTAGAAGGAAAACTAAAAAACAGAAAGAAATAGCTTCAACGTCAACAAAAAGGATGTCCACTCAGAGACCCATCCGAAAGTCCCAACTATAAAGACCACAGGTAGATAAATCTATGAAGATGGGAAAAAACCAGCACAAAAAGGATGAAAACACCAAAAACCAGAACACCTCTCCTCCTCCAAGGGATCACAACTCCTCAGCAGAAGTGAGCAAAGCTGGATGGAGAATAAGTCTGATGAATTGACAGAAGCAGGCTTCAGAAGGTAGATAATAACAAACTTCTCTGAGCTAAAAGAATATGTTTTAACCCAATGCAAAGAAACTAAGAATCTTGAAAAGAGGTTAGACGAAATGCTAACTAGAATAACCAACTTAGAGAAAAGCATAAATGATGTAATGGAGCTGAAAAACACAACAGGAGAACTTCTCAAAGCATACACAAATTTCAATAGCCAAATCAACAAAGCAGAAGAAAGGATATCAGAGATTGAAGATCAACTCAATGAAATCAAACAAGAAGGCAACATTAGAGAAAAAAGAGTGAAAATAAATGAACAAAGCCTCCAAGAAATATGGGATTATGTGAAAAGACCTAATCTACATTTGATATGTGTACCTGAATGTGACAGGGAGAATGAATCCAAGTTGGAAAACACTCTTCAGGATATTATCCAGGAGAACTTCCCCAACCTAGAAAGGCAGGCCAACATTCAAGTCCAGGAAATACAGAGAACACCACAAAGATATTCCTGAAGAAGAGCAACCCCAAGGCATATAATCATCAGATTCACCGAGGTTGAAATGAAGGAAAAAATGCTAAGGGCAACCAGAGAGAAAGGTCGGGTTACCCACAAATGGAAGTCCATCAGACTCACAACGATCTCTCACCAGAAACCCTACAAGCCAGAAGAGAGTGGGGGCTAATATTCAATGTACTTAAAGAAAAGAACTTTCAACCTAGAATTTCCTATCAATGAGAACACATGGACACAGGGAGGGGAGCATCACACACTGGGGTCTGTTGAGGGGGATAGGGAAGGGACAGCAGTGGGTGGGGAGGTTGGGGAGAGATAACATGGGGAGAAATGCCAGATATAGGTGATGGGGGGATGGAGGCAGCAAACCACCTTGCCATGTATGTACCTATGCAACAACCCTGCATGATCAGCACATGTATCCCAGAACCTAAAGTACAATAAAAAAAAAAAAAAAAGAAGAAGATAATTTTTTTTGTTAAAAGAATGATCTTTTTCCAAGGGAAAAAAAAATCAAAGTGAGGCCTATAAATGAGGTGGTGGAAGGGAAAAGTATAATGGAAATTATCTGAGTATGAATCTGAGAGAAAGCACTTGACATTACAAGGTTTATAGATCTAAAATTATTTGGTTAAAAATAGAAATATATTCCTGATGACAACATAAGATTTAAAAACTCAAATCCTGATGCTTGGAGGGGTCTCAGAAGGTTGGCATATTACTAAATAGATCTCCTAATAAGCATTTATCATGTTCTTTAAAGTCTTCAGAATAAATTTCCTCATATAAATGGAGTTCAAGAGCTAAAGCAGGAATCTCTTTCTGATTTTTAACCCAAGCATCACTGAAACCTGTAGAGAAAAGAGAATCTCTTTTCAGAAGTGGATTTCTTGGATTAAAGAGAACTAGCATTTGTAATTTGATAACTATTGCATCAATTTACAATCCCTCCTTCAAGGCAAAAAAAAAAAGGTGGTTATCAGCTTTATCAATACAGATTTTGATTTCTGGAGACTATTCATTTCAACATTGTAATTTAGAAATGTTGGGAGCATTCTAAATGTCCACTAATAGGAAAATGGTAAAAATTATACTATATAATGGAATGATATGCAACTATAAAAAAGAATGAGGAATTTTTATATCTATTGAGGTGAAATGTTCTTGAGGCTATATTGCTAATGAAAAAGCAAGGTGCAGGAAATTTGCATACTCTTCTGTTGTATAAACAGGGGAGAATCTTTATTCATATTTGTCTGTACATGTGTGTACACATGGGAAGGTTATACAAAACCTGGAAGCAGTGGTACCTGTGAAAAGGCCAAGAGTGAGCTCTGAGAAGATGAGGCAGAGGAGGAAATGAGACTTTCAGTATGTATCTTTAATTTCTTCATTTTTGAATCACGTAAATATATTAAAAAAACATAAGAGAAAAATACAAAAACAATAATATTTTATAAAGCTACATTATTTTATATAGTAAATTTACTTGATGTTTCTGTTGATAAAATATTCAGACAAAAAAATGATTTTGCTATAACTTAATAAAAATGTCAAATTAAATTGATACAGATTTTTTCAAGCATAGACAAGCTTCCAAAAGTCAAGTACTGTGAGTTAATTTTATATATAATTACATACCAGATTCTGACTTTTAAGAAGTCACTTAAATGTATAATTAATATAATCCACCATATTAATAGTTCTAAAAATAAAAATTACCACATTAAAAATCAACACAATTTAAAATCTCTTCTGATAAATGCATTAAAAAATAGCAATAGGTGGATACTTGTCTAGCCTAATAAACTATATTATCTTAGCATTATACTTAATGTTGAGAGATATTCCCAAAGATGCCAGAAAAAAAAAATGATGTCTGTTACTACCATTAGAGTTTAACATTCTACTAGAGGTACTAGACAATATAATTAGACAACAGAAAAATGAGCAGTATAAAAATTTAGACAAAAAGGAAAGAAGGTTATCCCAATTATCAAATATTGTGACATTTGAAAGATTCCTCAAAGATTCAACAGAAAATTTAATTGAGTAAGATAGTTACTTGTTATTTGGAACATGATACTTCCATATTCACAAATAACAACCATATAGTAAATATAATGGAAAAAATCAAAAAAAGATTTAAGTAACATGGTTTTAAAAAAATTATGAATAACTGATTTTTGTATTCATTTTTATAATTTTTAAAATTTTATTATCTATTCACAAATCAGAAGCAATCATATGCATATGAGTTGGGCAAATAAAATCAATACACACATGAGGGTTATTATTTGGCATAGAGGGTACTTCTTGTTAGTAGAAGAACAAAAAAATAAATTTTAATGGAATAACCCTATTTAAGAAAATAAAAATTAAATAAAACCAATAGGGAGAGCTGAGAAATATTCTTGAAATTTGAATGGAAGGGATAGAAATTAGAAAGAGCACAATTGTTCTTATCTATGAAGTTTCAAGTTTTTTTAATGCATCTTTGTCATATCTGTCTTATGAATATCCTAAGAGTTTATGTTTAACTAGATGAATTGATAAATAGCAATAATAGTATCTACTATCATCCATTAGGCAAATGTCATGTACCAAGAGCCAGTGTTCAAAAATATTCTATGTTCATTTTCTCATAAGATATTTACAATAACCAATGTAAATACCACAAAACTATTATTTCCATTTTGCAGATGAACCCTAAGAGGCTCTGACAGGTAAATCAATGTCTTGGCTAAAGTCATAAACCTGATACAAGGCACAGTCTATTTCCCAATCCCAATCTCAGCCTCAGACAGGACACTCGTGTTCTTTGCACAGTTCTCATAGCCTTCCAGGATATGTTCTTTGAACAGTTCTCACAGTCTTCCAGGAAATGTTGCTAACATATGAAAAGCCTAGAAAATCTATAACCATGAGAGTAATTCCCCACTGACAGTAATAGTAACAATATTTCCTACATCTTCTTACATTAACAATAAAAATGAAGGAAATCACACACACATTGATAGCTTTCATATTACAAAAAAAATTGTGGAACCTTTTGTAACCTATTGGATCCATGAACTAGGTACATATTTGTTGGCAATAACGTTTTTTGCATAATTACTTGTTCTTGGGAAATGTTATTTATGTTGAAAGTACTCGTATTTATCCTAAAAAAGTGATATAAAAAATCACTCTATTTTTCTTTTGTGAAAGAAAGAATCCCCATCATATACATAGCCTGACAGGCATATCTTAAACCAAAGGAAGCCTTTTGGATGAAAGCCAAACGTACCTTTCTAAGAAAAATTCTTTGATCATTAGGAAATGACAATTTGCACTTTAATATTTTTCTTATATAAAATTGTACTGGATTGAGCTGAACTCTGTAAAGCATTTACTGACTATATTTATGGGTAGTATGTTTAATATGCAATAATATTTGATTTGCTTTTTATCCTCCTCAGCCCCTTTAACCTCTAGACTCTAATGACTTCCATATGACTAGCCAAGTCTATTTTTAGACTGTTAATTATCTGTCCCTATTTTTAGCCTTCTTCTGCCTTTGGGTTGCTGATTATTGTAGGATCTAAAGTGCCTTCTCAAATTTTAATGATGTTGTTCTGTCAGATTAGAGACCAATTCTGTCATTGAATACTAGACTTTCTCTCCTGATACCAATCTCTTCCACTTTTCTTTTTCTCCCAGCAAATCAGCTGGGACAATAAGATTCAATGTATTTGTCGAAGAGCTCTAAGTCATATAATATGCTAGATAAATATCAAGCATGATACCCACTTTCAAAAGGATTTCAGCCATGTGGCTACCATTAAGTCGAAGAATAGTAAATTCGCCTGTTAAAATACTTTGGAAATTTTTGTTGAAAAATTAAGTTTTGCACATGTAAAGCAACCTATGTAGAAGGTTCATTTCTTGCCCTAGACATATTTTTCTTATTTTAGCATACAAATGTGCAATAAGAGATACATTTAATATCAATAAGATGATCCAATTGCAGTCTTTAGACACCTGGCTCTTCCCTTTGAAAATTCCCAAGCATAATAACATTACAAATTGGCTGGCTTTAATCTGTTCTTCATCATAAGAAATTGTCAGGCTGTTTTCTTTTCCTTTCTTGTTGCGCATGTGTGTTTATATTTTTGTGTATGTATTTAAAGAACAATGTAGACTAAAACACTTAGAAAATTTTGCAAATAGCTAACGTTAAAATCCAGCATTTCTTCTTCTATGTGCCTACTACATATAGTAAATTAAAAGAGAGCAAAATAATGTTCTAAGAATTATATCATATCTTAATCAGTTAGGTTTTTTTTAGAAATTAGTCTATACTCAAACAGGAAAATGGCAAGGAAAAGATCCTGCCCTAAACCCATGCTATGTCACTTTTCAACCTTAAATCTCTCTCTTCAAAGCTGACTCCAAATATCTAGAAATGACATTCTCTCTGTTTGCAAGGATGAAGGAGGGGTTGGAGGGCATTCTGGGGACAACTGTGAAAGTGGGGAATTAGGCACCACTGTGGTTTATAAAACACTTGTGTTGATTTTTTTGGTTATTGCATTTAATGTTTATTTAATGTTTTTAAGCTAAATACCATATTCTCAAAAATGTGAAAATAATTCACTAAACACCTTAACAAAGGCAAAGTGTATAAAAATGCCTCATAAACTCTAAAATAACTCATAAATAGAATTACTTTTTGTTCCTTTAGGGTTGTAAGAATTAGAAATTATAGTACATGGACAAAGAGTATTTAAACATAAAGATATACTGATAGCCAAATTTTGAAACAAGAATGTGTTTGTTTCTGTAGTCTAATTCATTCTTGTACTCTTAGAGAAATATGCTTCAATGAACCAAAATAATCATGAGGCTCTGTGTCCTTTTTATAAAATATTCATCCCAAGAGAAGATGTCCCTTCAAGAAAGGTACTGAGTGATTACATGGTCATACATGCCTTATAAGGCACAATTCAGATTGCATGGACTACAATATAAATCTTGTGTTTCTTTTAAAACCATTCTCCAAGTAAGTCTTCATATGAAAAAGCATATAACACACAACAAGATCACAACTTACATATCCCCTGGCAAAACATTCCTTCCAGGCCTGATCTATATTAAAGCCTGACAAGGCATTAATCAAAAAAAAAAAAAAAAAAAAAACAAAGAAAGAAAGAAAGAAAGAAAAAACATTTTAGGATTCTATTTTTGTTGTTTGATGTTGATATGGGAAAAATAGTCCTTATTTTGTAAATTTAAGTTTTCTAGTAAGAAATATTTTAGAATAAAAGATTTTATTACAATGTATTATAAAAAGGATAAATTAAATCTGCCCCTTAACAAAATATATAAAAGGTGATTCAGATTTCAAACAGGAAAGTTCACTATTGGATTCCCACCTTATATGTCTGCTAAAAAAAAAAATTAAGAAACAGTGTGTTTGGGTCTAAATCTAATCTGTCAACAAAATGCAGAGAGATGAGTCTTTCTTTATTTTTAATTTGTCTATCTATACTATAAGGACAAAATTTTCATGGCAAAGAACATGATTTCATGTCTGACACCCCCAGTTAGAAGAATATTAACTCATGCATTTATTTATTTAGCAAATGTTTAGTAAAGTTCCATAATCCAATAATCACCACAAGTGTCTCCTTTAGCCCAACAGGAAACATTGGAGAAAAGTTCATACAATTTCAGAAGACTGAGGAAGCTTTCAAAGCAATATTCTGATGCTAATAAGAAGTGGAGGAGTACTGTAGAGTAACAATAATTATACCAGCAACTATTTTTTTGAATAATTTCTCCATCCTTGACATTTTATTATTATCTTTAACATGTACAATAACTCTGTAAGAGATATATTATTATTCAGTTTTTACTATGAAAATGCCAATATAAATTTGGAAGAGTGATTTTGGTTGTTAAATTCTCTTACAAGAAATAGGGATTCCTCTCTGCCTTCTCCTGGAGTAACACAGTAGCATCTGATTGCTTGACATGTCAAACCCAAATGCATCTCTGTAGTATTTGACATTCTCCCCCATTCCCATGCCCCATCCGCTATCCTTGCTAAATTTGGCAGGACTGCTTGCTGTCTTCCAGAATTTTCTAAAATCCACTTTCTAGAATACCAATGTGCCTCAAGACAACTGAACAACATCCCAGTGGCAAAAGATGTTATAGTCAGAATAGTTTTGAAAATACTAATACTCAGTTCCACAGACTTAGTTTTCTTGGGTTTATTTTTTTTCATGGCAGTATTTCTCAGGAATATTTACTGTGGCAATATGTGCTGAGAATCTCTAAATTCTGAATGTAATTTGCAACTTTTCTCAAATTTATTTAATTCCCAAACTTTATTTTTTGTGGAACACTTATCCCTTATCAATCACTCATAGGATGTTACTGTCTGTAGGATCTAGTTAGGGAAGAGTGGCTGCATGTATCAGTACTCAGGTATTCACAGTACAGAACCACAAGCGTTCTCTCTCCTCATTCTCTGTCCATGAGATGCCTTTCTCTTTTTCCTGTGTCAATCCAGGTTTTTAGCTTCATGTTAAATCTCATTCAAAACATCTGGAGAAACCTTGCCCTGGTGGGTTTTATCTCTTGGCTTTCGTTTTGATTTCCACAGCACCTAGATGCTTTCTGTAAAACGTTATTTATAGTGTCCTGTGACAAACACAGGTATAATATTGTTAACCAAAGGAATTACATGTGATTTTAAGAAATATCATTTGGCTGCTTTTGAATACAATTTGTTGAACCTCTGTAATGACATATCCAAAGAGTACAAACACTAGACAGCAGTGGCATCTTCCCTTTCAACATTGTATCCCTCAGTCCCAGCAGAGAGCTTCCCATAAAGCAGCGGCTTGACCCTATTTGTCCCCAACTTTAAGCAGCAAACTTTTTTCCTTAGGAAAGATAAACCTATACTTAATTAACCGTAATATGAGGCAGCAAATCACATTCGAAGGAAGATCAGTTAGGGTTTTATTTTTCTTTGTTTTATTCAAGGCCAAGTTCTCCTAGAAAGAAGAGTCTGAGACTAGAGCTTTGTGCAAATTTTGTATTTGAGGAAATGAAACCAAGAATAGGAACAGAAGACTTGGAAATCCTGATTTACAATGCATTTAGATCACTACTCTGACCAACTGGGGCTCAACCCCATTGGGAAATCTTGAAGAGTCCTGTAGAATGAGCTCCAGAATCATCTGCCCAAATGATGCCCTAACTCTTGTCTGCCATTGGTTAAGCGTTGCCCCAGTAGTTCTAACCCTTTGGCATTTCCCGGCTATGCACATTTTACATGTCCTGAGATTCTTGCCCAAAGGCAGGAAGCAAGAATTACAGAATGTAGCTGAGGTTAGCAGCATCAGATTAAACCGGTACAAAGCCAGACGTTTCAGAAATGAATAGAGAAAAAAGTGAACAGAGGATGTGACAGAGCCCAAGAGGTGGTTGGATTTACTTCAAGTTCACTTTCACTCAACAAGGTGTTGTTGCCTTTTTGAAAGCCTTCCCTTCAATACTTCCCAGGTAGCAGGAAGAGTCAAGATGTGGAAAATCACTGAATGCTAAACCTCTGAGAAAGAGAAACAGGATTTCAGGGTAATATTTGGCAAACAATTTCAGCAAAGTGCTTGGTAGATGCAAAGACTTATACACCATTGATTCCACTTTGTGTAACAGCCATTATAGTTTTGAAAAGGTACATGATCACATGAAGATTCACTGTAGTCAAGAAAAATCCTAAAAGCAAATGCAGCCCTCATGGATATTTGCACAAAATTATACATCAGTTAATTTTAAAATAAGGCTGTCTACCAAAGGGCCCAAACAAATGGAGAAATTACCATGAACTTGATTACATAATGTAGATGCTAGTGACTTATCTTAGCAAAGAAGGAAATGGCAAAGACTCCTAAATTTAGACTCTCTCTGCATGTCACAAAATATCTAATGGTACTGTAAAAGTCTCAGTCTGAATACCAAGCTTTGCTCTCTGTATTTGGTCCCCTACTCCTTATCTCCAAGTGGGAAATGGGGTAAAAGAAACACAAACAATTTTCATATAAGAGGAAAAGAGGATGAAAGTGAGAAATAACCAAGAAGAGAAACACCAGAGAAAGAGGCGCAAGTAAAGGTTTCAAAAGTGAGAGAGGGAAAAAAAAGGAAAACTTGCTGCTTATCCTTAATCACAAGTGACTTATTTAAATAGACAAAATGACAGGCTGACCTCCATCTATTTTAACTGCCAAATCCTATCAGCAGGGTGTGATTACCGCCCAAGACCACCTTTGGGGGAGGGGGGTGATTCTCAACCTGGCCTGAGAATCCCTGACATTCTTTCCTCCACCCAGAAATCCGGAATTCTTCTAAGGAAACATTTGTGGCCATTAAACCAATTGGAGTTGAACTCATGTCCTAGAGGTTGACAGGACAATTTATGAATGTGCTCTATAACCAAGTCTGGATTAAAAAAGAAAATCATGCACAATTTTTTCCTTCTTTCTTCTTTTTCTAAAGTTTTACAAGATGTTAGTATCCTTAGATCTGTATCTGAAGAAAACTACCAGTTTCTGGCCTAGAATTTCCTGTTCTTAAAGAACTTAATCTTTTATATCAAAAACAAAAATTAGAAAGACGTAGGTCTCAGGAAAAGTTAACTAAAATTGTGTGTCACAAGTTAAAAAGAGAGCTAAAAACAGTCTAAAATAGCAGACATACTTTCTGCAGCTATATAACCAAAAAGAGATAAATAGTTCCTTCAAGTTAAAAAAATAAGGCCACAAAAGGCCACAATCTGATGTGCCAGCCTTTTAGAAACAGGTAAGTAAATAAACTTTTGAGTATGTTCCCTTGCTTACTTAATGGAATAGTTTTCCAGGTAAAATGAACTAACAGAGAGAGAGAGAGAGAGAGAGAGAGAGAGAGAGTGTGTGTGTGTGTGTGTGTGTGTGTGTATTTTCTTACCCGGAAGAATAAAATTTAATGTAATTCATTTTTACTTTTTTCCAAATATTAGGTTTGAGATGGCAAACGTAAATATCTATGGATAATTAACAGTAAATAAACCTGATACTCATTAAATACATAAAATTTTGTTCTATGCTTTCAGCCTCAGCAAACTTCCAGTACAAAATTCAAACCAAGACAAATAATTTTATATATGAATGCACATTTATAACAACTTACATATCAATCTAAGAGGTGTTCTGAGTTAAATTTCCAAAAAGTTTGCTCTGAAAATTAGAAGTTCATTTTCTTAACATCTAAACCTAAGTGCCTAAATTTTTCTGTAAATGCAATGTTAGTGTTCCCAGGCATTAACTGGATAATCGAAATCTCTTAAGTCGGTGACTTAAGCTACCTTTATGTTTCCAGCTGTTCTCCAGAGCAGGGAAAATCTCTTAGACTATGATAGAATGCCACTCTGTTGCTTTAGTCCCACCTAAAATATATTACCCATGGACCATCATGATTTTCCCCTTAAGTACACACTTTAGCATTCCAAGCATTAATCTCTGTTGGATTAACAAAGAAAACAATCCATGTTAAAGCAATGAAAAGTTGTTTTTGTTCAAAATGATGAAAAGGAAATTCTCCAATACTTTAACTTTTCATGTCCATGGTTGGAAAAGAAAACATTCAGGATAAAATGACATTTCAATTATCCTAAGTAAAAAAAAAAAAGAGGGGAACACACACACACACACACACACACACACACACACACACACACGGGAAACCACAATATATTCTATGTAGATCTGATGGTGTTTTCTTTGTTCATTTTAGTTCAAGATGAAACAGCTGTTCATTGTTTAAAATAGCATCTCACATTTAGATCTTTTTCGCGTCAAAAGGAAGCCATCTTATCCTTCCAGTTTGCTAACATTAGAGAGGGGTAAACACTCATTTCCTACTTATATTATTTATAATGCAGACTCCTGAACTTTTGCATCCAGTGTCAGACTGACCCCTCTCCTACGAGGTTTTGAACCTTCCTTCCCCTGACCCCATCAACAGACCAGAGTAACCTGAAGGTCATATTTTTCCTTTAATTCATCTTTTAAACACACATTTCCTTATTAGAATCCAGCAGCTCTGGCTAATCCAAGCGTTTCTCCTATAAAAGGTGGGGATGGCAGTTATTTTATGACATTTTATCAGTGGGCTGATACCAGAGTCTCTAAAGAAAATTCTTAATGGTGGTGAGATCTTTACAAGAGTCTCATGTTTCCACTCCTTCACTCAGAGCCATAGGTCTGTAAGTACCTGCCAATTTGATTTGAAAACCACATCTTGGCTCTTGACAAAAAAAATATATCTTTTATAACTAGGAGTTTTCAAGCTGTTTAATCTAAATAGCTTGAAGCATGCCTGCAGACCGTATGGCAGAAAAGCAGAAAGATATATCTCTTTCAAAGGGATCCTTTAAAATAAATCCTCTGCCTTTAAGTTAGGGGGCATTTTAGAACCTGTCACACTAAAACTGAATGGTCCACCTAGGTTGAATGCCAGATCCACACTGCCCAATTCCTTTCCAGATAAAGAAGTAAGTTGTCATTACATTAAAATATTAAAAACTCTGGAAACTCTATAGTTAGCAGACCCAGGGATTTTTCTTCTCTCACAAACTAGGATAGTATTACAATGATAATGGGACTATTTTACATATATTTTTTAGAAATACAAATAGTTCCAAGACCTGAATCCAAATTATAAAACCCCTTTAATGAAAAGTTGAAGGTGGAAAACATTACATAATTCAAAAAACAAACTTTGGAAATCAACTAGTCACACACCATTAATTTGTATATAAGGAAACTGAGGTCCCAAGGGACTAAAGGTCTGGTTTATTATAGATTTTGTTTGTATTTGCTGAATGAAGTACATGATTGCTGTATCACTCTCTTGCAAAAGAGAGAGCCTGGGACACTAACAATAAGCCTGCCCATCACAAATGTCAATTCAACTATTAAAAAATTAACACTGAGACGGAACTCGTCATTTATCCTAATCTAGTTAAAACCAAAACTGCTAAATGAGAAGTTATTTTATTTGTTTTTCAATTAGTTATCTTGAATTCTTGTAGGATGTCCTCGAACTTCCTGCAATTCTCCATAGTATTAAAGAGATACTTGTCCATTATTCAATGTTTATTGCCAGCCTTTGAATATTTATTCATTCAAATGTAGCTTTCATGTCCTCTAAGCTCCTCTAAAAAGCCATTTCTTTTTATAACAAATGATCTGAATTTTATCTCCAGACAGTTTTGGAGCTTATGAAACATGAATATGACAATAGTCAAAAGAGAATGGGAAATTCATGTCACAAATGATTTGTAACCTTTCCCTCTTTCCCATCTGTAAATACCACTGTTCTCTTCTTGCTACTGGTGCCGAGTATTTATTCTCTATTTCTCATTTTGCCCACTAAGAAAATGGTGAAGAATCTGAAAGAATGGGCATGTCTGAGATCCGGCTGGTTCCCACCCTATTGAGACCCTGTCTCGCCCACGCAAGTGGCACTCCATAACCTTATTTCCACTGACATTTTTTTTTTTTTTGCATCTTAGAAAAACTGGGCACTAGGAAGTATGTACACCCCCAGGATCTTGAATTTACCCAATCAGACCTTACTCAGCAGCTCAGTGTCTTAATGACTCTGGCAAAATGGCATGGGTCATATTTTCACATGGATGAACTATTCCTGAACAATTTCTCCAGTGTGTAAGGCACAAATAGGCTTTTCTTCAACATCAGGCATGCATGTCTTCCCCGCCTCTTGCTTTTTAACAAACATATGTATTGTGGACAGTGCAAGAGAAATTCTATTCCCCATTAATGTTTGAGTTTCTCTCCTACCCACCCGCTTTTTCTGTGCCTTTCAGATGTCTCTCTCTTTCTTGACATTTCAAGATATTTAAAAAGTAGAGGACCTCTTTCCTTATTATTTTTGCCTGTGAAGATAGATAAAATTGTATGGCCAATGTATTTCCCACTTCACTCTTTCTACATAGGAATCTGGAGCAAAGAGTGTCAATTATCAGAGTCATCTTGACACTACAGAATCTGTACTTTTCTCCTCCCTGGAAATGGTATCCATTCATTCTATTTCATAAGATGCCAAGTTTGGGGCTAGAAATGGGAACCACTGCAAATTAAAATCCTGGATGTAATCCGTCAGTTCATTTGTGCCGCTATAACAAAATACCTAACACTTAGTAATTTATGATAGATATAACTTTATTTCTCACAATTCTAGAGGCTGTGAAGTCCAAGATAAAGGTAACATTAGTCTCAGTGTCTTGTGAGGGCTCTGGTCTCCAATTCCAAGATGGTGTCTTGTGCTAGGCCCTCCAGAAGTGCAAACATTGTGTCTCACATGGCTAAAGGCAGAAGAGCAAAAGGGGCAGAAGCAGTAAATAGCTCCCTTACATCTCTTTTATAAAAGCACCATTTCCATTCATACAGGGTCTGCCCTCATGACTTAATCACCTTCCAAAGGCCCTATCTTTTATTATTGTCACATTGGAAATTATATTTCAATATATGAATTTGGGGGATACATTCAGACCATCACAATAACTATACCATAATTGTTGTTCTACTTCCACAAGAGAATGGAATCATCATACAACTTCTACATCCACTACTTGTTATCTAAGTAAAATAATACTCTATGTTGCACTTTAACATAGTAGGCAATCAGTACATATTGTTGAATGAATAAATGACTGAAGAATCAGATCAGAAGGAATCTCATTTTTTCTTATTTTTTTTCCTGTCATATCCTCTGATTATTCCTCATAAAATTAAGCAACTCTAAAGCAGTCTTTCCTGGGGACGAAATAAAAAATGTTTCTTTACAGAAAAAGATAGTGCAAAGTACATCCCAAGGAATCAGGTTGTTTACTTCTAAAGGCAATAAAAATGAAAATTTTCCCATGATGTAACACAATGTGTTGCAAAACATCAATCAGGCACGGGCTGAGCGCACATTCTTGATGTTATGACTTGGCAGTCATTCAGTAGCTCTATTCAAAAACTTTCTCCCATCTTTAGAGTCCTTCTAATGTCAACATGATCAATAATAGGAAATAGGTCTACAGAATCATTTATTTGAATAAAAAGGAAAAGATCATTGTCAACTATATGAAATAAGTTATCAATTCCTTCTCCAAAGTCATTTCTACAAAAAGATTGAAGGATGACACAGGGCCATCTCTCAGAAAGAAATGACCAAAGTACAAACTCTAAGTGATGATATTAGGAAAACAGTCTTAAGAAATCTGCTTCCTCTCTTCTGAAGCTCTACTACACTTATCAGCGTGTCCTGATTGAACTGTGTCTGGGGTTTATTTTCCAAATACAGACATTTGCCTCTGTCTTAAAATAATCCCCAGTTTGGTTTCCCAGCATCACTTTAGTGACACAAATTGTCTGACTCTCTGGGGACCTGGAATATTGGGTGGTGCCTTAATATAAGTTATGATAAAAGAAGAAAAGATCACATTTTTGTTGGCTTAAAATAAATACCTTAATGAAACATTATTTTTTCTCAATACCAACCCTACCAATGAAAGCTTTCTGACTTTTCCAGAATGAGTGTGAGCATAGTCTAATTTTTTCTTAATGATAAAAACAAAATAATTGTTGGAAGCCAAGATAATGACTGGATCACTCAAAAAGCCAACAAGTTTTTCGCCACACTTCACAAGACAAAGGGGTGTAGTCTGTCTGGGGAACCAAGAATTTAAGAACATTTCAGGTGTCTGTCTTGAAATATACAAAGAAAAGTTAATTTCAATATTCATTTTAGTTCTAATTGTTGATTAGATGCTTTCGTTTATTAATAACATGAATTAGGAGCTCGACTTCACTCAACCAGACAGTTATAAATTGTCATAGGAGTTAGAAGTTTTGTGATTGTAACAACTGCACATTCATATCTCTGAACTAGACATCTTATAATCAAGCTGGTCAGAACGTTGACATTGAATCAATGAAACCATGCAGTAGTAGTTTTTATAAGAGCAACTAAAGTCACAAAGAATGGTACCACAGGTGCTTTATGTCACTCTGCCTTTCTCCATTAACCTCAAAAGGTCCCCAGAGGACTCCTTGCCAAGTGAAAGGGAAACTGCTCACTGCCAGAGATCACTGCTATCCAATTCTCCAACACGATCACACAGACCATCATGCAGTGACTTTCTATAGTTTCCATGTTGTTGGCAAAATTGCCAGTTCCTACAGAAATGACTTCTCATAGCAAGGCAGATGGGGTAAACAGGTGCTTGGGACTTTCTTCCTTAATTCCTGCAGTAAGCACTCACTGGGATGCCAGAATAACACAGAAGCCTCTCTTGAGAAAGTCACTCCGCGGTCCTATCTTCTGATCTATAAAATGATGACCAGACTATCAGGTTATATGCAGAGTAGCTTTTGTGTAGAATCACCAGCAGCAGGAATATATGTACCATACAGTTTTATTTCCCCTAAAAAGTCATAATTTAGCATATATCACGCAAGTCTGGAATACAATCTGGCTGACTTCTTAAAAACATTGACAACCTTAAATATTTTAGCAAGAGATTTATTTAAAGGTATCACTATGGGAGATTACAACATATTACATCTATTAATACAAAACCAGGAAATTCCTGTTCAGGTGTTGGGATACTTTCTTCTATATTCTGCATATTAGTCAGCCTGTGAATATGGATTTGGCTTTTGGAAGTGACCAATCATTATTATCAATTGTATAAATGAGATAGGTGATGAAGGTGGGCAGTGCAAATTTAGATCAAAAATGAAGTGTGACTATAAATATAACAAGACTGATTTTCCACCACCAGTCACAAGCCAAGCCTAAGGGCAATTCCAAGGCTGAAGCTATGGATGAGAGGGTGATGTGACAGGGACAGCTGTCATCAGTCATCCTGCTGACCTCCAAGGTTAATTCACCTGATCTGGCTGGCTGACTGAGGGTCATCTCCATCCACCCTCACTACCCCACGGGCATCCCTTTTGAAACTCCTTGAATGATAATAAAAACAAGGAGAAGAGAGCCCTTCTTTTACCAAGAATGGCTATTCATTCTTTCAAAAAGTGTTTATTGAGCTTCTTTTATATGTCAAACATTGTCTAGGATATGCTGAACAGCAAGACAGACAGACTTCTACACTCAGAGTTAGGACATGGAGAGTTTTTAAGATGAAATCAATGATAATTGTAAATGCCAATAAATATAATGAAGAAAAAAATGGGGCCATGAGACAATGAAAGCCATTACATTAGGAGGTTAGAGCAAGTCTCACTCTGAGAAGGTATCATTTCTGCTAAGACCTGAATGATGAAAAGTTGCCAGGCCAGCCATGATGAAATCATGGGGAGAATTTGCAGGTTGAGGGAGGAGGAAGCCTCAGAATTCTACTATAGGATGAGCTAGGTAGTTTATAGCACTTGATGGAGTCAAGTGCCCTGTTCCTGAGTATAATATGAGCAAGGTCCATTATATATACAAGTGGTTGTATTCTCCTACCACAAGCATCAAATTGTTGGAGTTCCTAAAATCTTTCGGCCAAAGTAGCATCCAAACAGCAATAGGTGTGGACTTTCCCAAGGACACCCCTTGGAAAGAGATAACACTGACATGGTCACAAACGTTCTCAGGTGTTAGAATGTAAATGAAGTATTTCCTAAGAGTTATACCAAGGGAAGTTTCACACATTTTTAAAAATGATTGTGGCCAGTATTTAATTTGGGATTTTTTTTTCTAGGCCTAAACATTTGCTTCCTGCTCAGGCAAGCTTGAGAAGACAGGATCAAGGGAGTTTTGTGGTCCAGTGAGCAAAGGATGGGAAAATCAGAAAGATTTTGAGTTATAATCCCAGTTGAGCTACCAGGTGACCTTTAGGCAAGTCATTCGACCTCCCTGTGCCTCATGCTCCCAGCTGGAAAATTGGATAAGACCAGCAGGATATCACTGAAAACCAGATGCTACACCGAACTCAAGCTTTCCCAGCTCAATAAATTACCACCAAACAGGCGGTGGGGGGGTGGGGGGGTGGCCAATCTATCAGCCCATGTGAAATGCCCAATTAATGACATTAGGTCACTCTTTATATTTAAAAGTTATTAATTTCTCCCATATTCATCAAAACAAACTAATAAAATGAGTAATCCAAACACAAGTATTCTTTCCTGAGATGTTTAGAAGTGTCGCTCTGGCTTGCCTTGACTTTGCCATAGCGTATTTGTAGGTTAATAATTGTTACAATCCCAGTCTTGCCTCATTACACCTTCCCATGGCAAGTCATGCCAGTGTCAATGACACACAGCTAGAACAACAAAGAGAAGGTCAAAACAGGAGTTTATTTCTCCATGTTTCAAACAAAATAAACTTGCAGTTTCTATATGAAACAGGACAATAATGTTTTGTGTTATATATTAACATGATTTAGATGGAGAGCAAAAATTCCATCACTCATCAGAATGTTTTGTCTCTGTCAATAATGAACAATTTTTTGCATACAAAGACTAATTCAGGAAAAAAAAATATTTAAAACTGGATTTTCTTAAATTAAAACATATTTATTAGTCTCATGGAAAAAGGTATATTAATTCAAGTTAAATCATCTACTTGACCAACTAGAAGGACGTGCATGAGGAAACTGACATTGCTTTTCCCCATGATAGTTAACCTGTGAGTATATTTGAGAAGTAGCAACTTTCTAATTTTTTATTAATTAACTTTTAATTTACAAATAATAATTGTTTATATATATCAGGTAAAATGTGATGTTTTGGTCTGTGAACACATTGTAGAAAGATACATTAAAGCTAATTAACATATCTATCACTGCACCAACATACTTTTTTGTGGTGAGGACATTGGACATCTATTCTTTTAGCAATTTTGAATTACACAATACATTGTTGTTAACTGTGGTCATCATGCAGTGCTATTCATCACTAAAACTTACTCCGCCAGTCTAAAGAAAACTTTGTGCCCTTTGATCAATATCTCCCCTTGCCCCATCTGCTTCCTCTCCTCCCCAGCCTCTGCTAACCACCATTTCTACTCTGCTTCTATGAGATCAACTTTTTTAGATTCCACATATAAATGAGATCATACTTAAAATTGGGTCACAGATAGTATCACAAGACTACAAACACCACTGATGGGTAGATGGGCTCAAAATACACTAAAGTCCATCTATGTGTAATAAATATCTGCATATTGAACAATATCCTAGTGTCTGGCTTAGCGGAACATTTTTAATGCTATGTGAACATATGTAGAAAGAAAATTAATTAAGCAAGCTGAAGACATTAAAATATCACTGTGGATGCCAGTTTATGCCTAACATTACTCCAAAGGAATATGCACAGAGAATGCATGTGGTATGAAAATACATTTATGAAAACTTCATTTAGTGCTCTCTTTTCTGCTTGAAAATGTAACACACAACAGCTTCTTTACTCTGAGAGACTTGGGAAGAAGCATGGATGCCTTCTTGTAGTACAATGCCTGTGAATAAGACAGCTTTTGTGTGGTTGATTTTTTTTTTTTTAGGTCAGTGAAGTGATGTGACAGACAGACATGATGGTTGTTTTTTTGTTTGTTTCTTAATTAAATGTTGCCAGCTATTTTTGGGACTTAATTCTGATATAGTATTTTTCTGCCTAAGCACAAGTTTTTATTTTCTTAAAGATCCACTGACAATATAGATAGGGAATGGGTGGCTGATGTATATGTAATTGAGTGACCTTGGTAACAGCTATGTAACTAATGACTCAGGAACTCATCTCACTCACCTATAAAATAGAGAAGGTAATAATACCTCTCTTGAAAAGCTATGATAACGATCAACAAAATAAAGATGTTTTGTCAATTATATGATGCTATAGGAATGTAACTTATTATTCGAGACTGTTGTTTGTCCTCATGAGTGTGTCTCAGGGAGTTGCCCATCCAGGTAGCCTTCATCCCTTTCTATGGACAACCAACTAGATGCCTGACTGGACCTGAATCAGTTACTCCAGGTGAGCCACTTCCTAAAATGCCCCAGTCTTGGACAGTCAACTGAGGGACCACAGGGACCACCTGGAGTCACAGCAGCCTGTACATGTGTTACCCACATCCCGTCTCTCCTCGATCTATAATTATCAATTCCCTAAATGAGAATCATCCTCCATTCAGGAAACATAGCAATAAGTAATTGGTATTATTTACTACATGTAAAATCAAGTCGTGCCACATTTCCCTCACTCCTTTTTAGTAGGGCATCATCTGTTTTATTCTTAAGCATGGATAAAGGTGTGGAACAAATATTTGCGCCTCCCCCCAAAAATGATGATAATAATAAGTGAGAAGGAGACAGAGAGAGGTTGAGAGAGTGTGGTAATTTTTGGAAGAAGTGTCGTGAAAGAGAAAAGCTCACCTCAGCAAAACCATGAATACGTACACAAAGAGCACATTTGGAAGCATAAATAGAAATACGTAAATCAATATTCATCATCTTCAGAAATCAAAGGCAGTTACTGTCATCATTATCATTAATTGTCTATTAATGGTGCTTTAGGATCAAGAAGCATTATGATGTAACCAACACTCTTTATAGAAAGACAAGTTTTTTAAAGATCTTTTGAATGGAGGCTCTAAACACTAATATAAGTTTTTAACAATCGGAAATGTAGTCAAGCCCCCAAAGGAAAAAATGTGTATGTTCTACTTTATTGTGAAGTTAGATGACCCTTTATGACATTTTTCTTCTCTTATATTAAGGTGTTTTTAAAAATTTTTAATAGTTTATTCTCTAGGGGCTAAACTCATTATTATCACACAGTTGTATATGTTGGCCAGGCTTGGAGCTGTGGTAAATAATGCTAAACATATAATTTACTTTTAATAGATGATTGTTAAAATAAGGAGACTAGAGGGATGTCATTATAATAGAAATTTCTGTATAACACATGGATTTTAAAATCACAGTCTGGCAACATTTGATAGATTATAGCTTCAATAGAGTGAAGAGATGTGGATATTTCCTTGAAACATGTCAGTGTGGATACCGATGTGCAACACGGATTTTTTTTCAGGTATTATATTAATATGCTGCTTAAATAACTGGCTTAAAACCTCATTAAACCAGCCATTTAACATCACTTAAAGGATTAAATCAATCCTTTCCTTCTCTTTTATAACAAATAATTCTTAAAGCTACTTTGCACACATGGACAGCCCTAGTTATGGGGTTACCCATAAAAAGATATGATAGAATTTGGAAAATTCCCATCACGCTTTGTTCAGTTAGTTTCAAAACCCTTGAAGGGCTTCTCCCATCCCCCCACTCATTCCCATGTGATGGTGATAAAGAATAATGTTTTCCAGTTGGCATATCTACAAACTTCTGGCATTTATTTAGCTGAGAGCAAATCACATTTTTTTTACTATATAAAAAGATTTTGATGAGACAGTACAAAGTATTTTAATGGTGTCCATTACAGCTTCTTAGGTTAATAATACACATTTAAAGCCTTCCAAAATAATACTTGACATTTTATCGAATAGACTATGATGGTTCTAAAAACCTGGACCTATTTAATTAATATGAAGGATATTTGCAAAACAAAAGCAACCGATTTTCTTTAGTAAAAATTTGTATTAGCTGGTTTCCGTCTAATACATCCTTAATTATTAATGTAAGCCTACAATGCCAAGTTCACCACTCATTAACACAAAATAAGTGTTTAAATTAAGTCAAGTAAAGTCATAAATGCAAGGTACCTAGAATTAAAATGTGTGGTGAAAATAAATGGAAAGAAACACAGCTTTAGCCTATAAACTTGGGCAGCTTTAATGGCAAAACTTCTTAAACTACTTTATTTCACAGGCAGACTACTAACTAGGCAACCAGAATCAGCAGCATATATTAGCTAATATCATATGATACCCAAAACTCAACCTCAAATTTTACCTATGATATAATACAACATCTTGCCTTTTCTAAGACGGTTCATTTAACATTTGGATGCTCGCCAAGCTCTCTGAACTTTACCTAGTGCTTAAATGTGGCTTTTAACCATGACTTACATTCTTTAATACAATTTCAAACTTTACTTTTTTGGCCTCTGCTGTCTCTGGTAACAATTGCTCATTTGTGCTGACTCATTCAATATTTGGTGTGTAGTGGTTAATATTCTTATTTAAAAGAAAACCAATTATTCATCATGCTATATTTGTCTATTTGTTTATTAAACTGTTTCCCTAATTCTAAAATTCTTTAAGGTAATATGTTTTTGTAGATTTTCATCTTCATTCCTGGTCCCATTTGCCAAGAAGACGCAATTTGCCTTTTTTTTTTTTTTTTTTTTGCCCACCAAAACCCCTGACTCCCCTGTACAAAACTTCTGACAAGAGCAACTAGAAAGCTACTTGTGGTGAAAGGGAATTGGCCTGGATTCTACCATTACCAAGAGATGCATTACATACTTCAAGCTTATGGATACCATTAATTTCAGCCATTCAGGGCAGCAATGAAAAATGCAGTCTACTGGGTAATCTATATCCCCAATCTCGTCTTTAGACTAACAACCAGGACATCTCCACTGGATGTTCCAATGGAACTTCAAACACAAACGTCTGAAACAGATCCCTCACATCCTCAGCAAACTTGCCCACTTGCTATTTGCCACCCATCAGTAAAAGACTGCACCAGCTACCAGTTGTATCAGATGGTATAAAGTTTTATACTCACAACTCCATTTTCCAAATCTGAAACTTTGGGATCAGTTGCACAGTAGAAGAAACAGGCAGGAGCTTCTACCACATCGTTTAAAGGAGTCTGTCAAAATTTCCACCTGTCGACAAATGTCCAAGTACTAATTATCTGCTGTTTGCCCCTAGAGACTTAGATTCTGCCCTTCTCCACTGTGTGGTATGTACAGTCCTTTGTCCACCAGCTTCTACCTGGGTTCACCCAGTGGGAGCCCCAAGAGAAAAGAAAAGGGAAGAAGGAATTCAAAACAAGGTATGCTATCTTCAGGCTACCTCCCTGTGAAGGAACCTCAGGTAGGCTGTTTCTTTAAGATTAATACTTATGCCCCTGTCAAGGCAGCCTCTTCTTGTGAGCTTGTGGCTTTCTCCTTGCGGGATC
The DNA here is from genome assembly GCF_001604975.1 of Cebus imitator. NCBI lineage: Eukaryota > Metazoa > Chordata > Mammalia > Primates > Cebidae > Cebus > Cebus imitator. The sequence continues at coordinate 1,959,656 of NW_016107346.1, forward strand.
ATCTGATGACTCTTTTCCCCAAATCCTTCAAGTGTAAGGGTAGCTATAATGTAATAACAGATCACTAACCCCAGGTTACTTCACTTTACCTAGTGGTTACTTCCACCCACCCACAGCTTTGTAAACGACCCTCTGTAAATACAGCTTCTTCAAAGTCTTGTTAATTTGACTGAGCCTTCTGTTTCCCACTGAGAGTCTGACTGGTAGACAACCCTTCTTCTTAGTCTTTAAATGATTTATTTTATTAATGACATCATTTGAATTATGCTTCTAGAATAAGGCAATATTGTTGAGGGGAAGAAGGCAAAATGTGAGAGGGGGGTGTGTATTAACTCACTAGGTTCCATTTATCATATGAATAGATGTGCTATATTTTCTGGGAAAAATCTGTTTATGATGAAGAAGGAAGCATACAGATTGCTCCTGCCTTAGGTAGAAGGTACTAGGAAACTGAGTGGCTGCAGAGGGGTTCTGGGAATTTAGGATGGAAGAAGGAGATAGGAGAGGCAGGCAAATCAAGTGTTTTGCGTGTGTGCATGTGTGTTGAGCAGTTACCAATCTGCACCTGAGCTGACTCTACCATGTACATACTATTAAGTTTTCCCCACCCCAAGCCCATCGCTGGTGCAGCCATTTCTGTGCCTCTGGTGTTATACATACTAGTGACTCTCCCTGAGACCTCAGATGGTTTATCTATCCTGGAAGGGAAAGGCCCTGGCCTGGGGTGCAAGATAGAGTTTTCTAGATTGTAGAAACTTCAGTTTGCTTTGGCCTGGGAAGTTTAAGTGTGAACTTCTACCTCTGTCCTACTTTCAGGAATAAAATCTGGTCTGATCTCACTCTAGACTTGATTGGAAGCTCCTTGTGGCAAGAATCAGGCTGTTATAGTATAGCCTTACATTTCCAAAGAAACGCTTTTGGGCTGATCCTCAAAAAGATTTAGCCAAATTAATTATGATCTAAATGGTTTAAGGTTTCATTGTTTAAAGTTTTGCATTTTGTCTAAGAAAGCTGTACTGATTTTTAATTGGGGAAGAAGGAAAGAATAGAAAGAGTGGTTGCGGGTGGGAAAAGAAGCGTGCTTACTAGGAACATTTTAAAAACTGAATTCTAGACCTGGTTCTGTTTCTTATGCGATATTAGTCAAATGTACTTAAACTCTTCTTTTATAAAATAAAATAATAACTTCCTTATCAGAGTTGTTTTACTAAATGTTTTCCTTTTTATTTTAAGCATTCTTCTAACACTAAAATTCAAAGTACTCTTGTTAAGGGTTCTTTCTCATTGTTTCTTGAGTACTACATGTCTGCTTATACAGAAACCTGGAGTTTTATTTGCTCCACTTCACCCCCAATAAATGATAATCTATAAAAACCAAAGCATTATATGGTTGTGTAAAACTCAGCTCGTGTAAAGTCTACTGGTATAAATAAGCAGAGGAATTGCTTCACAAAGCATCTTCGGTTTAAGGCAGCCCTTCTGACAATGACACAGTGGAAGTGACCATTTTCATTTCTTCTGAGCAGGGACCTCGGTCATCCAAAAAGCATGTTTTCTTCTGTAAGCTTCACAAGAAATATCAGAGTAGAAGATGATCATTCGATCATTCAGCATTAAGTTGCTCTCTGAAGATACTGCCAAAAAGGGTATAAAATGTACTGGTGGTTTTTGTGAGTTGGTCTCTGGTCAACTGAGCTCTTGATTTAAACCACCAACTCATTTCACATAATTCACTGCACAGCTCTCTGTCTGCAACACCATTTTTCCAGGACTTAACTCTGAGGTATAGGTGGGAATTGAATCAGTACCCTCAGGGCAATAGGCTTCAAAGTACATAATTAATAACTTCTGCATTCCATTTACACTAGATAAGGCCTTGTGGGCTAGGAAGAAACTCACAGGTTCTGGTTATCTGGGTTGGCACCATCCTTCAGCCAAGCTTAGGCTAGCCAATTCAATTGACCTCAAGCCACAAGTTTACCTTTGGGAAAAATGTTTGGAAGGGGAAGTCTCACATATAAGAAAACCACAAGTATCCTGGAAAAGACAAAAGTGAATACAGCAAGAACTTCCAGAAGAATCTTTCATTGTTTTGATAGTTGGGTCCCACTGGGTCAACAAAATCATTCCTATAATGAACATATTAGAATGTTCTTTATTCAAAAGCAATACAATTGATCAGATCACTTTTATTTCTTTTAATGTATGAATGATTTTAGAGGATAAGATCACTGTACACATCTGAGCAGGTTAAATGCATTTTATCGATAGTATATAAGAATTGATCCAGCAAAATCAAAGGTCTGCTACTATTGATAAAAGAGGAAGTCATTACTATTTTTTACAGTATCCAATCCTTGAGTGATTAGCAGTGTTCTGAAATACAACAAATCAGTCTTGAAGGACAAAATCTTTTTTTATTATTAAATGTTTTTACATGTTTATATGGTTTAAGTTAATGAGTTTTCCTTTTGCATTTTGAATACTCTGACAGTAGTCAATACTTAAGCATTATTTTGGTGTTTCCTTGATGAATCTTTGATCTGTCCTCAACTTGGATTTAATTTCGCATTCAGCTCTACTATAAACAATTACAGATAGCCAAAGGGCTTTTATGACTCCCTTTTTAAAAAACTGTCATCAAAAAAATACAAAACTATAATTAAAGCAGATTTTGTTATGTGTTGATGATTGAGGTATCTTCTCAGTAACTGTTCATGAATTAAGGCAATCCATGACTCACAATTTTTAGTCACCCTGAATTTTTCCAGAAAAAAATGAGAAAAATCTTTCTTAAATATGCTCATATTTAGCAAAAATAAGAACATCAAAAGAGTGACCAAAAATAAAAAGATTTATTTTTAAAAAACTTAATAATATTTTTCAACAGTCTGTTCTGTTAACTTCATTTTCTCCTTGATTTTGAAGACATTAATTATTTATCATCCACAGTTCTCTTGATTTTCAAAGTTGGTATTTTTGCATTATTAATTCAAATCTTAAATAAACTGTCAGTGTTTTCTACTCCTGGAATATTCAACTGGTAATATTTCTATAAAATGTTTCATTGCTAAGAAAATAGAAACAAACTTGATTCATTCTATCCCCTTGCCTACTATATGAATTTTGACTTATAAATTTTAATGTGATTAAAAGTATTAACTAACTTTATGATACTGGACTATGGTGTTTTTAGTTACATAATGAGATGCTCAACTTGAATCTTGTCATTAGACTAATCAAACTGTGGTTCCTTAAGTGTAAGTTAGGAAAATGTCAGCACATATTAATTTATTTAATTTGAAAATTACATATCAGAGACCAAAGCAATTTATGGGGTTAAATTATCTCTCTGCTTATCAGATCCATGATCTTCTGGGTTCACAGATCAAGTTCTCTTCTTCCTATGTGCCATGTGCAAACCGCCAAACACTGTTTAGCTTACACAATGTGTTATACACAGCAAGGCCTGCTCCTTCAGTGGGTACAAAGAAGGTAATTCAATCTTAAAGTTCTACTGCTGTCATAAGTGTTTATGACATCACCAAGACCTAGCAGCTGAATTGTAGCTTTGTCTTCCCTCTCCAAACATGCATTATTAGAGATAGGCTGTCAACGTCTAAGCAGTCATTTTAACCCCTCCTTTACAAAAATCGCTGCTTATAAAAATTCCATGAATTGTCAGGATAGTAGAACAAATGACTGCTAGTCTTCTAAGAACTCTACCAATGGGGCAAGGGACAACCCTTACTGTTAATTCTCTGCTTTCACGTACAATCATGCTTTTCATTTCCAGACCTCAAAAGCTCTTACAAGTTAGTGAATATTTTAAGATCACTTCCCTTTGCCCAACCCTGAAGGTCCAGCACAAGTCTCACTTTCTGGATGAAGACAGTGTAGGCATAAGGGAAATAATGTGATGGAGTTGGAGATAAAATGGTTCAAAGGCTATTTTCACCACCTACTAAGACAAGGTGGATATTTATGGCCTTTGTTCCTTTCTTCTGCCACTGAGTGGGAGCTGAGGGCTCTAGATGGAAATGACTCAGTTATTATACTTGATCATTTAAAATAGTCAGTATAGCCCGGTGTGGTGGTATGTGCCTATGGCCCAAGCTAGTTGGGAGGCTGAGGTGGGAGGATACTTTGAGTCAAGAAGTTCGAGACCAGCCTGTGCAACACAGGATGACCTCATCTTTAAAACAAAAACAAAACTAATCAATATAAAGTCATTGCCATCCTGTCTTTTAAAGGTGAACACAACCAAGGCCTAAGTCAATTAGAGCAGTTTTCTACAGCTACAGCAACTGATGCAGAAGTGGACATATGACATGAGTTTGTTCAGTCCTAGTGAAGCTGATGCCTTTTATACATTACGTTTTTATTCTAAATGATGTGTACAGTTCAGAGACTTGGACCTGCTACAGCTACCACAAACTAAGCAGCTAGAATACAAAACCAAAACAAGGAGAAAGACTAAACTAAAACAATCTCAGAACAAATGATTGGAAGCCCTGATCAAACCATAACTGAAGCTCTGCCTATCTCACCCCCTTTGCAATTACATGAGCTGATCTCTTTTATTATTTAGGACAGTTGAAGTTGCTTTTTCTGTTGCTTGTGATCAAAGTACCCAAACTGATTCACTAGCTTATAATCATTAGCCTTAGAGTCCTATCTATAAAATAAATATAACAGCAACCAACTTGTAAAGCACTTTTGAGGATTAAATGAAATGGCACACATGAAATATCTGGCACATGGCTCTCATAAATTATACCTCTTTTTCTACCAGTGGTCCAAGAGAGGTACTGCCTACACCTTTAAAGCACTTGTCCACACTGTATATATCTATCACTCTGCATTCACACTCTGAATTTTTCTGTTAATCTTTTAGGGATTCTTAACCTGGGGCAAGAGTTGGCTTTTGGTAATCGCAATCCCTTTGAGAACCAAAAGAGAGCTACGAGCTCTCTCCACTAGGAAAACAAAAATACAAATATGCCACACATGTATTAATGAAGAAAACAGCTGGCATCTTACACAGGAAGGCATTTCCTATGGTCAGAGATAAACTTAAAAGACCAGACAAATTGATGAATGTCTTTCATTTGACATTCATCCCAAACAAATATTATAGCTCCTTTAAGCAGGTTATCATCTCCTTTTACATAGCACTGAAATTTACTAAATTAATGCGATGGTCTCTTCTCTCCTGTTCAGTGCTACAAGTCTTCTGCTACCTATGTGACCCAGGTCCCCCTCCTTGTGAATCACAAAACTTTCCCTCCCTTGCTTACAAAAATAATTTTCATGAAAAATTTTAGTTGATTGCATGTATTTTTTAAAAGCCTTTGATTTTGATAAGTTGTCAAAGGAGTTAATGCTGTCTTGTTTCAGGCACTGTACACTTACACTCTCTTCTTCCTACTTCCAGTTTTTAGTAAACCACTAAGTCTTATGTTAACTCTCACCAGTTCAGGTTACGAATATGTGAATTAATGTTGTAAGTTTATATCATCTGTATCAGTTAGGCTTTGCTACCTTATGAACTATGCAGAATTTAGTGACTTAAAACAATATCTATTTAGCTCATGGTTTTGTTGGTCAGCAATTTGGGCTGTACTGAACTGGTTGGTTCTTTTGGTTTCAGGTGGGCTCCCTCATGTGCCCACGTTAGCTGCTGGATTGATTTGGGTTGCAAATCTAGAATGGCCTCAGCTGGAACTTAGCTCTCCTCCATGCTGGTCTGTCAACTTCCAGGAGTCCAGCTTGAGTTAGTTCTCAAAACAGCAATGGGGTTCTGAGAGAGCACAGATATGGATGAAGTTTCTTGAGGCCTGGTTGCAGAACTTGCACAATGTTATTTCTGCCACATGCTATTGACATAGCCAGCCCAGATTCAAGGATTGGAAAATAAACTTGAGCTTTTCATGGAAGAAGTATCAGAATCACATTGCAAAGAAGTATGGACATAAGGAGGTGAATAATTGTGGCCATTTTTGCAATTAATCTACCACACCCTCCTTTTCTAAATTACAAATCCTCAAGTACTCTGTCATGTTACTTGTAGCCATAGTTACAGGTAGTGTTTACCGCTATACTTTCCAAGCAGTATTCTTTGTACTTTACTCCAAGTCCCCTAGAGGATTTGGTGATGTTAACTTTAACTGGCATGTCCATTTATAATGAATCTGGTCAGCCAGAAGATCTATTCATTCATGTAGAAATAGAGCCGAAGCCATTGTAAGTGGTTAGGTTAATTGGTTACAAAACAATATTTATCTCAGTCATTGCACAACCCTGGCTGTACCATAAAATCAATTGCAGTGCTTTGAAAAGTACACATGCCCACCCAGGACAATCAAATCAGAATATCTGAGGTTAGGGAGCCTGTATATCTTTAACAGCTCCCCAGGTAGTTCTACTGCACAGCTATATTTGAGAATGATCTAACTATTAAGACTTCTATCCACTTTATGTTGAGTAGTGGTTCTCAGGATCAAGTGAGCATCAGAATCGCTTGAAAAAGCTTGTTAAACAGATTTCTGGGCTTCAAACTCAAGTCACTGATTCAGTATGTCTGTCTGGCATGAGGCCCACATATGATGAAGATGCTAGTTCAGGTTTCATACTTTGAGAACCACTGTCCTAAAGAAATAAGGTCCACTGGCATTTTTAAAAAGGCACTATCTCAGAGATGTATTTGTCCCTAATACTGTCAATAAGGCAGAAGCTCCTTTATTATAGACCTATGGTAATTCCAGGAGAAGAAAATGATGGTTTCTTTTATACCTACCAATGTTTACATCCCACACCCAGAGTTTCTAATTAAATCAGTCTGGACTGAGGTGCAGGCATTACAGACATTATAAGATTCTTCCAGAGAGTCCAATGAGCTGCCAGGATTGAAGGCACCAGCCTAGTGTTTTTCAAAGAATGGTCCCAGGATCAGCAGCATCAGCATCACCTGAGAACATGTTAAAAATGCAAATGTTTAGGCTCCACCTTATATCTACTATATCAAAAATTATGGAAGTGGGGCCCAAAAATATTTAACAAGCCTTCCAGGTGATTCTGGTCAACACTGAGCTTGAGAAGCTCTGCACTAGTATATACTAACAATATAAGAAGTCACTTAGTTTCTGCCAAGAGAGTGAGACAAAAATCCAACCTCCACAGGTGTTCTAAGAAAGTTGTGAGCTAGAGATTTCAGACCACAGAGAAGGGGTAAAATCTAAGAGAAGACGAACCTCCAATTCTCCTAGCCCAAAGAAGCATGCAATCAAGTACACATGGGATCAGAATCCACCAGTGTCCCTGGGGCAGTGAGCTGACCAAGCTAAGGGCTGCAGGTTTGTGTAGTGAAGTAGAGGGTCATCATCATTCAATAACAGATCACAGCCTGATTCCAGGTGAGGCAGCAAATGACCTTCCGATACCCAGTTGCTACCTCCAGAGTTGGAAATAAAAGGATCATTGGTGGAGAGGTGAATTCTCCTGCCATGATAAAAAGGAGAAAGAAATGATTCCTTGTAAGAATATAATATTTCCCCCTTTCCAAGAAAATAGATAAGGCCAGGGTTAGTATTTCCTTTCCTCTTCCAACAAGCCTTACTGAGTGCTTCCCATGTACAAAGAATCATGTTAGTCACTTGAAGTATCATCTGTGAACAAAACAAAATCCCTGCCCTGAAGGAACTAGTCTAGTCAGAGAGGAAAAGTCAAAGCCATCTACAAAGCCTGCGTTGCTTTAAGGTATTTCATCATATTTAGAAAACCACATGCTTACTAGCAGCGTCTTTAAAAGAAAGATTCTGCTCAGGTTGTGGTACCTAAAGCCTATTCCTCATTCCTCCTCCCCTCTGAGGAAGTAACACACATGGACAATTACTAAAATAGGAAAAAGTGCCATGAGCATGCAGCCAGTGCTGCTCAAGGCACAGTTCTCTGCTGCGAAAATGGTTTAAAGGATCTGGATTCTTGGCCAATATGAGTGTTCCTCTTCTATTTCCTTAAATCCAGAAATGATATTTTTATTTAAAGGAAGCACCAAGACAGGTAGCCAACCAGCTGTGAGACAAAAGTAGCTGAACCCCTGCACTACCCAGAAAGAAATGCTAGAAAATAAAACATCACCAGACAGGCCTAGATCACCCTTCTGAAGGTGAAGTCACTCTCTGTAGGCCAGGCTGCCACATGGGAGAAGAGCATAGAGGAAGTGGAAAAATGGACTGTTAAGTCCAAGGAGTAAAACCATCTTTCTAAATCTGCTGTTTAGAAGACTAGCGGCAGAAGAGACGATTGAACTATGAACACGTGCCTTTTAAAACACAGTGACTGGGCCCTATAGCGACAAGTATTCCAATCAGTATCTGGGGATCTGAAGAATCAACTTTACTCCTCCTCCTCCTTAGAAAGGAGACAGTAAGGGTATAAAAGGAGCTGGATCTTCCTCATTTTAAACGACTGAGCCCAATGATACAAAGCTGTATCAATCCACACATAGATCATTAGCCCCAAACTCTTATCAAGAACTGGTAAACATCTTTATTTAATTTCTTCATCGTTTAATTAATTGCATCCAATCTCTTGGTTTTAGTTGCTATTTTGACATTGCTGACTCACAAATGTTTGTTTCCAGCCCATGACTCTACCCTAAAAAACAACCTTACATAACAAATTGTTTCTTCACTGGTTCAACTCAAAGTGTAATAGGCACATTAACCCTATCCAGTCTAGCTGTGAGCTTGGGATTCCTTCCCCTGGGGGCTTCTCTTTGGTAAATACTAGTTCTGATCATCCCATTGGCCTAGTAACTTCCCATGGCATTTACCAAAGAATCCCAGGAGGCCCCACATGAGTTAATCCCATGACCTCGTGGATCTTTAACTCTAATGGTCTTTCTTAATCCTGCCCAGCCACCGTAATGTCTTTCATGTTTCTGGGACATGTCAACATGCCCACCTTAGATCTTTGGTCCTTCCTGTTCCTATTCTCCCACAGGTGCACATGATTTCCTCCTTCACTACATTAAGTCTCAGCTCAAAGCCTTTCCTGCTTTTTCTGAGGATCCGGCAAGATGGCAGAGGTAGAGCAGAAGAAGCAGCGGACCTTCTGCAAGTTCACCTACCGTGGCGTGGACCTGGACCAGCTGCCGGACACGTCCCACGAGGAGCTGAGGCAGCTGCACAGTGCGCGTCAGCGGCGAAGGCTGAGCCCCGGCCTTCAGCGGAAGCGGCACTCGCTGCTGAAGCGCCTGCGCAAGGCCGAGAAGGAGGCGCCGCCCATGGAGAAGCCGGAAGTGGTGAAGACGCACCTGCGGGACATGATCATCCTGCCCGAGATGGTGGGCAGCATGGTGGGCGTCTACAACGGCAAGACTTTCAACCAGGTGGAAATCAAGCCAGAGATGATCGGTCACTATCTGGGCGAGTTCTCTAGCACCTACAAGCCCGTGAAGCATGGCCGGCCGGGCATCCGAGCCACTCACTCCTCCAGCTTCATCCTCCTGAAGTAGTGGCTCTGCTAATAAAGGCACACAGATATCCAAAAAAAAAAAAAAAAAAAAAGAAAGAAAAGAAAAGAAAAAGCCTTTCCTGAACGTCCTATCTAAAATATCTGTTCCCTCTGTAGTCAGTCTCTCATCCTGATTTAGTTTTTTTCATTATACTCATCTGCATATGACACATTTCATGTACTTTTTAAATTGATTTATGGAGTGTTTCACTCAACCAGAAGATAAACTCCATGACAAGGGGGCTTTTCTGCTTTTTTCTTGTATCCCTAAGTGCCTTGAAGAGTGGCTAATACACAGCTGATATTCAGTAAATACTTGCTAAGTAGTTTGGTGATTGGTGTACCCATTTCTTTGTAAATTGCATCTGTGGCATATGAGAATGAGCCTTGAATGGGAGCAGTTCTCCTGTATGCACACAGCCTCCAGCTTCAGATAGCAGGGAACACATGACCATTGAAGAGCCCTTCAGCCCTAGGACTTTTACAAGTTTTCAGTTCAGCCTATCATTATCATTTGCTCAGTTTTTCACTACACACGCACCTCCCTCCTGCATTCTCAGTCTAAGAATGGTACTCATGTCTTTCAGTCTCCTGCCCCCTAATGAGACATGTGGTCTGGGAAATTACTGCCCTGCTACTTCCAGATGTGAGGTTCAAACTCTTCCACACATGGGAGACAGCATGAATGAGAAAATATTAGATTATCTGGGACATTTTTATGGTCAGTGGGAAAACCATAACACAATAGTTAAATTTGGAACTGCCAAGGGAATACAGGTTGAATAATCATCATGAGTCTAAGGAATAAATGTTTATTTCTACGGAAAGAAAATTGAATAAACTGTTTTTAAACAACACTGCTAAAGACAGCTAATAAACTTTAGAAATCATGGATTTAAATAAAATTTTCTAACAATGGCTGACTGAAGGATATACAATTTTGGTCCCTATGGCTGCTTATTTAGGGCCTATTTTAGCTTCTCATTGTAAAAGTTAACTGATCTAATCAAACTTCTTCAGAATGTCAAGGAATCTACAATGTGTTTAACTCTAATGTGACAATTCAAGTTTTTACTTAAACTAGAAAAGTATTTGCAAACCACTGGAAATGGTTTATAGTTTACTCATGGAAATAAACCTCTCCAGGAATAAACAAAAATAGTAAATTCAAAAGCACTTTCTTTTTTGCCATACCCTCTCAATGCCTATCTTGTCAGCCTCCCCAGGGTGACTCTGGTCTCACTTTTAAGACTGTACCCTTCATGCACTTCTGTCATTTGCTCAGTCTCCCATGCATAAAGAACTAGTACCAATGACACTAATCTCTGTAAGAAAGAAAAAAAATAATCCTATCAGCCTTCATTAGGGCCCCCTTTCCTTTAGACTGTCAAATCAAATCACTTTTCCCCTTCATTACTGCCTGTCAGAACAGTAAGTGATAACAAGTTTGATTTTCACCAAACACATTTAAATTTCACTCTCCGACATTTTGGTAGCAAGGGTCTGGGCAAAGGCCAATTTTATCTACTAACACTTCCATCAAAGCATCAAGGCTCATTTCCAGTAAGAGCTGGACACATACACACTTTACTTCCTTTTCCCTGATATAAAGACACTCATTTTCTCACCCAAATTGTTTTTAGCAGTTCACAAACAGGAAAAACTCAAACACTACCTGATTCCTACAGGGAAGTTTCATGAAGTATTTTCCATGCCATTCTTTGTTCCCAGCTCCAAAACCTAAAAACGTTTTCGGTGATTATTTTCACCAAAATAATAGCTACTTTTCTAGCAAATTATCTCACAATCTACTGGAACCTTTGAATTTATACTCTACAAACATCACAAAAGTCCCAAAAGTATGATCAGAAATCTAAGAGATTAATTATCTGTGTCCTCCAATTAATGACCAACCAAGAAATATTTGTTGAGCACCTACTATGTGCAACGTCCTGGTAAAAGCAATAGTGGATGTTAGACATTGTGGAGAATTGTAAAACAGAAAGCTAGTGTTTCTTAGTTGATTATAGCCACAACCTTAGACTGGCAATAGGCAAAGGTGTCATTTAGAAGGTGTGATATGAGCATTAGGGAAAAAAACACTATGCAAAACTGTCTTCCATATCCATGCAGGAGAGGTTCAGAAATGCCATGTGATTAGCTAGAACTTCCACTTGGGTCTTCTATAAATCTCACTTAAAACCCCAGTGTCCCTGTGTGGAGGAGCAGATGGAGCTAAATGACTCTAAAATCCTTGTCAATCACAGACTTACATTTCCCTAATGAGAGAGATGACCTTGAAAGTCCTGAGACCTTGGAAACAGCATGGGAGCCAATCCTTTCCTCTCCTCACCTTTCAAGGGTTAGAAAGTCCTCACTATCCTGAGAACTGAAGCTATGCAAATGCAGCCTCATTTATATTAAATTGATACCTCCACACTATAGCTTCCTGCCAGAGCCACATTTTTCTTTCTCTTTCTTTCATTTCTTTCCTTTTTTTCTTACCTCTTTTTTCCCTCTTTCTCCCTCCCTCCTTCTCTTAACATATTTTGAAATCAAACAACATAACAGCTGTTTCAAACAGCACACTCTAGCCACCATCTAGAGAGACACACTATAGTTCTCAATCATTGTAAAACCTAGTTCTCAGTTGACTCCTTTGTATCTTGATTTTCACAAACTTTCGATGTTCTTTCTTATCTTAAGAATAGTTCCATCTTTTCCTAGCTCACACAAGCCTATTGAGATCACCCAACTTCAAAGTTCTTCTCTGTGGCTCAGATGGTGAAGTTCTGAGTGTGAGTGTCTTGGGGACACCTAGGGAAGGACGAGTAATACTCTTCTGTAAGGCAATCTGGACCAATGACAATGCTGTGCTCTTTTTGTCATGAATATTAGAGAGAGAGAATACATCAGAGAGAGCCTGATAATGTCTCTAAAAAGCATCAGTGTTCTCTGAGTTGTTTCCCAGGTATCCTGTTGCAAGATCTAAAAGATCTCCAAACTGAATGCAGTTGCTTAGTTTGGCATAGGTGGTGCCAGAAATGCTAATCGATTTCAGATACATTCTCTGGATAGGAATGGAAATTTTATGTTTCAAATCTATTCAGCCAAAAGTTAGATGCAGAAATTCCTGTCTGTTTTGCACCAACTTTCCCTTCTCTTCCCTTTGCCTGGTTGAGAACACAATATGTAACCTCCTGCCATTGCCTTCTTAATATAGTCACACCCATTTGTGTGTACAAACAGATCAGCTTGCATACAGCCATCTTAGGATTTCAGCAATAACCCCTTTCTCTTGGATTTAGCCAACAGGCATCTCTAAAGTGCTTCAAGAAACTGACTTCTCTGATACTCTCCCTAACTGGACAAGTCTACCCATATACGTGATGAAGGAGAAAAGAAAGAAAAGGTTCATAGAAACAAGTGGTACATCTTTAAGAGAGGACGAGCAAAGCAGAATCAGGCAAATCAGGCAACCAAAAAGGCACTGCCTTTGAGCAGAAGGGAGAGTCATCGGGGCTGCCTGCAGGCCTACAGTTGTGATAATATCAGGCAAAAAAGGTCTTCACAAGATGTCCTAAAGTTGGAGACAGACAGCATCTCCTTTTCATTTCTCAAAAGTGTTTTTGGCTGAAATGCCAAGAGACCTCCTTCCTTTTATATGATCAAACCTTCATTTGCGGTTAGCATTGTTTGCTCATTTTATCACGTTTTGCCACCAACCCCACACGATGGTCTGGTGTAGCACTAAGTCAATTGAAATCCGAAATTCATCTCTTGCCAGTTGTGTGACCTTGGAAAAGTCACTTAACTTCTCTGTGCCTCAGTTTCTCATCTATAAAACAGGAATAATAAAACAAGTACCTACCTCATGCCATGGTTTGAATGCTAAATGTGATCATCTGAGAAAAGCATTTTGCACAGTGCCTGGCAGATGATAAATGCTCAGTACATTTTAGTTGCTAAAATTATTCCCAAGGGAAGAACAGAAATAGTCAAAGCATGGAAGAGGCAAAGCATCTTAGGCACTATTAATACACAGAGATGCCTGCCTTAGTCTAGAGTGCTGTAGTCTGTCTCCTCAGAAGGCCAAACGTGACAGTGGAGGAGGCTCCATCCGAGGCAGAGGATTCCTGCAAGAAGGCTTGAGAACAGCATGTGTTTGCATTGGCAGGCTGCTGACTAGCCCAGGCCTCTGGAAAGTCATGACACCCACTTTGCAAAGTCGATGCTATCTGCATTATTGAAAACATCTTAGAATTATAATAAATAAAATGCATTTTGCTTCCATAGTTTGAACTTATCTCATTGGCCAGGAGGCTGTCAGAGACAGAAGATTAGTGAGTGCCACAAGCATTCACTTAACAAAGTTGGGCTGTTGAAAGAAGAGCTTCGGCAAGAAGCTCATTTCTTAACAATAAAACACTTTTAATTGGGACAAACAGTCACTTCCCAAAAGTCCTAGGTCCTGGCAGGGCACACTTACCACAGTTTGGTACCAGGAATGTTTTCCAGCGTCACCCACACACTAAAGAGACGCCACAGGTCTCCGTCTGTTCTGTGGCTATGCGAGATGGATCGACAAGGGTGGAAATTCTCAGACCTGCCAACGAAGAAGGCAAGCACAAACACCAGGCTTTGTACGAAATGATGGGAAGCCTGACAAGTCCCTGGAATTCATTCTAGCTGTGGTGCCAGCTTTGGGGCCATGGCCTTCTGAACTGGTAAAGGAAGTAGGATGCCAAAAAGAAGTGGGCTCTTCTCAAGCCAGCAACATAGCCCATGGTGGGGAGGCACAGAACCAGAAACTCTGTTTTGAAAGTGGTGGAAGAAATTAGACATGTGGCTTAACTGGGCGGAATTTATCACTGACCTAGAGATCAGTGCCTCAGGCAGCTAAGGAGCCAACAGTTTCAAGAGCAAATTAAAGCAACTAAATATGAGTACTAAGAAGCAAAGACCTCGAGTCATAAGGCAGGGTTTGCCGTGTGCTAATATGTAGGAAAGGCTTATGACAGACATGTTGGACAGTCCACAGCTTCATAGGCTCAAACTGGCACATCAGAGAGATGATAGAAGGTCCAGAAAATGATTGTATTTGCACAGTTAATCAATCATCTTACCACAGGAATCTATGCATGAAAGAGACAGAGAAGCAGACACGTGTCTGTAGTGGGATTTGAATCCATCATGACCTACGAGTGTGAGTTCACAAACATGCGAAAAATTATTCAACCAACAGTGTCTCTGAAGGAAGGAAAATTGAATAGAATGGCAACAGGTAACAGAAGTAAAAGGACCCTATAGGAATTTAGACTTGAATCTCAGATGATGTCAATTTTTAAGACTGCACAGAGAAAGGATATCGTTTGTTAACCCAGTGTCAACTGAAGCCCCTTTGATTACACCAAAGCTGTCTTGAGAAGAGACATTCTTCACCTTTCATTTTCAGACTGTGAGGGTAGAAGATTTCTACCTTCATTTCTCTGCTCCCTACGGACATTGTCACATTGATTCACAAAATCCACCTTCTCTACTCCCTCCATCATCTCCTCAACCGCCACTACCTCCATCTTCACCATCACCACCTCCATCACCAACACTCCACTATCTCTACCACCTCTGTCTTCAGCACCTCCACCACCACTGCCATCACCTCCACCACCTTTACTTCCACCTCTACCATTATCAGTCACTGTAACACCTCCTCCACCACTACTTCCACCTTAATCTCTATCTCCATTTTACTTCCACCATAATCTCTACCACTATCATCTCCACCATCATCACCTCCATCCCCCCTTTATGTCAACCAGTGCCACTGACTACCATCTCCACTTCCACAAAATCCACCATTATTGTCACGTCTTTCACTTCCATCATTTTCTCCAAAACCAATTTCACTATCAACACTACCACCACCTCTGCCACCATCATCACCACCTCCCTATCTTTATCACCTCCACCAACAACAGTAACACTTTCACTTCTGCAACCAATACCACTACCTCCACCACTACTTCCTGTACCAACTCCTCCATCTTCGCTCCTACTAACTCTACCATTCACCAGTATCAGAACCACATTCATGTCTCTTATCACCTCCTCCGCTATAGTCACCAGCTTTGGCAGTATCACCTCCATCATTACATCACCACTGCTACCAGGTGATTGTCTCTATAAGCCAAGAGCTAAGTTAAATACTGTATAATCATTACCTTTATTTAACTTTCACAGAAACTCTATGAGGTGGATATTCATACTCCCATTTTACAGAGGAAAGTCAAAGAAGTCACACCACTAGCTCCAAATCACAAAGAGAAAAGTAAAGCAATATCTCTATGCCAGAGATTTCCAATTTCATTCTCTTATGTTCTACTGAAGAGCAAAGTACTTATAAACAGAGGGAGTATGCCATCTCCTCAAGTCTGTAAGGGGACAATAGAATGCAACCAGTGTTAAGAGCAGAGATAGAAATATGTGGCCCTTGGGTGGCCATTCCCTTCCTGTGCCAGTGCAGACTCCGATTGTGTGTCAGGCAGCCTTATCAATCAATTTGGCCTTGGAAATCAGAAAAATCTGTCACCCAGGAGTTTGGAGCTATCAAAAATTTTTAGTTGTGTAATAGTTAATGTAAGTCTCTTCTTTCCTTTAAACCAAAACTTGATTATATAGTTAAACTAATAGACACTTTGAAATGAATAGTGTATTTCAGAAATCAAACAAAACAAAACATCAAAATACATATGTTGACTGTTGAAATATACCTGTAAATCTGCATACTGGGTGTTGAAAATTAATAGCTCATTTCTTCACTATTTTGTGGTATTAGTAATATCACTTTAGAATACCTTTTCAAATTAGAAAAAGGGAAGCATCACCAGTGTTTGCTTATCCGATGTTATTGAACCAATTTTAGGAATTAAAAGCCAAAACACATCATATGTCTTAGCTATGGTGACACTATATCTTCCCAATGATAAACCAAAACACATCATATGTCTTAGCTATGGTGACACTATATCTTCCCAATGATAAACCATTTCCATAGTCTATATTCTAACACCCAGGTACAGTCACCACATGAAGTAGTGGAAACAATCTAAACTTTGGAATCAAGCAGAATTGAATTCTTATCAAAGTTTTACTACTTATTAGATCTGTTATTCTGGGCAGTTTATTTAACCAGATTCTCAAACTGGCAAGCTGAGGCCCACTGTGCCACATATCAGTTCCAGGAGTGCCAGTATTGATGCCCCCAGCCATAGGAACAGATTGGTGGGTCTTGGGATCTATAGCCTCAGGTCAATAGTAGCCTCCTCAGGACAACGAGGATCATGTTTCATGTGTATGTCAACCTGCAAAACCCTCAGAAGTACTGATAACCTCTAAACCTAGGGCCCTCTGTCTGTGAGTCTGTGAGGTGGGATAAAAGCACCCAACTCAGAGGACTACTATTAGTATTCATGAGGTATCACGGGAAAACTGCATAGCTCAGAAACCCACACATAGTTGATGTTCAAAAAACATTTTTTTCCCAATATTAACCTCTGCTCCTAGTTGACTTTTACCGTAATTTCTTATATTACAATCAGCTTCCCAAGAAATAAAACAGCCTTACCCTGGGTGTTGAAGATGGTGAATAGACTGCACAGTTTTGGCTACTGGCTAGAAAATGATTGGTTTTGCAACTACAGTGTACAAAGCACAGCTTGGCTAAGAGTATAGGAGACGTCACCATATGCACTCTCTTGCCTGCAAGTTCTTACCAATATGTTAATGTTCTATTCCTTATTTCGCAACTGAGCTCCACACCTAAATTTTAACTTTCTTTCTGGACACAGCCACATAGAAGACCAGTTAGTATCACAACTCTTCCACTGACCACAGTTTCCACCAAGCCTGCTTTCTTTAGGTCACTCATCCTGACTAATGGTACCACCATCCCACTGGTTTTTCAGGAGTACAACTTCCATCTTCACTCTTCACCACATCATATACCCTCTAAAAATGCCACCAGGCCTAAATTCTGGGATTCTCCTTTTGAAATACCTCAAGCATCCTTTACACCCCCACTGCTGGGCTTCACTCTCACATTATTTTTCTCTGGCATACTATATCACCCTTTTCAATGGTCATTCTGTCTCAACTGTGACTTGATCCCAATTAATCCCATCGTCTTTAATCTCCCTTGATCACAATTAATTCTATAGTCTATTCAGCATTTAATGGTTTGTAACAAATGAATCATCCTAAAGCAGAAAACTAATTGTGTGTTGTGTTTGGACAAAATCCTTTGCTGTTCCTTATGTCCACATCCTTTAAGTTATGACTTATGACTTTGCAGCCCCTCCTTTAAGAGGGAAAGTCTCTTTTGCCATCCATTGACTATTCTCTGGCCTTGTGATTTGCTTTGGCCAAAAAAATAAGTATGGCAAAAATGTCAGTGAGTGGGTTCTAACTCTGGGCATTAAAAGACCTTGCTTACTTCCACTCTGTTTTGAAATACTTAAATCTCCAAGTGAATAACCCACACTGCCCTACTGAAAGATACAAAACTACAAAGCATAGAGAAAAGTTTCCCTAGCTGATGCCATTCCAGACCACCCTACCCACAGCCAACCTAGCAGCTGACCACAGATAGATGAACAAACTGAACCAAGACAAGAAAAGCTACCCAGTAGAGCCCAGCCTAAATGGCTAGCCCTCAGAATCAGAAGCCGGATAAATGATTCCTGTTTTAAGCCACTCATTTAATTTGGGCTGTTTGTTGAGCAGCAAAAACTGACTGATATATATATTCCCTTTGGCTTTGAGCTTGTGAGATCTCTTCATTGAGATGAAAATAGACTAAAATCAGTTTGATTTTCAAAGTACCCAACCTCAACCCAAAATATATCCAAATTTATTTTTCAAGATTTATCTCAAGCTATGATTTGCATATGGTTTGTTTGTGCCCACCAAAACTCATGTTGAAATTTGATCTCCAATGTAGTGGTATTGAGAGGTGGGGCCCAATAGGAGGGGTTTGCGTCATAAGGCAATCTTTCCCTCATGAGTGGTTTGGCACCATTTCTATGATAATGAGTGAGGTTTTGCTCTCATAAGACTGGATTGGCTGGGCGCGGTACCTCACACCTGTAATCCCAGCACTTTGGAAGACCAAGGCAGGTGGATCACAAGGTCAGGAGTTCAAGACCAGCCTGGCCAATATTGTGAAGCCCTGTCTCTACTACAAATACAAAAATTAGCCGGGCATGGTGGTGCATGCCTGTAATCCCAGCTACTTGGTGGGGCTGAGGCCGGAGAATTGCTTGAACCCAGGAGGCAGAGATTGTAGTGAGCAGAGCTCATGCCACTGCACTCCAGCCTGAGCAACAGAGCGAGACTCCAACTCAAAAAGAAAAAAAAAAGACTGGATTAAACTCTCTCAGGAATGTTTCTGCAAGAATGGGTGGTTATAAAGGTAGAAGGCCCCATGGATTTTGCCTTTTCCCACGTTTGTTTCCCCGTTGGCCTTTTCTGCTGTGTTTTGACTTGTATGTGTTGCCAAGCAAGATCCTCACTGGAAGCCAAGCAGATGCCACCACCATGCTTCTCATATTTCCCAGCCTGCAGAACTGTGAGCTAAATAAAACCTTTTCTTTATAAATTACCCAATCTCAGGTATTCCATTATAACAACACTAAATAGACATGCTCTATTTTTCCATTCCTTCTCCCACACAGCCATTATTAAACCAATTGCCACATTTGAGTCATTTTCTCCATAACCTTCTCAATATTTGGATATTTGTTTATCCTGTTCTTACAGACTGAACATCCCTAATCTAAAAATTCAAAATTCAAAGTGTCCCAAAATCTGTAACTTTTTGAGCACCAACATGCCACCATAAGTAGAAAATTCCACACTGACCTCATGTGATGGGTCACAGCCAAAACTTTGTTTGATGCACAAACATATTTAAAGTATTGTATAAAATTATCTTTAGGCATTGTGTTTCATATACAACCTATATTTAGGTTGTATATGAAACATAAACAAATTTTGTATTAGACTTGAATCTCATTCCCAATGTATCTCATTATGTATTTGCAAATAGTACAAAATTTGAAAAAATTCAAAATCTGGAACATTGCTAGTCCCAAGCATGTCAGAGGGTCAATCTGGATTAATTCCATGTTTTTTTATTGATTCACATTACTTCTTTTTTTTTTCCTTTTTTTCTGGAGGGGGAAGGGAGAGGAGAGATTCCATGTTACTTCTTACTTAAGCTTTTCTCTATACTATGCTCTCTAAGCAACCATAACTTTGATAGGCTACTCACATTTTTGAGCATATTAAACATTCTTTATTATAAATTAAAAATATAAACATTAAAATTTTTAAAAGGTGCCTATCCATGTCTTAGCCAGTATATTCTCTAAAACCTAACAAGCATACTGCATTCTCTCAGATTTTTAAAAAATGCATTCGGTTCCCCATTTAGATTGTGACCCAGTGTGGGACAGAGACCATTTATAATTTTGTGCACAAATAAGTTATTAAACGGCTCTGAACTTCAGGTGGAGTCATAGTTTTAAGAACCTTGAAATAAAAATCAAGAAATTTGACTCCTGTGGGAACTTTTGCATCATCAGTATAACAGAGCAAATGTTAAGAAAGACTATGAACAAAGAGATCAATTAGGAAACAATGTCATTAGCCTAGGAAAGGGACTAAAGTAAATGAGGAGGAAAAAAAAAAGGGGGGGGAAAGTACCCTGTCTTGACCTGAACTAGACAAAAAAAGTGACTCACGATTGTTCTGAAAACAGGTAAGGGAAGGAAATTATGTGTGAAAGACAGTACATGTAATTCTAGATATTGTTGAGTTAAAGTTAGGAAAATCATGAAGGAGCTCAAGATCATTCCAAAATATTAGTTGTGACAATTAAATTAGTGAAGTTAAAAGGAACAACAGATTGAATAGATGCTGAGGTGTTAAGAAGGTTAACAGTGGTGAAGAGCTGAGTTTTTAGATGTTATTTTTATGCCAGGATTTAATGTTAATATTTAACCCACAAGAAGATGAAGGAAGTAGTTTTTGATAAGCAATGTCAGGGCAAAGACAAGAAGATATATTTTGCCAGGGTGGCACACCAAGTGATCCTGGTCTGATTTTGTTTTTCTTGTGAAATGATTTTGCATTTCTTCTTCAGCATCTTCAGCTTTTCAATGAAAGACCAGTTTTGTTTCTTGCTTCATTTTTGTTTATATTTAATCCATGCCACAGCTATAAGTTAATGATGTTTGTTCATGGAAGCCACTGAGAATCTGGTGCTGTTTGTTACACTGTATTTCTGTAGCAAAATCAGATTAGTACACCACCTCTAAGAAGAAATTAACAGTTGCATGAGTGTGAGTATAAGGGAGGAAGGGCCCAGCGTGGTGGCTCACGCCTGTAATCCCAGCACTTTAGGATGCCAAGGCAGGCATATCACCTGAGGTCAGGAGTTAAAGACCAGCCTGACCAATATGGTGAAACCTCGTCTCCACCAAAAATACAAAAATTAGCCAGGTGTGGCAGGCACCTGTTATCCCAGCTACTCAGGAGGCTGGGACAGGAGAATTGCTTGAACCCAGGAGGCAGAGGTTGCAGTGAATGGAGATCACGCCACTGCATTCCAGCCTGGGTGACAGGGCAAAACTCTGTCTCAAAAATAAAAATATAAAGAGGAAGTCAAACTTTATTCTGAAATTTGGAAACTAGGCGACTGAGAATGAAATTGTCACTTTCCTTGTATACTTATGTGCTGCCATGTCCAACACGTGAAAGAAGAGATTCATGTCTTTCTTTTATTAACTTTCTATTATACTTTTTTATTTTTATGCATTTATAATAGTAAATAGGAATACAATTTTGGAGGGTTCTGAATATACTGTGGGTCACATACCCTGCAGAGACTATGATGAAAACCATAGATGTTTTCTCCAGAAAAAAAGAACAAAAAATTACCTCTTATAAATCATTTTCTCACAAACCTAATCTGAAAAGAGAGTTAAAAAGGAGAGAAAGAGGGAAGGCTTGTGTTGATATTCTCCCTAATGAATGTTGGACATTTATTTACCTTTCAGTATGTCTTCTGTCTGTAGCATTTAGATTGTGATCAGAGAAGAGTAGGTCTCCTGTATTCTGAACAGGGCTACAAAAAGTGTCTTCGTTACAGTTTGAAAAACACCAACCAAGATCACTCTTTGGAAGATGAGTTAAGACATATAAAGCATTTTATGTAAAGTGAGTAGTGTGTATATAATGATACTCATTAATTTTCAATCTATTCACTAAAAGGTGTATCTGAAGAAAAAGAAAAAATTAAATTAAATTAACTTGCTTTCCTCAAAATTGGAATACTGGAAAATATTATTTAATGGAAACATTTTCCCTTCAAGACTTAATGAAAGGGGCCAATTGTAGTCAGTATTAAAGGTATGATGATTTGTCTCCTTCAACTTATAAGACCCCAAAGTCTCCCACATGACTCCTTGAAGCCTTCTTCCCCAAAGCCTTCCAGAACACAAGGTATAATATTAGGTACACCTGAAAGTAACACAAAAATTGAGCCAAAGCAAGATAAGGGGATTATTTACACAAATGTCTCAACAGTTTCCAGGTTGACCCCATCCAACAAGTTTCCACTTGTTCTTTTGACCCTGGGAATCTACTTAGAATAATTTTTACTTGAAAGGTGGGAGTTACAGTTGAAACAATATGAAAAAATTCTCTAAGCAGCAAAGATAAAATTGTTCTTTGCCTTGGCCTGCCATAGTTACTTCATTGCTATGACATATGACATCATAGTTAGTCCTCAGGACGGGGGTGTTTCTAATGAGCTGGAGTTGGAAGGGTCCCAGTGGAATGCATTGAACCAAAAGGCCCACTGTTCTTCCAAATTCCAACATGATATCAGGAGGAAAAACAAAGGGCTCTTCAAGATTCAGAGGTCAACCTGCTCAGTGTCATATCAAAAGGTGGCAATAAAGCAAGAGAAAGTTTCAGGGCATAGGTAAAGGCTACTGTCACCTATTTCTATGTCTAATTCAACAATAATGGAACTGAATATGAATATTTTCAGTAATATATGGTACCAAATTTGAATGTTTTGAAAATATTCTGTTAACTTGATATGTTATCACATTGGATCCTTGCCACGGGACTGTGTCTAAGGGAAAATTATTGCTTGCCAATGCATACATACTATTATAAGTGAATGACTTTTTAAAAAAAAATTAAAAGTATACCTAGGGAAATAATTAAAACAATGAATATGTTTACCCAGCACATGAGTGAGGTCCCTTTCTGCTCCCTTAGCACAAAGGACACTTAGAGGCACAGCCATCTTCCCTGGAGCCCATGAGAGTCATTCACCATATACTCCCTTCTGGGAATATGTCTAATGATTTGGCCAATTTATCAGCAAGACAGCCCAGTGGCTAATGCCAGCATCAACTTACCAGAGGTCACAGAAGCTAACAGAAGCCGATTTCATAAGGCAAAAGTCTTTGAAATAGACATGAGTATCTCTTTCCTAATCCTATCACAGGTCTCCTAATGCTTAGCTGGCTTAGGGTACTTAGACAAATTCTTGCCTTAGAAATCTCCAGACAAAAATGGCCAATAATATTCAGTTTTGAAAAACACTCACAAATTTCAGGACAGACTGATTCAACACATACCCTGCTACAAGCAAGTTAAAGCAAAGAGGAGATATACATTACCTCTAGAGTTCTCAGACATGCTCTAAAATGTTTTCGGTAAATCCCAAGATGAGACCACAATTATAGTGGAAGAGTTTAGTACAATTATCTTAAAAAATGATTTTTTAAAAAGTAGAAAAATATAATTATAAATATAAAAGATTTGAATAACTACTTTGACATAATATATCTGAAGACTTTTATACCAACAAAAATAGACTATATATCATTTTCTTATTATATAATGAAAAATTTTCAAACATATGAAAGTATAGAGCACAGGATAATGAAATTTCAATATGTCCATTAAGTGACTTCAACAATTATTAATATCATGTAATCCTAATTTTCTTCATTTCTCACCAGTGACTTCTCCTATCCTCCTCATGTTTCTCTTCCTCTTCTTCTTTTTTATCTTATAGAGTTATGGAACATATACTTTTTAAACCCCGTGGTTGAATGGCTACAAAATATGGCTCCAATTCTTCACACCCCTATACACACTCTTGCTCTTTTCCATGTTACTTTTCAGTGCTGTCTCAACATGGGCAGCATAACCTTCTGACTCCTTGACTCAGAACAGGGATATGCAATTTATTTTAACCAAAGCAATATTAGCAGGAGTATCAGATAATTGAAAATGTGGTTCTGCCTTTCTTTGTCTCTGCAGTCCCATGAAGTAATGCCTGACTTACCTGACTGGAAGTTAAATGTTCTTGTCATCCTAGCTGAGGTCAGCCTAGACCAGCCAACAGCCACCCAAGTCCCAGACCATCAAATGAGCCTAACCAAATGCAGCAGAACTTTCCAGCCAACATCCTTGGACTATGAATAGGAAGTGCTTACTGTTACATGCAGCTGAGAATTTGTGGTCATTTCATAACATTACACAGTAGCAGATACCTGACACAGAACCTGTGAAGTGTATATAAGTATTTATTTACTGTCAAAACATAAAAGGAAGCACACAAAAATATTTCGTAGAAGATAGATAGATAACATTTTAATTACTAAAAAAAAACCCTAACAAAGTAGGTGTTAATATTAAAACAGAAAGTAAATGAAAGCAGAGAAGTAGTAGTGCCACATTTTGAGCTTTGGGTTGGACAGGTGCTGGTAGCCTAAATTCAGCTCCTACAGGAAAATGTGGTGTTTGCACACCCAGAGACAAGAGCTTGGGCCACTGTATGAGTCGGGGTTATATTCAGGGCCACTGGAGAAGAAACACTGACTGAGAAAAACAGCCACCACCCTACATATATAAAGATGGTCAACTGATTTTCAGTAAGGGGGCCAAGACGATTCAATAGGGGAAAAGAATAGCCTTTGCAACAAACGATGTGGAGGCTACTAGGTATCCACCTCAACAAGCATGAAATTGGACTCCTATCACATACCATATATAAAAATTTATTCAAAACAAAAATCAAAATCAAAATTTTTTAGATCAAACATCTAAACGTAAGATTTAAAACTATGAAACTCTTAGAAGGAAAAAATTGGTGTAAGTCTTTAAACCTTGTAGTAGACAATAGTTTCTCAGATATGACACCAAAAGCATAAGAAACCAAAACAAAATAAATAAACTGGACTTCATCAAAATTAAAAACATTTGTGCTTTAAAAGACGTCATTCGTAAGGTGAAAAGAAAATTCACAGAATGGCAGAATTTGTTTCCAAATTGTATATCTGATAAAAGTCTAGTGTCCAGAATAAAGATATCCAGCATAAAGTATGGTTTAGTTATTATTTCAAATCAACAATAAAAGACAACCCTATTTTAAATGGCCAAAAGACTTAAATAGACATTTCTCCGAAGAACATACAAAATAAGCACATGCAAAGATGTTCAACATCATTAGTCATTAGGGGAATGCGAATCAAATCCACAATATGATACATGTTTATACCTACTAGGATAGCTATAATCAAAAATACAAAAAATAATGAGACTTATCTAGGTTGTGGAGAAAATGGAATCCATTGCTCGTGGGAATGTGAAATAGTGTGGTTACTACGGAAAATCTTAAAAAGTTAAACAAATGTTTAGCCGGGCGCAGTGGCTCAAGCAGATAATCTGAGCACTTTGGGAGGCTGAGGCAAATGAATCACCTGAGGCTGGGAGTTTGATACCAGTCTGGCCAACATGGCGAAACCCCATCTCTACTAAAAATACAAAAATTAGCTGGGTGTGATAGCGTATGCCTGTAGTCCCAAGCATGCTACTTGGTAGGCTGAGACAGGAAAATTGCTTGAACTCGGGAGGCAAAGGTCGCAGTGAGCACAGATCGTGCCACTGCACTCGAGCCTGGGCAACAAAGTGAGACTCTCAAAACAACATAAAAATAAAAAATAAATAAATAAAATAAGTTAAACTTAAGTTTTCCATGGAATCCAACAATTCTACTTCTAAGTATGTACCCAAGAGCATTGAAAACATATATTCACCCAAAATCTTATAAGTGAATGTTCACGGAAGCATTACTTAAAACAGTCAAAAAGTGTAAACAACTCAAATGTTCATCAACTGATAAACAAATAAGCAAATGTGGTATATCTATACAATAGAATATTATTCAACCATAAAAAGTAATGAATTGTTGATTTATGCTACAACATGGATGGACCTTGGAAACATGATGCTAAGTAAAAGATGCCATACACAAAAGGTCAAATATTATACTATTTCACTTATATGAATTGTCTGTAATAGACAAGTCCATAGATATAGAAAGTAAATTAATAGTTGCCAGGGGTTGGGGAAGTGGGAAATGAGGTGATATGGCTAATAGGAACAAGGTTTCCTTCCGGGTGATGAAAATGTTCTGGAATTAGACAATGATGGTGGCTGGACAACCTTGGGAATATACTAAAAATAATTGAATTAAACCACTGTAGAAAAACACTTTAGTAGGATGTGTTTTATGTTATGTTAATTACATGTCAATAATAATAATAATAAAGATACATAGGAGCTAGATTGAGAAGCTTCATCAGCATCTAATAGGAGTTCCAGAAGGACCCTAGAGAGGAAAAAGCAGAGTCGATATTCAAACAGGTAATTACTGGGAAATTTCCAGACTAAAGAATTAAATGAAACCTCACATTAACATAGCATAATAGTCTGGGTGTGGTGGCTCATGCCTGTAATCCCAGCACTTTGGGAGCCCAAGGCAGGCAGATCACTTGAGGTCAGGAGTTCAAGAACAACCTGGCCAACACGGTAAAACTCCTTCTCTACAAAAAATACAAAAGTTAGCTGAGCATGGTGGCACATTCCTGTAGTCTCAGCTACTGAGGAGTCTCAGCTACTGAGGAGGCTCAGGTAAGAGAATCACTTGAACCTGGGAGGTGGAGGTTGCAGTGAGCCACGATTGTGCCACTACACTCCAGCCTGGTGTGACCCTGTCTTAACAAACAAACAATAGCATAATAAGTGTTGAACACAACCAATAAAATAAAACAAATCCATATATGGACATATCTTGATGAAATTGCAAAAAAAAAAAAAAAAAGAGTAATCTTAAAGCTGCCAGAGGAATTACATATTATGTTTAAAAGAATGACAGACACTAATTGCAGCTTCTTAACAATTCAAATAGCTGCTGAGAAAATAATGGGAGCATTATCATTAAATTATTCAGGAAAAATTACTTTCAATAAGAATTCTATATCTAGTTAAGAAGTGACTCAAGAGTGAGATTTTTAAAAATGGTGTTTGTATATTTCCAATGAAAATTAGTAAACTCCTAAAAGTTAAAATTCATACAGAACATATTATTTGGCCACATTGCAATAAAAGTATAGATTCATGATAAACATACCTTTATCGAGGAAACTACTTTAAAATTCATTTTAAATAAGCTTTCTAATTAAAGAGGATATCAGAACTGAAATTATGTATTATTCGTAACGAAAGAAAATATGTTTAAGTGACCAACAATGGTACTTTTTATTGTTTGTTGTTCTTCTAAATATTCCCCACATAAGTCAAGATAATTATATTTACATTTAATTGTTTCTATTTCACATCTATCTTACCTTTTCTTTTTTTTATTTCAATAGCTTTAGGAGTGCAAGTTGTTTTTGTGTACATGTATGAATTGCACAGCGGTGAAGTCTTTGGTTTTAGTGCACCCATCACCTGACTGGTGTACTTTGTACCCAAATGGTAGTTTTTTATACCTCATCCTCCACCCATCCTCCTACCTTCTGAGTCTCCAATGTCCATTATGCCACTCTATATGCCTGTGTATGCCCATAGCTTAGTTCCCACTTACAAATTAGAAAATGCAATCTTTGGTTTTCCATTCCTGAGTTTAGCTACTTCACTTAGAATAACTGGCTTATAGTTCAAGTTGCTGCAAAAGACATTATTTCATTCTTTCTATGCCTGAGTAGCATTTTATGGTATACATACACCATATTTTCTTTATACACTCGTGGGTTGATGGGCGTATTTCATATCTTTCCAACTGTAAATTATGCTGCAATAAACGTAGGTGTCCTTTTGATATAATGACTTCTATTCCTTTAGGCAGTATATATATATGGCTTTGTGACTCCTAAGTGAGTCCCTATAACCTCCACCTCCTCTCTAAACTTCATTTTTTGGCAGAATACTTGGGTATAATCATATGGGGGAGAAATAAGAAAAACCTTGTGTACAAAACCCATGGGTACACTTTTACTTATGCTGCATACTTTATCTTGTACCCATTCATTTTTTTCTCCTCTTCATCCGTATGTTTCTTGCTATCTTTACCATCCTTTATTTTACTGTTTCACTGAAATGAACCTTTTAACATTATCTCCTGAATTGTTTCAAAAATTCCTGATATTAGGCACTCAGTAAATCTTCCATATAAGAGTTATCTGGAAAAAAATGTGTTTTTAAAAGTTTCCATAACAACTAAATGAAGCTATTAAATAAAAGATGTCTTCAGCTTTACCATGATAATGAATTGAAACCATTTGAAAATGAAGAAGTCTCAAAACATTTTTCATTTTGATTCAGACTTAATATTTTGCTTTTATCAGATATCAACTTAGAGATAAACCTTTTAGAAGTTGGTCCATTGCTTATAACAAACCCAGCACAGTTTTAAACAATTCCCCTTTATCTGATGGAGTGAAGATTGTCAGAGATGGGCCCCAGCTGGGGCCCAAATTAGAGTAATTAAGAAGCAAAAAGCCAGAGTACTTTCCTATAACTTGTTTATTTTATTTGATGATGAAACAGTATTACTGGTGCAGAATTTGTCATACTTCTAGAAAAAGAAAGAGAGGGGCATTGTTAAAGGGCCATGTGTAACAGAAATGAATGTCAGAGCCCCACAAAACAAGAGTAGACTATCAAACCATAAGAGACATGCTAAAAAAGACATGTAATTTTACTTCTGTGATGAACTGAAACCATTACCAAATAAGGAAATGGTTTATTAAAACTATCACAAAATATTTCTCCTTGGTCAAGAGAAATGAAGAGAGAAAGACCTACAATTTGCAATCAACACCAATTTACCTGAGGTTTCTTGAGAAACACTTATAAACTTTGACTATTCCTGAAAAAAAGAGACACATTTATGCAATAATGAACTAAAATGTTTTGGGGACTTAATACATTGCCTTTTCTTTTTTGGAGACATCAAGTCACGCTTATAAAAATCAATTAAAATTAAATTTTAAAAAAATCTCACAATATTCTATACTGTTTACATCAGTATCTCCTGACTCAATATGAAGGCAATATTCCATTAATATATATTTGGGTACTAAAATTTTGCAGTCACCCTCTGGATTCAGTCCAACTGCTGTTCACAGAGATAGTCAATTGTCAATGTATTAAGCTCCTTCAGGGAAAAAGCTCTCTCTGTTCTTGAAGCATTTCTCAGACTTCCACAGTCTCTTAGAAAGAGTAGAAACCTTGTAAAAAATATACCAAATAACTTTAAACTAAACTCTCTTTACTGCACTAATGGTGAGTGTAATTGATGACATTACTAGTCGATTTTATTTTGTTGATGATATGTTGTATGGGTTAAGCAAAAGCAATTTGTCCTGGCCATGCACATACTGACACACATTAGAAAGAGAAGTTGATTCCAAAGTAGATAGTGTCCAGGAAAGCAATTCACATTATTATTTTACATGGGAGTATTCAAAACTCTCACTTAATATAAGTTGAACTGTACTCTAAAAATTACAAACCACCTTGAGATATTTATTAACTCATTGAATCACAACATCCCTTCCAGATAAGTATTATTACTCTTTTGTAAAGTTGTCTATCTTAGATTATATAGCTTTGGCAGCAAAGTGATGCTTATAATGGGAATAAATACACCACTAAGCAAATTATTCACTGCCTTTCATATCACACCTACCATTCCCCAAGGGTATGTCTTCATTTCTAATTCTGATTCTTCTAAAGATCCCTCAGATAACTGTCTAAAAATTAGGCTTATTCTATTTCTTTACACCATCAATTAACCCTCTAATTTAAATATGATATTTTAGGTCATTGACAATGCCTCCTATCTCTCCCTCTCCTTCTAACATTTGATATTTATGTGGTTATTAATGCAGCTGCTACTACTGTTGCTCATCTTATTTAGTTTCTCTTTGAGCTAACTCTAATATAACAGAAGGGAAGAGGGAGATGATGTAGGCAGATGAAGAAAGAATTGACTAATATGAGGGAGATGAAGAAATTATTATCTTAAAATGTTCATGTTGTCTTTTAATTAGTGAAGTGGCAACTTTGTTTGGGGTAAACACCTGAGGTTTGCCATTTCGTGCAAGGAAAATCAAGGATGTGGGCAAACAAGAAGTGAGTTTAAGAGCAGAGGTTTAATAGGCAAAAGAAAGAGAAAAGAGAATACCTCTCTCTCCTGCAGAGAAAGGGCTCCTGAGTGGATCTTCTGATTTCATGATGAAACGTACAGGTTTTATAGATGAGGTTGAGGAGGCAGTGTCTGATTTACCCAGAGCCCAAACACTGGTTGGACCAGGTATGCCATTTACATAGTGTCTGAAGAAGCTGGCCGTGCCACCCTAATCTTGTTTATAATGCATATGGGTTCTCTACCTGGCTGGCACCACATTGCCTGTTCCTTTACTGTACATATGATTGGCAAAGAAAAGAAAAAATGGAGCCTCCATGTTGAACATGCCCAGCCCCACCCCCCCCCCCCCCCCCCCCCCCCCCCCCCCCCCCCCCCCCCCCCCCCCCCCCCCCCCCCCCGGTAGCTATTGGCACAGCTGCCAGCATTCACCTGTGCAAGCTTCCAGCTTGGTTATCTATGTCTGTAGCTGGATTTTACAGGCAGCTCTTCGTTAGGAAAGAACTTATTTGGGGGCTGCTTTTTATTAAAAGGGAAACTTTACCAAGAACTCTCTTACCCTCACCATCTTTCTAAATAATTTTTTTCTAGCTCCTGTACTATTAGAAGATTAAAGTAGGAACAAAGAGCTGTGATGTGGTCAGAAGCTTGAGAGGAGTTCAACACACATTTATTGACCTCCTCCTCAGGGCCAGGTATACTGATAGACACTCCCAGCCTTGACTGGGGATTTAGGAGGGACTTCATGGTGGAAATCACTCCTGAGCTAACTCTTCAAGGATAGAGGTGACTTAGGCAGGTGAAGGGAGAGAAAAAGAAAAAGGTCATTCCTAGCAAAGGAAGAGTTTGCACAAGGGCTTCAAGGGTGAGAAATGAAGGAGCGAGGAGGCTTTGGAGAGCATACAGTCAATGCTCCTGAAAAGGCAGTCTGGGCAAGCCAGGGGAACCCTTTTAGAGTGTGCTATGCATCTGCAATTTTAGATGTCTATGGGGTGAAGCCACTGAAGAATGATAAGCAGGAGACATGCCCACTTTTTACTTTTTATGCAGTTTACTCTGGCAAGAAGGGATGTAACAGAAAGGGGAAATTGAGGCAGGAAGATGAGCTTGATGGCTTTTGTTACACTACTGGTGAGAAATGGTGTGAAGTGGAGTAGAAGGGGCAGGTTCAAGTAGTATTTGAAGACAGACTAGAGAGGACGAGGAGACTGATTTGACAAGATGTGATGGGATCAATGTGATAAGAAAGAGAAATATTTACAATTAGCTCCTTGGTATTTGGTTTCTGTAACCAGATAAACAGTAATACCATTAACTGAGAAAGAAATTACCAAAATAAATGAAAGTCTGTAATGGGTTGGGAGAAGGCAGAGGATTGAAGGATGTGTTGAGCATTCAAGAGGAAATGTCAAATAATTATTACCATATATAAACCTAAAGCTCAAAAGAGGGGTCAGTTATTATTTTGAGGTGGTGGTTGAATCATGAAAGTGAGTTCTACTAGGGAAAGAGGATGAGGACCAGAACTTTGGAGAGCATCAACTACTAAGGCTGTAGCGCAGATAATAAGCCCATATTAAAATCCAAGAGAAGAACCAAGTGTTGCACATGCCAGGGAGACCCAGACATTAAAGAGTTATGAAGATGGAATGTTCAAGAATGTCAAGAGCTACAGAAAGTTGTAGGGGTCCATACAGAAGCTGGCGGTAACCTTTGTTATGACAGGTTTAGCAGCAGCAGAGAGGCTGACCAAGTTGGATCTTAGGATAGAGGGTGGTAAGAAGTGCCACCAAGTTGAGGAAGAAGGAATTGAGCCTCTTTGACAAGTAGATTGTCTGGGAAGGAAAGGGAATGATCATATGAAGGGGAAATACTGATCTTTTGCTGAGTGATATTAGATGCCTAATATCACTCTATTTTGGTAGGACAACATGAGGTGAGGTCACCTACTGGGAGTGAGAAGGGGTGGGTTGGGTAAAGAAGAGAGTAAAGTCTTTGAATTTACTCATTGGAAACTGAAAGACACTCGAGGGCTCTGCTGAGGTTAAAGGAACAATTAAAAATCTGACCTTTTGTTCTCTTTTCTATTTCTCCATCTCACTTCAGCATTTCTAGCTCTACTTTCTAACTGACCTACTTCCCAATTAGATGGATGAAAACAGTGATGGTACTGTCAGTTCCAAAGTGGCAAACAAGACATTGCACATCTTCAATACCAGTAGACATAGATGTGGGAGGAACCCAAGACTTGGATAAGACTGCTACAATGTGTAGATCTATCTGGGCAATTACTTGACAACAGTGCACCTCTTAATTTCCCCTCTGGAAAACAGAAATAATATTGCTGAACTCACAAGACTGGAGGAATTAATAGAGATAATATATAGAAAAACCTATACTACTACTTGGTTTATCGTGAACTCTCAGCAAATTTTATTTTCTTACGTAAGAGAAAAAATAATGATAAATATATTGAAATGGGTGGAAGAGACGGAAATCATATTCACTGATAAAATAACAGGAAATAGGGCAAAGGAGTAGAAAGGGGGCTGTCTAAGAAGATTCTAATTGCAAAGAAAAACACATCAGAAACCAAGAAATAGATGGAGACGGATGTTTCTGAAGAAAGATATGCATAGTACAAAAGTGTGGAGAAGGGCAAGGGAAATACTCAAACACCATTAATCACAATCCTTGATGTCAATCCCTCTGGGGTTCAGAGCAAAGAAACAGGCAGAAAAAGCATGTGTAGTCCTGTATATCATTCAAAAAAGCAGCTGCTCCTCAAATCTGGGAAGTCAAAACTCTTTAAAAAAAAAAAAAAAAAAATATAGATGCTCAAGGAGTAAAAAATTATAAGGAAAATATGTTGTACATTTTATATACTAATTCCTTGTTAGAAGTCAAAACTCTTAAAAAAAAAAAAAAAAAAGATACCGGAGCCAAACAGCCCAGAAATAGCATACTTGTAGAAAACCACTCACTGCTTCTGGGAAAATAGATTTAGGGTTGAATTGAGGATAACATTGCACAATGAAGACTTGAAGAAAAAGGAAGCAGAACTGATTGAATTTAGCTGGAAGGTTCCTGTCATTGACTCATTCCCCAAATAACTAGTGAATACCTACTGTGTGCCAAATGCTGTGTCCTCTATATGAAAAGTATTTCTCTTTGAAGCGTTTTTGAGTTTATCAAAACAGCTGTTTGTTTTATTGGTCTAGAAAACCACACAATTTTTAGAACAACAACAAAAAACTAGTCTAATATGAAGTAACATTGAACGGGAAATCCTGGAGAGGCAGGGAAGTCATTACATCTCTGCCGCTGGTTAGTTGCATACCCTTAGTTAACTTCTATGCCCCTGTATCTTTGAGCCACAACCTTCTTCCTGTATCATAAATGCAGATGAATGTCTTATTAACCTCTGTGACATCTGTTGCAAATATATAAACAGGCTTCTCTTTGGCCAAAACTACTAATGATGTATTAGATGTTTTCTAAATAAGATGTATACTGAGGAGAATAAAAGAACCATTAAAATAGGGGAGATATTTAGTCATTGATTAAATTTTGTATTTCCTTTGGAATACTAAATAACGAATAAAAGATCATGATTGTCATTTAAGGAGAAAGAGGGTTTCTATGAGATCAAAATTTTGCCCAACCCCATGCATTATTTAGTATTATGTCTCCCAATGAGATTTCATATCAACTCACTCAGAATCAAAGCCTTAAGTTCTAATCATGTTTGAAAAAGAACACAGAACCAAGTTAGTAAATTTACTAATGGCTGTCATTTATTATCCAAACAGTGAATGAAAAGAAGGTGGAGAGGAATTCAGATGGATTTAGATACATTAGGGAATTAAAGGTGCAGTGATTCATGAAGTTTTACTTGCTGGAACATTACGTTCTTTAGGCATTTAAAGAGTGAGAGTATAGTGAGAAACGAGATGACCAATACAGATTATTGGTAGAAGAAGGAGTGGATGAGAAAAGTAGATGGAGAAGAAGGATGAAAGATCATGGGAAGGATTTATCAATATAGAACCAGAAGAGAGAGAAACCAAAATTCATTCTTTAGTTGATTGGATGTTTTACATCCTGGCTAATAAAGTCCTCTCTGGCATCTTTTAATGAATTAGAATTCTCTAATGTTGACAGTTCACAAAAAAGAGATGTTGAATGTGACAGCAGGCAGTACCCTGTCTGGCCAGTGCAGGTAGGATTACAGGAGAATGACCGCACTGGGTTGTCTAGTAAGACTGAAGCTAGAGACAAAATGAGAGTTATCGGAAAGCATTCTTGTTGAAAGCCTGCTTCCTCCTTGCATGTATTTCCTCCTAAACATACCAACTCCTCCAGTGTCTCTACTTATTAAAGTCTAATCATCCTCTGATGGTTGGATCCCCTCAACCAGAGACCTGAAGGAATAGGGAAGTGAGGTTGAGGCATTTATTCTCCCAGTTGTTTCCCTGAGGGACACCATGAACTGGCTGCAACCCTTGATCAGCGGTCACTGCTTCTGTCCGGTGAACCTGTCTCCACAGCCTGTGCTTCTAAGGCCTCAGAGTGATAGCAGCCTGGTTACTACAAGCTCCAGGACACTGTACTACCTCTTGTCGGTATTGTCAGCCTTCTATATAATACTTTTACTAAAAACCCTCTGTTTAATTGCCTTTCACAGCATAACAACTCATCCTGAAATACAGTGGCTTATAATGATAATTATGTGTTAGTTCTCACAGTTCCTGATGTACAAAAATTTGGGAAATACTTGGCTAGGAAATTTTTGCTTAGAGTCTCTCATGTGGTTGCAGGTATATGTAGGCTGGGGCTTCAGGCATTTGGATGTAGAATGCAGGTCCATAGCAGTTCATTCACTCACAAGGGCAAATAGCTGCTGGCCACTGATTGGGGCTTCAGTTCCTTTCCATAGGGATCTCTCTGTGAGGTTTTTTGAATGTGGTACTTGGAATTCCCCAAAGCAATCAGGTATACCAAAAGTAACAGAGACAGAGAGAGAGAAGACAGAGAGAACATCACACTACCTTTTATGGCTTCACCTCTGAATTGGTGGAGCTTAACTTTTGCATTCTATTCATCAAGGCAGTTATTCATGGGAGAGAATACAGAACCTACTTCTTGATGGAGAAATGCAAACCACATTATAATGGGAGCACGGGATATTGATATATGCATAGTGTGGCCATCTTTGCTAAATACGATCTGCCACCTGCTCCTTCAATTACTCTGATTTGACTCTGTCATTTTTTCTGCTGGCATTTTGCAAGACGCAGTCAAGATGATTGCAAAGTCCCTCCAGATCTAGAATTGTAGAAATCTTCTGAATAATTGAACAACTGCCTAATCACCAGCCAGATTAAATTGATAGTTGATCCATTTGGGACATGCTAAGCAGAGACCAGGTTCCTGGAGAGCAGCTCTGTTTGCTAGTAAAGAAATGTTGTTCAGGGAGAGGTACATTTTTAGGTCATATTGACCATTTATGCAAACAACTAATTTCAAGCAAGTCTGTGAAGTCAATTAAGGTATGCGGAAGAGTAGGAATCAAGAAGATAGGCTCTTGAGTCGAACAGAGCTAGATTTTAATTCTAGTTCCATCACTTGTTTGTTGTAAGATCCTGAGCAAGTTGCTAAGCTTCATCAAACCTCAGCATTGTTACCCTTTTATAAAAATATGGTCAAGATACTAGCTTGTGTCAGGCAGGGTCTAAGCAAGAAAACAGAAATTACTTTAAGTATTTATAATAAGGGAATTTCTTACAGAGCTTTTTGTCAACAGGTGGTGGAGAAGCCAACAGAAGATGTTGAAGAAACTCAGAAATTATCAACCACTGTAAGCTGGAGGAAAAGAGGAGGTGCCCCAGGAAAGCTGTGGGCCTGTCTGCCGCAGCAGGAGTTTAAAGAGAAAAACAGTCATATGTCAACTTTAAATTCACTCTCTCTTCTCCTTTATCCTAGTCCTCAAACAATAATATTCATGAAACTGTGGGCTTAAAACATGACATTTTTTTCTAGTCCAATGAAAATGCATTTGCAACTTTTTAAAATAAAAACATTTCTAATGCATATTAAAACAACTACATAACTTTTAATCTGAAAATGTTTGTCTCAACTTTGGAAACAATTGGGAAATTTAAAGTGCTTAGTGTTAGGTACCCGTAGTAAGCATTCATCCATTAATAAGTGGCTGCTATTTTTATTATTAATAATTATTGTGAACAATAATAATAGCAGCACTCTTGGGCAATTGTGAAGCCCAGGAGTGCAGAATCAAGCCCTGGAATAGCAGCCAGGCATACTAAACAGTGGTTCTAAGCATTTGTCAAGACAAGGACTCAAGTATAAGTGGGCCTGACAGAGAAACTCATGGAAAATGGGACAAAAATTTAGTGTGGGTCTCAAAAGCAATAGAGAAGCTCACTTTCTAGGAATGAGCAACATGGTTGCATTAGCACTACTTCTTCCACGGTCCTGAAACCATAACAACAAGACTGGTTCTAGCTCTTGAGTGAAACTTAGCCTGCAGATGGGCACAGGAGACCATCCAAAGGGAGAAATCTAGATAGAGAATACAGCAGGTCAATACATTCACCACTTCGACGGGAAATAACTATGAACAGATTTGACAGTGAGTGTTTTGTAATCAAGTAAAGTACACTCAGAGAGTTGGATTAAACCAGATGGAACCAGAATTAGCATGTGGGCCTCACACAGCAGAACTGGGTCCTCCAGACTAGGCTACCTTGCCGATCCTCATCTGCCTGTGTTTAACAGAAATGTTCACAGAAATGTTTGGAGCAAGGCTAATAGTCCTGGAACTTGTTCTTGGCAT
Source organism: Cebus imitator (assembly GCF_001604975.1). Classification (NCBI taxonomy): domain Eukaryota; kingdom Metazoa; phylum Chordata; class Mammalia; order Primates; family Cebidae; genus Cebus; species Cebus imitator. The sequence continues at coordinate 1,996,618 of NW_016107346.1, forward strand.
ATTTGTTTAACAGGCAAGAAGAAGAATCTGAGAGCGAACCAATAATGATTACCAAGTCCACTTTTCTTTGTGCTCTCTATATATCATACGTCCAACAAAGTGGGTGCTTTAAAATAACTAAAGATTTTTGTATTACTTCCTTTCATCTCAAACAAGCATATAGTGCAAAATAGTCTCCATCACCTTAAATGCAGCGTGAAATGCATCCAACTATACTTAAATACTAAAGAAAAGATGATGCCTTAGAAGGGATTAAAACTAACAAAGATATAAAAATGAGAATGCCATTCTGAGACAGGGACACATCAGCTGGTAAAAAGGACTTTAAGACTGTATACATTAGAAAGGAAAAAAGGTCAGCATTACATGGAATGAAAAGTGCCCTTTCCAGGCAGATTCCTGAACCTAATTTATCTTGCTTCACTAAGACAGGAAATGCACTACAATATTCAGGATGGCGGGAAATGACAATTTAATGATTACAGAACATCTTTCACGTTCTGTGGTAATTGAACAATCTCAACATCAAAGGCAGGGCTGGTAGCCTTTCAGAAAATGGAACGTCGTTTTGCTTTCCTTTTCACTTTTTACTGCATCAATGAACTTTAGCATCTTCTCTGGCTTTATTTTTCCATTTTCATTTAGCACTGACACAAAACAGACCTGGCCTTAAGTGTACCATGCAAGGTAGTAATTTATGTTGGAAACTTTAAATGGATGAGGCAGAACCACTTTCGTATCTGTTACATTTTAATTACTTTAAATATATCCAGCTGAACAAAGTTCGGACCTTTGCTGTTGCAGGTGAGGGTAGTTTGACATAATAGACATCCTATTTCCCAACCACCTCATGAAGGAGAATATACGAGCTGTCATCTCTAAGGCATGCCGTTCACCCAACAAACCAATTTTCTATCTATAATGCTACCAGCACCACCGAATTTTGGAGCTTCTTTTATATCAACAGTTCCTTATATTTTCCCCAAGCATTATTTGATAACTTTAGGGGCTAGTGAGGCCATAATACAGGACTCAGGGAAGGTATCCATTTAAGACAATTATAAATTCCCAATCTTTGCTTTTCTTTTCCTAATATTGAACCAAAAAAATCTTATTTAAAGAACAATTCTCATACAATGGAATTTTAGGGGTAATAAGCATTTCTCTTTGGCTATAAATTGATATCAAAGATCTTGATGAGAAGAGTGCCCACAGAAAACTGGTATTGATTAAACAATGGTGATTAACAGGTGAAACTGGAAGATGAGGTGTACTGGGGTTTTATGTTTGATTTTTGTGGGTTTTGTTTGGTTTCTACCATAATTAACCACAAACCAACACAGATTTTGCAAATATTTGCATTGCACACAATGAAATTTTGCCTAAGCATAAAAGTGAAGTGCAGTTAATATTATGGAAATCATGAGGGAATTTAGTAGTTGTCTATCTTACTGATGTTCAAATCCAAGACGTGAGCCCTTAATTCTTCCTACCTGCCCTCCACCTCCTTTTGAAAGGGCCTTGAAATCAGCATTTAGCAGGGAAATAGAACAAGGAAAGATGAATGTTTCCCTGGATTCCAGGAAAAAGATGGCCAACTTCCTCCCCTTCCTTTGTCCCTAGATATTGTGAAATTGTGGTTCGCTCTTAAGTGAGAGAGGAGAGCAGCTTGTTTTGCTTATTTTCGTTTTTGGAGTTATAAGCCATTTGATGTAGAGAACCACTTAGAATATCATCATTTGTCATTTTCCTTAGGACTACAGTGCCTTCAGTGTAGAAAACCCATTTGACTGATTTTCTAAAAGCAGTATGAGAAAAACACATGAGGAGCTTACTGCTTAACGGGTGGCCTAGGATTTTAGGGAAAGGAAATTAATGAACACTCTGAGGTTTCCTCTGCACTGTTCAATACAGCTTACCAGAATAGAAAAGGTGATAGACATGGATTCATACATGATGTATCAGTCAGCTTTTGCTGTGTTAAAGCTATCTAACAACAAAGCAAAAATCACAATGGCTTGCAACAACAGGCATTTAATTCATACTCACAGATCTGCAGGTAAGCTTTTTTCAGGAGTTAGCTGGGCTTCTCTGGACCATACTAGACTTCCAGCTTTAGGTCAGGTGTAAGTCTTGTTTCTGGGATGAGATGGAAGGAACAATGACTGCTGGAGGCAAGATCTGGTAGCTCATGGTAGAGGCCAGAGCTCCAAGAGAACTGATGAAAACCTACAAAGCCATTACAGGCCTTAGCTGCTAACTGGCATACTATCACTTCTGCTTACATTCTTCTGACCAATGCAAGCCATATGGCCAAACCCAAACTCAGCAGCAGGAAAGAACAGTCTACCTATAGGAAATCCATGAGAAGGGCTAGAGGGAGGGCAGAATTATAAACAAATAGTATAGTACAGTGGACCTGGGGTTCATGCTCTCTTTCTCCTCCTCATTGCATTTTATTTCTGGTATTTACGGATGGGTTCCAGATGATCATAGGAACCTGCATAAATAGTTGATGGAGTTTGTGCATTTATGTATTCTTTTATTCTTCCAAGCATCCTTCCCCAAAAGAAAACAAGAACTTCAACTTCAGACACAACTATCTCTAAGGCTGAATGTCTGTAGAAGGCTGGAAAATCCCCAGGCCCAAGATACCAGGTCTTAACCATTGTAGCCCATAAATCTTACCTTATTTGGAAAAAGGGTCTTTGCAGATGGGATTAAATTAAAGATTTGGGCATGGGGAGATTATCCTGAATTTTCCAGATAGGACCTACATCTGAGTACAAGTGCTTTTATAAGAGACAAGCAGAGGTGAGTTAAGACGGAGCACTATGAAGACAGAGGCACACAGATTGGTGGGATGTGGCCACAATCCAAAAAATGCCAGCAGCCACCAGAATTTGGAAGAGGCAAGCAATGCCTTCTCTCCTAGAGTCTCCGGAGGGAGCACAGCCCTGTACATAACTTGACTTTAACCCAGAGAAGCTGATTTTGGACTTCTGGCCTCCAGAATTATGGCAGAATACATTTCTGTTCTTTTACCATGGAATACTATGCAGCCATAAAAAAGAACAAGATCATGTCCTTTGCAGGAACATGAAAAGAGTGAGAAGCTATCATTCTTAACAAACTAACGCAGGAACAGAAAACCAAATACCACATATTCTCACTTGAAAGTGGGAGCTAAATGAGGAGAATATATGGACGCCAAGTGGGGAGCAATAGACACTGGGGCCTGCTTGAGGGTGAAGGGTGAGAGAGAAGGGAGAGAATGAGGAAAAATAGCTAATGGGTACTAGGCTTAGTACCTGAGTGACAAACTACTATATACAGCAAACCCCCATGACATAAGTTTACCTATGTAACAAAGCTGCATCTGCACCCTCAAACCTAAGACAAAAGTTTAAAAAATAAACAAATAATTTTTTAAAAAAAGATTAAATTTAAAAAAACAGAAATTTCTGTTGTTTTAAGCTGTGTGTGTGGTAATTTGTTACAGCAGCCATAGGAAACTAACACAATGCCTTCCTTTAATTATTGCCTTCTTTAAAGAAATTTAAATATCGAAAGAGAAAGTGTTTAGGTAGATTAAATTTCCAAAAAAGAGGGAAAGCACAAGCAATGTCCTCAAGTTCCCAGTGTGACCACAGGCCAATAGCTAATGAGCTGCGCACATGACCTAGTGATCTCTGCTCATTTCAGACAGGAAGATTTTCTAATCTCTACATTACATTCTAAGCTGATTGGTCCCCCTGTTAGAATTACCAGCAAGGAAACCCACAAGAGGATAGGAGGTTTTGTTTTGTTTTGTTTTTTAATTAACATTAACCATCTCTCAATGAGATGACACCTAAACTTACTTATGTCACTAAAATTTAAAAAAATTATGGTTTGTGTGTTTGTGTTGGCAAGCAGGTGGAACAACTAAAGCCTTCATAGATTTTCGGTGAACAACTACTCTGGAAAATAATTGGCAATTACCTACAAAGTTAAACATAACCAAGCAATTTCACCTCCAGGCATTTGCTCAAAAGAAATTAAAATATATGCCCGTAAAAAGATTTATACATAAATGTTTGTAGAAGCCTAATTTATAAAAGCCAAAAACTGGAAACAACCCAAATATTCATCAACAGGGAATTGGATGTATTCATATAATAGAATATTACAGAGTAATGTTAAAGCAAAATACTGATATATGCAACACAGCAGGTGAATTGCCTCTTTGTCCTGAAGGAGTTTCAAAGTGTCCTATGGTTTCCAGTAGGTACTAGGCTTAATCCCTGGGGTGAAAAAATAATCTGTATGGCAAAAACCCATGACACAAGTTTACCTACTTAGTAAACCTGCACATGTATCCTGGAACTTAAAAGTTAAATTTAAAGAAAAAAAGAAAAGAAAAATGTTAGCGTAGAGCATAAGTTTGGATATTTACACTATATTGAGTGAAAGAAGTCAACGTAAACATAAAAGTGTATACTGTATTATTCCATTTGTATGACGTTCTAGGACAAGGAGGGTTAATCTACAGTGCTAGAGATCAAATCAGTGGCTTCGTAGGGCAGGGATGGGGGGCTGGCTGCAAAGGGACATCTGGGAAGTTTCTGACTGATAAAAAATATCATAAATTATAGGAGGGAACAGTGGCTCACACCTGTAATCTCAGTGCTTTGGGAGGCTGAGGTGGGAGGATTGATTGAGCCCAGGAGTTTGAGGTTACAGGGAGCTGTGATCACATCACTGTACTCCAGCCTGGGTGACAGAGTGAGAACCTGTCCCTAAAAATATAATAATAATAAGTAATGTTATATATTTGAATCAGTGAGACACATCCACCAAGCTCATCAAACTTTATATTTAATATCTAACATTTTATTGTATGTCAATTATACTTTAATAAAATGACTTTAAAAATCTCATACTTAAATGGGTAGCCATCAAAGCTTTCCAGAAATTTGGCATGAAAATGAACAACGGGTGATTCGTTGCTCCGTGACTTCTCCTTCCCGCACTAAGTTAGACAGCATTTGAGGTTTCAGGAAGTGAGCCCTTTCATTCTTTGTTTATCCTGCAATGGACAAACTGTGGAGCACCTATTTCAACTTGTTGATGTAGCAGTCGCAAGACAGCCATCTTCTAAATTCTATGCTTTCCAGCCATAACCAGAGTTTCGTGTTATCATATATACTCAACAGAGGCCCATAATTAGGAATGCCTTGGGAGAAATTTCCAGAAAGAAACGGGAGGAAAGGAAAGAAAACCAAAACACTGTTTAGAAGCCATCATGCAAAAGAATACAACAAAAAAGGCAATTAGTAACTTATTCAGAAAAATCAAGAGAGAGACAGCCTGGTCTTGAAGGCATTCAGTTTAGCAATTTAAGATTAGAGGCTTAATCATTTTTCAAATATATATATAAGGTGAGGGGATAAACATTCAATATATTTCACAGTAGCTCTTCTATCAGTCTTCCCCTGGGAAAAAGAAAGCCCAGGCTTAAGGAAATTGCAGCTAATATTTTACATGGGTTTATTTTATACCTGTTGTCTTACTTGCAGTACAAGTTACCACCACTGAGAAACAGAAGAAAATGGCACAGGGAGGGGAACATCACACACTGGGGTGTGTTGGGGGGTTAGGGAGGACTAGGAGAGGGATAGCAGGGGATGGGGAGACTGGGGAGGGATAACATTAGGAGAAATACCTAATGTAGGTGACAGGGGGACGGATGCAGCAAACCACCGTGGCATGTGTATACCTGTGTAACAATCCTGCACGATCTGTATACGTACCCCAGAACTTAAAGAATTAAAAAAAAAAAGACTGCAATGATTGTACCACTGTGCTCTCGTCTGGATGACAGAGCAAGACTGTCTTAAAAAATTAAAATAAAATTAAAAAGTTGCCAAATGGAAACAAACAAAAAAGACGGAAATAAAGAAAATGGCACAAAAAAATAGAAGGAAAAGAAAAACTCAGAGATATGTCTTCCAAAATTTAGTCTTACTATTTAAGACTGGCCAAAGCAATCTTTGATGAGAGAAGTTGATCCTAAACTGTTGCCTGTTTGAGAATTACCTGGAAGTCTTGTTAAAACCTGCTAAAAGCCCAGCCCCAGAATTTCTGGTTCAGTAGGTGTGCTTCTCTATGATGTCCTCAAGTCATGCTCATGTTGCTGGTCCAGGGACCACTTTGCAAACCACTGTGGCAGGTTAATGGGCACTGGTTTCCCTAACACTTACTCCTCCTTTCCTCCTCATGTTCCATCAGAAATGGCAATAGGCCCTTCTTTGTAATAAAGATCAGGCAATAATTCCCTGATTTTCAGACACAGAAGGAATTGCTGATTCTAGGAATGGGGCCTGCCGTTGTTGGAGATCTCTAGTTCTACAAGAAACAAGTTTGGCCTCTGGAAATAGACTGTAGATTTGTGAAGAGTATTCCTGTAGAAACCCCCGCTCCCAGCCACAATCCACCAAGAGGATGCCTTCTAATCTCCACATCCTTGAATGATGTAAAGAATACAAAAACGGGAAGGGAGAAGGTTCCACTGCAGTGGAATTCTGCATATTGCTAAGAAAATTGTGAAAATAGATGGAAATTATCTGGGGAACTCACAGATGAAATTCTGGGTGGCTCCATGCCAGAAAACATAACCCATTACAATTAAAAACAAGTTAAATCAAACTGTCTGGGCTTAATTGAGCCTACTTTGAAAGTTTCTCTTCAACAAACATGGTGCTTTCAGTAGGTGAGAATGAAATTGTCCAGTCCCTTGAAACTAATTTGAACCCCACCTCTTCCGCCCTTCAGGCAAGGGATGCAAGGCTTTTTCTGAGTGAGCGGATGTTGCAAAGTGAAGAGGACAATTCCAGGGATTCGAAATATCACCCAACTCATACACAAGGCAATACTTATTTGCAGCCAACCACTATCAGACTGTTTTTTTGTAATTGCAATAGCTAGTGCCATGGAGATGCTACAGAACTAGCAGCACATACGTGACTGCAAAAAACCTAGTCCTGACATCGTACTAACACACGTACAGACACAACTCCAGAGTAATGTCTGAAAACTAACTTGGGACAATTGGGAAAATGGTTTCCATGAAAATCTCAGGAGACCTGAAACATTTATGCAGATAATCAGTACCTACCACTTAAAGACTCATCTTATCCTTCTTCACGTCTTATTTCTCTTTAGTGCTTTCAAGTCCTTCTTTATATTAATCCAATGACTTCCGTGCAAAGGACTCAGAGGAGTCATAGGGAGTGAAAGGTGGCCAAGAGGACGGCAATACTCAAAGGCTACTGGGACTAGGCTTGAGCCCACATCTCCCCTGAGGCTTCTATTCACGCCCACAGATTCTCCTTAGATTCTGAGCGCATGCATGAACAGGCAGACAATGCTAAAGGCCACAAATAAGCTAAGATGAATATAATTTTTTAGAGGAAATAGAGAGGAGTGAGAGAAAGCTACGTGTCTTCAAAATCAGAGAAGCAAATCAACAGAACTGTTCTGCCAATGTTTGCTTTCCCCTCTGGCTGTCAGAGGTTGCAGCCCAGGCCTGGACTTGCCGGGACTAGGGTGGCTCTTGGTGGCTCAGCCTGTGTCCAGAGGATTTGTCGATTAGTCACTGACTTGGTCTGCTGTGTGTCTCAGAAAGGGCCATGACTCATCTTGACAACTGTCAGTACATTACCTCAAATGGGCACAGGGAGAGATGAGCAACCTGGTGCCGGAAAAGAACACAAAAGGGCTGATGCCACTTCCTGCAACCCTTTCAAGCTTTGGGCTAGAAGAGTTTATGTGGCAAGAATGCTAAGCTGGGAGCAGTCCCACAGAAAATGACCCTGTCAGCACACTCAACATCCTGCCATTCAAACGTAAGAATGGGCGATGTTAGCTCAGAGGACATGAAATTTATTTCCAAAAATAAAAATGTTACATTTCTTGACATTATTCACTTTCCCAAACAGAACTTCACACTTCAGAAAATTAGCTTTTGGTTTTATAATTCAGTCAATTCTGCATAAGTGACTCAAATACTATGTTTTTTTAAATGTACATTTATGACCCAGAAATTCCACACTTAGGCATATTCCTATGAGAACTGTGTGTATGTGTTCACTGGAAGATATGCACTAGAATGGCTCTAGCAACATTATTCATAATAGCTCTAAATTGGAAATTGCCCAATTGCACATCATCAGAGGAATGGATAAATGATTAGTGTATATTCATGCCACTGAACTACTACACAGCAATGAGAATCTACAACCACATACAATGATATGGATGAATCCCATAAACACAGGTTTCAGAGAAAGAAGACAGACATTACAGATTCACTTTGTATAAAAATAAAAATAAGCAAAATTAACCTATTCTACTAGAAATCAGGAGAGAGATTACACTTGGTCAAGGAGGAAGAAGAGGAAAAGTTTCAGGAAGGAGGGGCTAAAAAAGAGCTGTTTCTGGATCTTGATGTTGGTTACACATATATTCAGTTTGTCAAAGCCATCAAGCCATTTGCTTATGACATATTCACTTCTCTGCACGTGTGTCAGACTTCAATACAAAATAAGCACATTCATGCAAAACACCTATTCGGTTGTCTTTGTCAAGATTTGTAAAATAGAATGTGAATGTAATAAGCAGTGGAAATAAATGCTGGGAAAATTTGCCACATAAACTATCCTGCTCCAATTGTCGTATCAGTAAAACAGACCAAAAGGACATGTAGCACAAAGGGTTAGTTCCCTGCACAAATCATTGTCCGTATAAGTGTCTTACACCAGTGAAGGTGCATCTTCTAACACAAGCTTAAGGAAGTGATGCATCATTTCACCATCCACAAACAGAGGAAAGGACCATGTGGTATATAGTATGTTCTCCACCCAAGCTTTCCTGTGGGGAGGCGGGAAGATACATTTATCATGAATGTCTCTTTCTTCCATCCTTAGATCCCACTCCAAAGATTAAATGTAATCAGGGGAGACATCCAATCAATAGAAAACTCATTTTGCCTAGATAAATGACAAATGGGACAACTGAAACCCATAAATCATAGTTTAAGCCTTAGCCAAAATTGATCAGAGAAGTCTTTTCCTGAAAAAGAAAGCTTTCTTCTCTTTAAAGGGCAGCATGCTCTGGATAACAATCAAACTCCTTGACTGACCCTTTGGGCGGGGATGTGTTTCTGTAGAGAGAGCCTCATGGAGTTGCTAAAAGGCCTACTATCCTTCAATAAGAAGTCCCAGGACTAGTGAATCACATGAATTATTTCAAGTCTCTATAAGTAAAAACTCCAAATAATTGAAGCATATCATTTTAAGCATAAAAATTTTCACTTTAAAGATGTCAAATGGAAATACCTCTAAATTATTTCAGAATTGGCATTCAATTACAGATACAACCTGGAATATGAACCCCAAGACATTGAGAACTTTTTGAGCTCAAAGCCTTAACGGTGGCTAACAGAGCCAGGACAGGGGGCGATCTTAAGATTCTTTAATATTTTAGCTCTTGAAATAAATAAAAATCATAGATATAGTGGCCATGTCTTCCAATGCTTCCCAATTACTGCCATAATATGTAGCTATAAAGAAATATAAGAGGTTATCAACTCCAACATTCTCCTTCTATAGGTGAAACAGAAGCTAATTGGTAACCTATTGAAGATCACTCAGTAAAGAGTGGCAGGGCAAGAATTACAGCCAGGTTTCCTAACCTCCAAATTAGCCTCCATTCTGCTATAGGACATGGTCTCTCCCATGAGTCTATGAACTGTCTTCCTGAACCCAGTGTCCAGGGCAAGTGTACCTCTCAGCCTGTACTGTAGGGGAGTGGAGAATGATGCTGGCAGAAGTGGACAGGGGGAGAAACACTATAGCCCCAGACAGAAACCAATGGAATTCTCAGAAGCATAAACCTCTTTGTTTACTGAAAATGGATATTTCAGGAACTTAGCAAATAATTGGTTTCAAAAATCAAACGGAGTTTACGTTTTAAAATGTTTATTTCTCAGCCTTGGGATTGTGAGACGTAAAAATGCAAGTATCTTCAAAGATAGAAAACATATACAGATATCATTAAAATAGAAGAACTCAGAATATAGAATCATAGAGCAGTGCCCTCCACCAGCCCCCCAGCTAACTGCAGCTGCAAGCATGATTCTCACACTCTCTTGTACCTAGGGTTCAACTAGTGACCCAGCTTCCTCACTCATGGGAAGGGCCATCAGCAAATGGCATTCAGGCATGGGGGCTTGAGAAAAGATTTCTACACACTCGAAGTTATGTTGGAGACATTTCATGAAAAGATTAGGTGGGTTACCCCTGGCTTTCTCCCCCAGAATTTGTCAAGACTGATAATAAAGTAAATGCATTGTAAGCCATACATACAAGTTGTGGAGTGAAGGAAACAGAGTGGCTTTTTCAAGTGTCCTGTCTTATAGGCTTTAGTTAAATTATTTGTGGCCTTGGATTGAGGGCAGAATTTTGCGATTCTTTTTTAATAGAACGAAAATTTATGTTGGGGCCTCTTTGTCAAAAATTACGCCTGCTGATAAATAACATGCCACACAATAATAAACTCAACATGTTCCTTCAAATTTCTACCCAGACAGACAACTTATTGGTACTTAGAAACCTCCCTATCTTGGTTTGAACCAGGTTAATTTTATATTGCACTAATCATATTACAATAAAAGAGCAGAGGCTAACTGCTGTAATAAAGTAGAATTTGTGTTCAGAAACTGTATTTTTAGTTAGCGTTGTCCTCACAAGGCTTATTATTCAGGAGTCTCCTGACTCATCCCATAAAATGTACTAAAGTTTTATTTTAAATTATTTTAAAGTTTCTTTTTTCATTTCTTTATTACACTTTAAGTTCTGGGGTACATGTGCAGATCATGCAGGTTTGTTACATAGGTATACACGTGCCACGGTAGTGGTTTGCTGCATTCATCTCCCCATCCTCTACATTAGTATTTTAAAGTTTCTTAAATCTTATTTTACCAATTAGCTATTGGTGTATTCCAAACCACCCCAAAACATAACATCTTTAAATAACAGCTATTTATTTAACTTACGATTCCACAGACCGGTGATCTAGGCTGGATTCAATTGGATGTTTCTTTTGTCTTGGCTGGGCATCATCATGTGTCTGTGGTCCCTGTGGTAATCTACACCACGGTGAGTCTGGAAATTGACTGGCTGTTGGCCGAGGCAATGGAGGTGATTGGGCCATGGGTCTCTCATCCTCCAGTGGGGCTAAGCAAGAGGGAACAGAATCTTGCAAAACTTCTTGAGGCCTAGACTTAGAACAGGCACATCATCACTTCTCCCACATTCTCTGGTTAAAGAGAATCATAAAGCCAGTCCAGAGTCAAGGCTAGGGAATTAGAGTCTATCTCTTTAAATGAGCAACCACAAAGTCTCAATTACCAAGAGTGCAGATACAGAGGAGGCTATTAACAGGGATGAAAAATGCAATCAATCTTTCACATTTTAGTCTCTTCTTTTTTCTGCTAATTATATACAGTTACCTAAATAGTATTGAAAATAAGATATCAGCAAAAACAATTCACTAGTACATTTTTCAAGGATTTTCTATCTTCCATCGAAAGGTGGGCATATAGCCATAATCAGGTTACAATTTTATATTAAAATCAAAAACGTTTTTCTTAGAAGCATTACCTCAGCAGACCTGTGACTCTTGAGAGTGGAAAGCTGTGTGAATTCAGGATTGTCTTCACAGTATCTGCTAGAGAGCATGTAGTGGTCACTCCATAAGTGTTGGTTAGTTGATAAGTGGCAAACTCCTCTATTGGAAGGAACTCACCTCTTTCCTATCCTATTTTCCACTAGTATCCTCCTAACATATCTTCTTCTCTAAATGCATGTATTAATAGCTTATCTTTTAATAGGCATGTATTAAAAGCTAATCGGGGCTGGGTGCTGTGGCTGATGCCTATAATGCCAGCACTTTGGGAGGCCAAGGTGGCTGGATCATGAGGTCAGGAGATTGAGACCATCCTGACTAACATGGTGTAACTCCATCTCTACCAAAAAAACAAAAAAAAAAAAAAAAAAAAAAAAAAAAAAAAAAAAAAAAAAAAAAAAAAAAAAAAAAAAAAAAAAAAAAAAAAAAAAAAAGCCAGAAGTGGTGGCACACACCTGTAGTCCCCGCTACTCAGGAGGCTGAGGCAGGAGAATCACTTGTCTCAAAAATAAACAAAAAGAAAGCTAATCTGTTTTATTCATTCATGTAGTAAATACATTATATAATACAAATGCATCATACATACACAAATCTTACGTCTTCTTGGTCTTTTTTGTGCTATCAAACACTTTGTTCTGACAATAACTTCTTGAATGCTACTCTGCCATCAGGCTTACTTATCTCCTCTATAGCCTTAAGCTCAGGGAGTCTTAACCTGGGCTGCAAACTGATATCACCTGAGGTGCTTTAAAAAAATACTGATGCCTGGGCCCCAACCCAGAATGTCTGGTTTGATTGGTCTTGGATATAGCCTAAAGGTTGGCACTTTTAAGCCTCCCCAGGTGACTACAATGTGCAGCCAAAATCCAGAACCATCAAATTTGTGGGTTTTTACACAACATCACTCATTTAGCAAAGACTCTGATGACACCATCCCCACCTCCCACCCTCAAAGCCACTTCTTGTCATGTGCTCTGGTATCATACCTCTTTTCTTTCTGGAAATTATCTGATGTGACAGCTGGGAACTTTATTTATGCCTTTATTTGACTGTGTATTTCCCAAGAAATACTTTAACTTTTGTTCTGCGTAGTAACACCTATATGTACAATGGGAGCTAGCACATAGGAGTCATCCAAAAATCACCTGTTCAATGCATTATTCTAATGCACCATAAGAACCCAATTTATGAATTACAGCTTAAATTTAATGAGTGAGAGCAGGTGTTCTCATTCTTTATCCTAAGTTAGAATAATCTGAAACAGCAACCCCCAACTTTTTTGGCACCAGAGACCAGTTTCATAAAAGACAATTTTTTTCATGGATGCAGTGGGAGGAAGGGGGAGATGGTTTCAAGATGAAACCTGATGTCACTGCTCTGACAAGAAGGCAGAGCTCAGGCAGTAATGCTCACCTGCCCTCACCTACTGATGTGCAGGCTGGTTCCTAACAGGCCACAGACTGGTACTGGTCCTTGGCCTGGGGGTTGGGGAGACCCCTGATCTAAAAGGTCAGTTAACACATAGATTGCTCCGCCCCATCCCCAGAGTTTCTGACTCAGTAATTCTAGGAATAGACCCAAGAATTTGAATTTCTAAGAAGTTCCCAGTTGATGCAGATGCTGATGCTTTTGGTCCCTGGATCACAGTCCATGGACTTTGTCAAGAGGCAACAAAACACACATCAAAATATATGGCCTGTAGCACCAGACTGCCTGGTTCAAATCCCAGCTGTGATGCTATGTGGCATTGAAAAAGATGCCCAGTCTTCTAAGTGCTACATTAACAATGTTGCCATGGGAAAATGCTTGATCCATGAGTGCCTCCATTTTTCCACCTGTAAAATGGAAACAATACCAGAACTTACCCCCTCAATTTGTTATAAGGATTAAATAAATTTATATTTGCAAAATGCTTAAAAGAGTGCTTGACAGGTAGGCAGCACTACATAAATATATTAATGTTTGATAACAACCCCAAAAAATGACTTTTAAAATTTTAATCCTACATGTTAAATTAAAAACAAACTACACACAGAGAGAGAATCACTATGGCATCTGAATCTCAAAGTGTGATACATCAGATTTATAAGCATCATTATAAATGCCTGTAATTGACCGCCTAGTCTGTGCTAGCACTTAACCAAGTATACCTTATTTTCAATTTCAAAAAACAAAGTAGTTGTTTTCCATTAAAATATGAAGAAACTGAGGCTCAGAGAAGTAGCGACATTTGAGTAACAAAGCTTGAAAATTCTAGAATTGAGGTATTAAAAATCTCTCTAGAAGTGTGCAACAAGAGAGTTAGATGATGTATAATTTAGAATTCTTTCAGTCACAAGTAATAAAAAACCCAGTCAAATTGATTTAAGCAGAGAATTACTGGCTCAAGTGTCTAAAAATTCCAGGGCTTCCTGCAAGCTTCAAGTACAGCTGGATCCAGCAACTCAAATCTGGATTTCATGCTCTCTCTCATCATCTCCCGCTCTTGTTCTTTTCTTTCCTCTCTCTCTCCACTTCCTCCTCTCTTGGGCTCTCCTCTCCTTGTGTTAACTTCACCTTCACCTAAGCCCATCCACATGGTGACCCCCAAAAGATCAAGGTTAACGCCATCTTTATAGCTAATGATCACACTGAGTCTTTACCACAATTCAGGCAAAAGTTCTGGAATTGAGCCTCACTGAGCCAAGATGAATTTCATGCCTTTGACAAACCCATTGGCTGTAGTCAAGGGTATAAGACATGCTAATTCAGCTGGCCTGCGTCGTGAATTCACCCTTAGGGCTGGGAAAGTAACCCTCTGGAGGACCAAGAGGACTTATTGTTGAGCAAGCATGACTTTCCAAAAGAAAAACAAGAAACTGGTAAACAAAGAAGGAAAATGGGTGCTGATTTCTGAGTCAACTGTTCCTCACAACGTCTCCTGGTCTTCTCCTGGAAGGCCACTGGGCTGGAAGTCAGACAATCTGGTTCTGGTTATTTTGACTTTTCCAAGCCTATCATTTTCTCTTGGCTTTATTTTCCTCATCTATTCAATGAAGGAGTTGGCTTGGAATTCTAGGATTCCTCTTATCAGCAAAGTTCAAATATTTCTATGTACATATGTCTTCTTGGCCCAACCTGAATGTAACCAAACACAATCATGTTTTAAAAATTATGATGAAGGAAAGAACCTAAAATGAGCCTGGGAATCACAAGAAGTGAGCAAAGTAGAAAGATGCAGAGGTGAATTAGTCAGAGGAATGATAGCCGCAGTAACACCACGTTTGTATGCAGTGGATGAGTGCTAAGGCAGAAGTAGGGACATCTGGCTAGCAGTAGAAAGGCTGGAGGAGATGGGGGAGAGATGCATCAGTAGAGAAAAAGCTTCTGAGAGAAAGTGATGCTTGAGATGATTCTTTAAAAAAGAGTGGAAATTGCCTTGTGAATAGAAATGGATGGAGCATTTCTAGCTAAGGGAACATGAGGCATGATGGTGTATAGCATGGCCAGGAATTACAGCCTGTGCAGTAGAGGGTTTGGTGAGAGACCTAGCTGGAAGGTGGGCTAAGGGCAGACCATGGTAGGCCCAGCTTTCCATGTTGGGAAGTGTGGACTGTATTCTGCAACAGAAGATGGGAAAGCAGAAGGGAGGGAGGTAAGCAAGGGTGCCATGTCAAGAACTTGACATACATTGTCAATATAATCCTTACCACAATCCATTAATAAAATGGACATTCATTATCCCTATTTTACAGATGAGGAAACTGGGGCTTAGATAGGGTTAAATAATATGCCCAACTGCTGGAATGCTGGAAGTGTGTTAATGAAATTGGAGCTCTTACCCAGTTCATCTGATGAGTTCAGTGCTAGTATTTCTTCCATTATGCCCTTGACATCTCACCTGTCTTTCATTTTAGAGGATTCCTGCAAGGACTAGATTTAGATCTCAACATGTAGGAATTTGAATGTGATTGGCCGAAAACATCAGCACTCTTCTTTGTGTCACCCATAACACTCCCAATATATTTAGCAGTTAGCATTCTTCTTCAATCAGCTCAAAAGAAATTGTTTTTAACTCATGATAATGTAGTGTTTGTGAAACTTGGTTAGTTACTAAGAGAGACACCCTTGGCAATTTCACAAAGTGTCTAACTGGTTACTTCTGCAAACAAGTCACTGAGCAAAATTTCTGGAAAGAGGGCAGGCAGTCTTGGAGAACAACTACAATTCTAAATATAGAAATATATTTAAATCAAGTAATTTTTGTAATTGAACCAATGGACATGGGCCACCATGTGAGCTTGCCACAAACCATTGTTAGGTTAAAAATTTCCCAGCTCTTTGTTAAGTTCACAAATGCTTGGGCTGCCTAAGAATTAGGAGATTTAAATTCAGATTTAGAAATTAAAGATGACAATCCTGTCATAGCCATGGGCGTGAAACCAATTAGCTATCAGGTTTGAAAAGCTTAACAGACTAATTTCCTCTTTTCCTTTGATCAAAAATTAAATTTTTTTAAAAAAGTTAATCCAATTTTTTTCACTTAATGTCATCTTGTCACCTCCATTTGCATTGCCTGGATGTAGAGGTCTGTCTTACCTATTTCAAAAAACACAGTGAACAGCAACGTGTCTCAAACCATTCCTTAAAAAAGAGAGCCTTCTACTTAAAGTATTGATTCTGTATCTCTCAAAAGAATCAAAACGATTACCAGAGTAAAACTTAATGTCCCGGCTGTAAGTGTGTCATTTACAAATTGCTCTTTGATTTGAGATGTTTTATAACAGCACAGCAAGCTTTGCAATACAGTGAAAGTATAAGAACCTATGAAGAATTATGTAATCACTATGTCCTGTACACAAAGTGTTGGTTTTGGATTGCTAACAAATGTTCAAGCTCCCTTGGAAAAAAAAAAAAAAAAAAAAAAGAAAGGAAAAGAAAAATAACAAATTGTGGGGCCAAGAGGATGAGTGGATCGAGTGTCAGCGTTTATGTTTAAGCAGCGTGGATTGGCTCCAGCCTGAGGTTAACTTAGAATTAAAATGGAACTGGTGGTCTTGCTTTGGCAGACAAGAGGTTATAACAAATCTATGACCACATACATACAGACACCACGGTCGCCAGCTAAACCACACACATGTGGCACACTCAAAGAGCTTCAGTGAGGCAGTTACCAACATAACTGGGATCCTTTTTCTTCCCTTTCTAGGAGACAGAGTAAACCGTAGCCTCTCACATAGCAATTAAAGGAACCTCCCTCATAGTTAACACCCAGAATTTAAATTAACATTATTAATACCTAGAGAAAGTTCACTCTCAGTAGAAAAGCAACCTATATATTACCAACCAATCATTTACCTGCCTAGAAATGTGATAGTGAGTTTCCAAAAATGCCTTATTTTTGGGCTGTTTACATAAAGACTTCCTTGCTTTTCTTGAATCAAATGAGTAAGCATGTTTCACACCCTCTGGGTATCTGTCTTGGAAAGTCAAACTCATTGACCACTCCTAAAGCAATCAAGATTCAAGACACCACTAATTAAAGCTTTACCGAAGGAAACCACAGCAGACACTGGTTTGTTACTGGATATTCTTCAGAAGGCAGGAGAGGTGGGAGGAAGCCCCACCATCAATGGGAGGCCAAGGTAAGGGATAGAGACAAGATCTGTCATGGCATCTGCCAATGTGTTCACATGATGGGTCCCAGGTTGTGGTCGGCCCTGACAATTCTTGTGTTCACCGAAGAAACATCCATAAGAAGAAGAAAGTGGGCAACATGTTCCTGATAAAGGTGAATAGGGTATCACACCCTACCAAGACAAGAACAGAGGAATTATGAAATGCTCAGAGGACGGTCTCACCTGTGCTGTTCTATCAGAATTCTGTAGAGTTTAACTGGTTTTCCTTGGATCATGCAATGTATCTGTTATCCCTTGCTATATAACAAACTACCCCAAACTTACTGCCCTAAAACAACCAAAATTATTACTTACAAGATTGTAGGTTATTCAGGCAGTCTTGCTGAACTGACCCAAGCTCAGTTGACCTTGGCCATGTTCATCCATGGCCAAGATCAGCTGGAGACGGAAATGTCCTCACTCTAGGTGTCATGGCTGGGTACCTATTGGCTTGGGCAATGGAGGTGACTAGGCCATGTAAGTTAGACTTAACTAGGACTCATGGTGTTATTAGCACCCCTTGAGAGTTAGCAGAGGTGTACAAAGCCCCCTGAGAACCAGACTTCACTTCTGATTTGATTGGTGAAAGTAAGTCACAAAGTCAAGCCAGATTCTGGGGTCAGGGGTGTAGACTCCTCTTTCTGAGAGTTGCTGTAAGCTCACATTACAAGGAATGGGTTACAGAAAAGTAAGATTTGGGGCCATTTTTACAGTCAACCTACCATATCCATTTAATCAGTAGTAAAGTTAGGAGAAAATATTTCTATTTCAAATTTTCAGACTCTTTCTAGTACCCCACACTAAGTTACAAAAACTCTAACCCATATTTGATCCAATAGGCATCAAGAAATATAGAGTATGCTGGCTTTAGGGATAGACTCTCTGGCTTGTTACATACTTTCAGCATTTCACTGATATATGACATTGTGTAAAATTACTTAACCCATCTGTGGCCTTCGCTTCCTCGTCTCTAAAGTTGATTTAATAATAAAGCTCAGCTCTCAAGTCTGTGATAAGGACTAAACAATATATGTGATATTTTGAAAACAAGATCAAAATACACATCTCATCATCATCATCATCATTAACATTGACAAAATGAGCTTCTGGTCCACCTTTTTTTCTCCACTCACGTCTCTCCCTCTATTACAAGGCCTGGAACATAGATCTTTCTCACCCAACATCAAGCCAACCCTTTTCTTATGCCCTGTACAACATATCCCCCAATCTTAATACATAAACACAAGCAGAAAAGAGACCAGCCTTCCCCTACCATGACAATTTTCTGGTAGTTTGTGCACTTAAATTCCTAAGTCAAACTTCAGGCCTAGGGGTTGCCTGCCAGGAGCTCCTTGCCACTTCCCGTAGCCTGAACTCTAAGAGCCTGGGGTTTGCCTTATTTAACTGCGGTATCGTCTGGGATTCCTCAGGCCTGGGAGCTACACTTGGCCAAGACATTTGTGGCCTCTACTGGCTCAGAAATCTGTCCATCCTTGCTCTCACTCAGAAACTGTATGTGTGTGCATTTGTGTGTGTATCTGTTAACAACCTCTTCAGAGTAGGTGCATCTGGCACATGTACTAACACAAACCTCATGATTTGGGGAAAAAATACTACACACATTCTGCTATAGTGGGCATTAATAATCAGAAAGCCAATTTCTATGTAGATTTGTTCTAGAATAGCCTTATATGAAAATCATAAACACAAACTCAAACAGAATAGATAACAAAAATTATTTCGTCTTTTGCATCTCCATGTAAAAACACCCCACTGATTCAGATACACATTAAAATCTGAAAAGCACTAGAGTAGGCCAGTTCTTCCCCAACAGCTGAACACTGCATCATCACCCAAAGGGCTTGTTAAAACATAGATTTCTAGGTCCCATCCCTAGAGATTCTGATTCCACAGATCTGGAAAGAGGCCCCGGATTCTGCACGTCTAACAAATTCCGTGATGCTGCCAATGTACTTTTCTAGGAACCGCACTTTGAATAGTGAGGATCAGTGCCTTCATTTCAAATTTGGGAAAATTAGACCTGGGGAAAATGGGTGGGTATGGATGCTAACTAAAGGGCCAATGTCTTAACAATTACACAGAAACTGATACCAGACCCTATGTTCAGTTTTTTTTTCCCAAACATTTTCTGATGGCTGATACTGCTTTCAGCTAGATTTGCATCCTTTTGCCTCCTGTTACATGACTTCAATATTTTCACCTTTGCCATTTGACATGTGACATTCTTTTCAGTTTCTGACAACCTCTTTCATTTTCTCACTTTAAACTTAAATTTTATTCTCTGATTTTTTCAGTCTTGTCAGAGTACTGAAATATTTTGCTCAAATAACATTTATGGAATGAAACCAACTTCTATTTCTTCTCTCTTTCTTAAGTTCCCTGTTTTAGTCTCCTTAGTTCTTCATACTTCAGACACGTATTCATCTTCCTCAGAATCATTACTACTGATCATCTAAATCCTCTGCATCATTATCATCTACATCTACAACACCTATATTAGCTACATCTACGTTATCTACATCATCCATAGCTACATCCTCTACATTGACATCATCTATATCTACATCAACTATATCACCTACATCATCTGCGTTTTCTACATCTCTTTGAAGATACTCACTCCCTCAGTGGACATGAATTAGTGAGTCAAAAGGAGAGAGGGATAAAAATTTGTCTTTGAGGAAAAAGTTTAGAAGTCTNATCATTACTACTGATCATCTAAATCCTCTGCATCATTATCATCTACATCTACAACACCTATATTAGCTACATCTACGTTATCTACATCATCCATATCCACATCTTCTACATCAACATCATCTACATCTACATCATGTACAGCAGTCATAGCAACAGCTGTTTTTACCGTACTTTGAAGATACTCACTCCCTCAGTGGACATGAATTAGTGAGTCAAAAGGAGAGAGGGATAAAAATTTGTCTTTGAGGAAAAAGTTTAGAAGTCTGAGGAAAGCAAACAGAGGTGACAGCTGAGGCACTAAATCTCTTTTCATTTCAACCTACACAGCCACTGAACACTGAGGCTCATGGCTCAGGAAAAAAAAAAGTCAGAATAGAAGAAAGCCACACCTATAAGACTATTTACCCAAAAAAACTGTTTGGGAACAGTTTAAGTATAAGATATAGTTTAAGACATTTTTAAAGCAAGATTTAAAATACTTTAGTGTATGTTAGATGGGGCTCCAAAACTTAGATGTTCTAATTGGTTAAGTAAGTGTTCCAGTCTTTCCTCAGGGCTTGGTGTTGCCACCCTTGAAAGGGTTTGTGTCCTCAAAGAGGAGACAAAAAAAAAAAAAAAAAAAAACCCAACTCTTATGGATAGGGTTACCAGATTTGGCAAATAAGAATACAGAACTCCTAGTTACATTTGAACTTCAAATAAACAATAAATGATTTTTACCATAAGGATGTCTCATACAATATTTGAGGTATAATCATACTAAAAACCATTTTTTTAGCTGAAATTCAAATGTAATAAACAGTCTTGTACATTTCTGGCAACTCTAAGAAAAGCCATGACCATTTTACCAACATGAAAAAAGGTAAGTCACAGAGTCAGAGAAGGATCTTGAAATTAATATGTTTAGCAAAAGATGGATTTTCAGCATACATAAAAATGCTTACAAATCAATAAGAAAAGGATAACATAGTTTTTTAAAAATGGACAAAAAATTGGAATGTGCACTTCTCAAAAGAAGATAAATTAAATGGCAAAGTCAAAAGGTGTTCAACTTTACTGTTCATCATGAAAGCGCAAATTCAAACTCCAATGAAATCTCATGTATGCCACCAGAACAAGCAGACTATGTCAAATGTTGGTTATAAATAAGAGCAAATAGAAGCTTTGTTCTTTGCTGATGAGAATATAAATTTGTGCACCCACCATGGAAAACTGGAAATATTGATTAAAAATGAGCACATGCCTATCCTGTGTCCCAACCATTTCGCTCCTAGGTACATAATCAGCAGATATATGCACACTTGCTCACCAAAGACATGTTCAAAAATGTCCATGGAGCTTTAATCATAATAGCCAGATCTGGAAACAACCTAAACACCTACAAGAATGCAATAAACAAGCTGTGGTGTATTCCTATAATAAAGTGCCATCTAGCAATGAGAATGAATAATCTACATTAAAATGCTACAAAATGGATGAATTGCAGATGCACACACATGCACACACACATACACACGTCAAAAGAAGCCAGATGCAAAGAGCACATATATTATGATTTATAACAAGTCTTAGGTGCTAGGAGTCAGAATAGTGGCTCTGGTAATCTGAGCTTGGGAATTCTGGAGTTGGCCACACTCTGTTTCTTAACCACAGGTTGGCTCTCACTTTGTGAAAGTCATGGTGCTGCACACTTAGGATTTGTATCCTTTTCTGAATTTGTTATATTTCAATCCCACTTACCTTAATATTTCTAAAAGACATAATCAAAAGAAAGATTGGTACATTCTGACCTTAATCAGGATTGTGTAACAGAATCAATACCATTTTCATCATAGCAATCATCGCCATAATCATAAGACCTCATTATGTGAGAATTACCGCAGGCTGAACTTGGTTTTAGATACTTTGTTTACATCATCTCACTTGATGTTATTAATCCTCACATAGCATTTGCCATTATTCTTCCACTTTTATAGGTGAAGACATGGAATCTGAAAAAGGATACATGGCTTATCTAGGAAAATACACTTTTTAAGTGTCAGAGCCAAGTTTTGAAATCAGGAACCGACTCAGGAGCAGAAAAAGCAGGTGCTCTTTTCTCTGTAGGAGGCCACAATTAGCCTACAAAATGGGAAAACATTTAAACTCCTCTCTACCATTGTACTTTCTGAGTCCAGAGATGGCGTGAAACCTCAATAGTCAGTCTCTTCGTGTGCTGGGAAACATACATGTGACTTCTGGATTTAATTCAATTGCCTAGAGTTAACTGACAATTCCCACAACCAATTCCCAACTGAGAAAGGAGAAAAGTAAATTCCCCCTTCAGTATTTCAGCTATCTTCATAGCCAAGTATCTAAGAAAAAATAACAGACTTTAACACTTAAGCAACAAGACCTCCTGTATAGTTTCAACAAATGCACACCCACTTCACAAGCTTGTGTTCAAGATCTTTTTTCCAATGCTTCTCAAACTTTAGGATAAGCAAGAATTAATGAGAACTTGTTTAGACAGATTTCTGGGCTCCGGCCCCAAGAGATTCTGATTCAGTAGATCTGGAGTTAGCCCTGAGAATCTACATTCCGAACAAGTCTCCAAGCGATACCGATACCGCTGGTCGTTGGACCACACTTGGAGCAGTATTGCTGTACGCCA
Source organism: Cebus imitator (assembly GCF_001604975.1). NCBI lineage: Eukaryota > Metazoa > Chordata > Mammalia > Primates > Cebidae > Cebus > Cebus imitator. The sequence continues at coordinate 2,019,379 of NW_016107346.1, forward strand.
ACAGAAACAATGTGGAAAAGATGCTCACAACAGTTTTGTTTAGAGACTGAATCTTCTGTCTTGCCACTAACATCGATGGCTACTACCTCAGGCTAGGTCCACATGACTATTTGAGAGACAACTGGCCTCCCTTCCCCTACTCCAAACTCTGTTTTCATCATCATTAGTGTCAAGACTGCCATTGTGTCTGTCACAATGGGATGACTTCCCACATGGCTTCCCCAGGGCCTGAGTTCTGCTTTCCCTTTGTTCTGCTCTAAACTGCAAGATCTCTAGGATCTAAATTTCTTCACAGGACATACATACATATTGACTGCATTTTGGCTTGTTTTATGCGAAAGGCGAAAAGTCTAAATCTGTAGGAATTAAAGCCATGTCTTAGAATTTCTTATAGTTTGTTAAATTTGCTTCCCATTTATTCCCCACATCTGGGCATTTTGAGATGAGAGCAAACACTATGCTATGTGGAAGGTGAAGGACCCCCATCCCCTCCATGGTGTCCTAAAGCAATTCTGAGCTTCTCCATCGCTTTCTACCCATCTTCAAAAACCCTTCCCCAACACAGATTATGATTTCCATCAACTCTCTCCCCAAGAGTTTTGAGGCATTCTTGGTAGAAAATCATCTCTGTTAAAGGATGTGAATAATAAGCTTCCTATGTCAAGAAATAGCTAATTATATCACAACCTAGAAAGCATCTAGGTTAAGAAGCAAGACTTTGTCTCTATCTCCCAGCCCCACAGCTGGTTAAAAAGACAAGATATCATACGTGGGGTGAGAGCTCACCAGACCCTCAGCTGGCTGTGTCATTCTGGGGTGGGGGGGCACGCAACCATCTTCCTCTTCAGCTGTAACATAGAGACTTGTTTTAAGTGATCCCCAAGATCTTTTCATCTCCCAGAGTCTGCAAACCCATGAACCTACACACAAAAACCAAAGGAAACATCCCCTATCCACATACTCTTGGCACAAGTGGTGGGTTTTCTCTAAGAAAATGGAGCCTTGTGATGTATGGGTCAGAGAGATGTTGAGCCAATAAAATGTCAGGGAAAAGAAACAGAGGGCAGAAAGGGAAGATACAATGCACCATCAAAGGAGAAAGTATTTGGACTTCTTTTCTCCCTCTGAAGTCTGCAGAGAAAAAAGTAACAAAATCCACCATGGGGTTAGCCAACAATAATATCAATCAGGAATCACTTAGTCCATTTTCATATTCCATTGCTACAGTAGCAAAAGAAAGCAGCCAGTTTCTTTGCAGAGGTACATGGGTAGGTAATGTCCATCAGCTCACAGAGACACACCCACCCTTCAAACTCAATTTGGTTAAAATGACTTTTTTTATGAGAACTCATGAGAAAAAGGTTGACTTCCAGCCCTTCTGTTATCAGAATTGTTTGACGTTGAATTACATGGGCCTGGACTATAAATCTTGACTTTAGCCTCAAATGCAAGGCATTTGATGTGTCTGGGAACCTGCTGTAAGAAAGAAATTAGCTGTAAAACAAAGTAAAATGCCTGTTCCCATGGGAAGAACTGGCAGGACTGCTAATAGATCATGTGCTCGTTTGGAAGACACTTGTTCCTTGGGTCAAACAGCAACAAATATTTTCACTTTCCACTGCCTTAAACAGGAAATATGGTACTGAGGACCAATAGACAGGGCAAGGCCTCATATTAATTACATGGTCAGTAAACATTTGCTCAACTGTGTTTCCTAATGTCTGAACGCTTCCTGGTTGGAGCTCAGTGATGCTACCGGCCTCTGTTAACTCATTTTACTGTTGGATAAATGTCTGGGAAGATAAAGCGCATTTTCAGAAAGCCCCAGATTGAGAGGAGGATGGGGGTGCAGGGAAAGACAGGCCCTCTTCCACCTAAAATATTGAGAGCAGCCCTTGTTTACAGCATGTGCTGCGGCTGCCATCTCCTGTGGCCCCCACTAAGAACAGGGCATCTATGAACCTGAAGGGAGTGACATGGTGAGGTGATTTGATATCCTTTAGAATTTCTCCTAACTTTTGGGGAGTGTATATCAAACAGAGGTTCAGGTTCATTCTAAGGAAGAGAAAAAAGCAGGACATCTTAGGAAAGATAGGTAAGTGGCAATCACATTGGAACACCTGCCATCGAAACTGCTCCACTTGGAATTCTCTTCTCTGGGGTAACGGCAGGGATGACAAAGGCCACACCCACCTGCAGCTGCTCCTCAGAGCAGTGGTTCTCAAAGTGCAGTTCCCTGGACTAGCAGCCTCGGCATCGCTCCAGGAACATGTTAGAAATGTACAATCTCAGACCCCACCCCAGGCCTGCTCAGTCAGAAACCTTTGGGATAGGGCCAGCGATCTGAGCTGTAACAAGTTGTCCAAGTGATTCTGATATCCACTAAAGTCTGGAATTCCTACCATGTCGAGATGTTCATATACCTGCTATACACATGCCATCCAGGCCTGAGATCAAGCTCCCTGCTATGATCTACAAGGCCCCCATGATCTGGCTGCAGCATACAAGCTCCAGTCACAAATGCCACCTTCACCTACCTAGGCTAGGCCCAGTTTATGCCCTCCTCGAGGACTTTTCCTGGAACTTGCTCATGCCTTGCTCTTCAGCTCATTCGGTTCTTTGTTCAAATGTCAACTTTTGTAAAGTAGCTTCCACCACAGACACCCTTTAAGTACCTGCCAGTAGACACTGTCTAGTATTGTTTTTGCAGCAGTTTTGAGGACAACCTATCATGTTTCTCACAAGTTCGTTTATATGTTTAGGGTCCATACTCCCCAGAAAGAATGTAAAGCTCTATTAGAATAGACAGCAAATGTTTTATACCTACTCTTCCAATATATGTCAAAAACGTTCAGCGTAAGCCAAGCGCGGTGGCTTACACCTGTAATCCCAACACTTGGAGGCTGAGGAGGGTGGATTTCTTGAGTTCAGGAGTTCAAGACCAGCCTGGGCAACATGGCAAAAACCCATCTCTACTAAAAATACAAAAAATTAGCTGGGCATTGTGGCACATACCTGTAATCCCAGCTGCTTGGGAGGCTGAGGTGGGAGCACCTGAGACTGGGAGGTCGAAGCTGCAGTGAGGTAAGATTGTGCCACTGCACACCAATCTGGACAACCAGAGTAAGAACCTGTCTCAAAAAAAAAAAAATGTTCAGCATACATACCTTCTTCTCCTATCCCTTCTCAGAACCTATCCTCACTCACGTTGTTATAAATAAATGCAAATGTAGAGAAGACAAAATATTTACATTAGGAAGTTTTTAAATTCTAATTTCAGGTATCTTTCAATAAGTGCTGTCTAGCCTTATAAATGTTCGGCAAGGTCAAATGGGGCCCCTAAAATACCGTCCCTTAGGCATCTAACAAGAGGCCTACAATGTTTTCGATCATAGGAGCTCTGATTTAGACATAGAACAAATTTGTTCTTATAGAACAGATGTTTCCCTTACCATAAGCAGAAGATTGCCTTTGCTCTAAGAAACTGTCTGTTAAGAGCTAGATAGGCAAGTCACAATCAAATTTCAGAATCTACACTAACTACATAACTAATTATGGAATATGTATTTATATTTTCTCTCTCTATTTTATCTTCATATGTATTACTTAAAGCTCAACTTCAAGACAGAAATGTGAATTTGAAGAAGTGTGACTGAGGACTCTGGGACTCAGCCACAATGCGGCAGGTTATTTTATTGGTCTTTCAACAAAATATGCTTGAATGGCATTAATTTTGCTTCCATAATGGCTTAAATGCATCCAAGAGGCATTAGAGTCACTCAAGCTTAGCAAAGATGGAAGAATAACACAGATGACAATGCGTTTAGAAAGAGGCAGACAGTGCCCATGCTGGCTCCAGTCCTCTGTCATCAGCGATATGAGCTCTATGTTGGCCGCGGAGCATTAGCCCATGCAGCCTGAGATGAGTTCATGGGGCTGGAATTCAAAACACTAACCAGCTGTGGGAACCCAGTGAGAAGCCTGTCACACTGAATGGTATCCAGATTAGAGCTGTGAGAATTTGGGAAAACCCTTCCCACTAAATAACTGTACTTCTTCATCTTCTTTCTTTCTTTCCTTTTTAAGTTTGCAATGTTTGATACAACCCTGAACCCACAGCCATACATATTAGCAATGGAGAAAAGGCAACTCTAAAAATGTTTGTTGAAGCAATGAAGGGAAATTGTAAGACTGAGTGGATGTTGGATGACCTTGTAATTATAATTTTTAGGTGTGATAATAGCATAGTTTTATGCAGCAAAAATACCCGTAACTCTTTAGAGATGTGGAATGTGGAATGTAGGGGTGAAATAAAATGACACTTGGAATTTGATTTTAAATAATTCAGAAAAATAATAGAGAGGAAAAGAAATTGATTAAACAAGTGTTGCAAGCCCTCAACAATTGTTGAATCTGAAGTGGGTTGTGGATATTCTCTTTCCTTGTAAAAGTATGTTTCAAAATAAATATAATAAAATATATTACAAAAACGGAAAGATAAATAATCCTTGACCAAAGGAAAAGTTGTTTTCTCAGGAATGTAAAAATGCCTTTTCAGCTAAGGATTTTTCTCAAGGCCAGCCACTGTCAAATAAATAATCTACAAATTCAAAAAATGATAAACTTGTGTTCTTGAGTTTTGGAGTCTTAAGAACTTCCTTCCATGATTTATGCATTGATAGGAATAGGCAGAAAACCTTCAAGAAACTGGAAATGACACATAACTTGATTTGCTAGTAGATCATCAAGTGCTGATTATAGCAGTGGCCATATGGGAATAGAGCAAGATAGAGATTTGGGGGTCTCAGGTCTGCTTCTGTGTTTTTCCCGTGAGTCCCTGTGTGGCGTTTGGTGAACATCTTTACACTTTAGTTTCCACATCTGTAAAGTTACAAGGTTCTACAGTGTTAGAGTCAAGGTTTCTTTCAGGTCTGAAAGTACAAATTCCAGATTATATTAGTAAATCTGCTTCAGTAACATGGGAGATAAAAAAGGTCAAGTTCTAGATATGAACTGGCAAATCAGGAGACAGTAAATTTATTCAGCCCTATTGAATTCTCAACACAGGAAGCCCAAGTGTAACAACCTTTGCTCTTAAGAAAGTCTGACTGGCAAAAGAAATAGTATGGAAAATAAACAGATTTTAAAAGAGGTCCTAGCCTCAGCAAAATTCTATTAAAGAAAAAAATATATATTGCCAACTAAAATATTTTGTGCATTTTAACACTGAGAATAATGGACATAAATGGCCCCTATTTATGCTTCAAAAAAGTTTAAAAATAATTTTTCTTTCCTTCACAGTGATAGAAAACTGCATGAAAACACGTACTTCTAGTGAAATTAAACTGTTTGAGATAGGAGGGTTGACAGGACAGAATGGGATTTCCAAGACCACCCAAACCATTTGCTATTAAGTCTCTGAAAAGGTTAGCAGGTGTTGGCTCTGCAAATACACGACTGCTTTCACAAAGATGCCCTACGTGGGAGCAGCATTTGGTGTAAGAAGCTATGGTCCATTTTTTGGGGGGGGTCTTGCTTTCTGCCACATGGTGCCTTCCATAGTTTGCCATTTCTGACTCTGGGTTTGAAATTTGAGATTAATAAGCCATACATCACCAAGCAAGCAGGACTACCATCACTGTTCAGAGACACAGATTGTCCCATGGGGACAGTTCATTATGCAAGTTTTTTTTGGAAAACACGCAAAACATTGATTATGCTACCAAAAGATTTCAAAAAATTCATAGGTGTCCTAGATCTCATGTTTCCAAAAACACATGTCTCTTAAATTTCCCTCTTCACCTGGCCCCTCTTTTTTCATTCAGATCCACCCTATTTCTTTCTAGAGCAGCCATGCAACACTGAGGATCGGTGTCTGAACAAGGGGAAAAATGCATGTTATTTCAAGGTTATGAGAAACCTTGCAAAGAGGAAAGAGAATTTTTCTCATCCCAGTGTGCTCTAGTAACTTAGCTGTCATTTATTGCAGAACACAAAAACATCAAATGATGCCATCTATAATGTGACCTACAGCAAGCGTTTTCTCATCCCAGAAAATTATCCTATTTTCTTTTCCCAAAAATATGATCACTCTTCTTCTTAGAAGGTTCTTAAGAAGTTTTTCTGAATTCTGAATTGCTACTTTCTAATCTCCTGAGACCAGTTCTTTTCTCTAGTCAGAAATGTTTCTCCGATTTTTTAATGATATACACACACGCATTCATTTCAAAGTAATCCTGTGACAATGAGCACGATTCCATATGGTTGGTCATAATTGTATTTAAGTCCATCTTATTATGAAATGTATTAGCTACATTTCATAAAAGTTTCAAGTTCCAAAATAAGTATTCTGCCACCTGATAGAAGCTATTTCATGAATCTCTATAGTTTTACCGTCAAGTTTGCAATAAGAAAACACAGTTGGGTTTCTGAGTTATCTAAGTCAGAACGTCTCAATCTTGAGGCTGCATCAGAATCACCTGGAGGATTTGTTAAAATACAAATTCCTTAGAAAATAAAAAAACAGAAATACAGATTCCTGCGCCTGCCTCCAGAGTTTCTGATTCAAAAGTTGTGGGTAGAGCCAGGCATGGTGACTCACACCTGTAATCCCAGCGCTTTGGGAGCCTGAGGCAGGCAGATCACCTGAGGTCAGGAGTTCGAGACCAGCCTGGTCAACATGGTGAAACCCCATCTCTACTAAAAATACAAACGTTAGCTGGGTGTGGTACTACACTTCTGTAATCCCAGCTATTCGGGAAACAGGCATGAGAATCGCTTGAACCCAAGAGGTGGAGGTTGCAGTGAGCCAAGATGGAGCCACTGCACTCCAACCTGGGCAACAGAGCAACTCCATCTCAAAAAAAAAAAGTTGTGAATTGGAACCTTAGAAATTATATTTCGACTAGGTTTCCAGGTCAATGCTGATACTGATGCTGCTGGCCTGGGAATCATACCTTCAGAACCAGTCATCTAAATATATGTAGCATAGATGTTTCAGTAACAGAAAAGGACAATTACTCCATTCTCAGCCATCTAAACATTTTGAGTGGCCCAGTAGGTAAGAAAGAAGCCTCCTCTATCCATTTTGGAAACCAAATCTTAAAAAAGCCTTGGTATAAACAGATTCACTTCAGGTTTCAGCTCAGCAATTGCAGAGTGCAATCAACTCAAAATTAGAGGAGATCTTGCTTAATATTCAGTCTAAAAAATCTTATTTGGTCATCACATAATTCTGAATCACATAGGTTAACAAAGCATCAAGAATTTATGGGGAAGAGTGGGAAAGAGTGCTGTAGTTTCTCCTCCCCCCAAATCATGACTGTCATTAGCAATGTGACAAAGTATCTAAAACTCTCTTAAGTTTCAGGGTTGATGTAAAGTCCCATCGATGTGACCCTGGAAAGTGAGGTTCACCACCTCGGCTGTGGCCACTGACCTCTGTGGAAAATCAGTTTGATCTCTATTACCTCTGGGTCCTTGGACATCTTTGCTGGTCCAGGCCTCCTCTTTCGTCACTGGGCCCTCTGGTTGTCCCTCATACTAAGGTGATGATGACCCCAAGAATAAAGAAGTCTTTCAATAGTGATTTCCTGTATCTCGCTTATCCCAGCTCAGAAAAATCTTGCCATTCAAATGAACTGGCGTCACAGATGGAGTGGAAGAAGGGAGGGAGGGAAGAGGGGAGACGGGGCAGGGGGAGTGGAATCCCTTTCAAAGCTCTCCCTGTAAGCAGAGGAGCCTGGAGCAGGAAGAGGAGGAGCCCAAGGCTGGCTATTTTTAAGTTGTAATGGGAGCCTTTGGTCCCCTCTCCTCTTTCTCTCAAGTCCTTGAACAACTTGCCAAAGGCATAAATCGCCCAGGCAATTCATTCTGGCTCTATTTCCTCCCTACTCAATTGGCAAGCAAGTGCAGGCAAAGCCATGCCCAGGGCAATTTGAGCCTTTCCCTCAAAATCTGCAACCTGCTTTCACAAAGTTGTCTTCCATCAGGATCAAAGCATTGCCTCCCAAATTATGTTGCTCAAGGAGGGATGCTGGGGAAAGAAAACACAGCGTGTCGGGGGGAAGCTGAGTCTTGAAACACAAGAGACCAACACGGCTCCTCTTCTACCCATGACTACAGGGGAAGGGACCGAGTCACCACTGTGGGTCTTGTGATGAAGTGGCAAGTTCATTAAGTCCACAGATGGGCATTTTGGCACCTCTCCTGGTCTCACACTGGAGGTCAGGGGAGGGAATCACAGCAATGGCTGTGCCAAGCCAATTGGTGGAAAGAGAAGATTGGCCCTGGGTTGACAAAGAAAAGTCTCAGACAGGACAAAGGCAGCTCTCAATTTACCCTTCTGGGCTACTTACTCTTGGCATTAAAAAGGGTGTTATCTCTACCAGGAAAGACAACTAATGCCTGAGTTAACACTTGTTGCCTCTGTTTTATTTTTAGGCTCTTCCATCAGACAAAGGAGAGCATGGCCTGTTACACTTCAGGCTTCAGACCACACTCGGTTTTCTCAGGTTTCCCTGGACACAAAGGCCCTAAATAATTTTCCATAGCGACCTGGCAAGGCCATGCAGCCAGATCTCAGAGTGGCCACTGAACCTGGGCATGTGAGCTCAGTTATCTGTCCCCAGCAGGATCTGTATTATCACCCCATCTGATTTTCCCACCCAATTAGTGGTCTGTTCCTGCTGAAGCAACATTTAACCATAAGAAAACATATGTGTATAATCAGCATGGTATGGCCAATGTAAGAAAAAATGAATAGCTCCAAGACCCAAGTCATCGTCTCTGGTAAAATGTCAGTGCATTGGCTGGATATCAGCACTGGGGACTTCGTGGGATATATTCATCTGTGTCTTCTTAACTTTTGTAGAGAAAATGCAGAGTGACCTGCACCACCTGAGAAGTCTGAAAATGCCCTTGGCAATCAGTCTGATCTGCTCCCAGAAGAGGGCTCCAACTGTGCTTGTCAAGGGCAAGGCCATCGGACTGCCCAAAATTCTGGGGAGATGATGCAACCAAAGACACTTGAGCACACGCCTGCCCAGCCACCTCCAGGACAGTTTGCCATGGATAATGTGAAGATAATATCTCTTCACATCAATTTCTTTTTGCTTAAATCAAGTCCTTTAAAAAGAAAGCAATGAATCTTCCTGGGACAAAGTGGAAGTAGAAACTTGGAAATTAAAGTATATGAGAAGCTCCAATAGAACATAACAGAAAATAAGCAGAAACTCTCCCTGCCCTAGACTCTAAGGCTCAGGCCTGCTTCTCTCCCTTTAAAAGGGAGACTCACTGGAGTTAGAGAGGTGATGGAGACACATTAGCAGCAAATGGAGATGGTCTGTCTAATCAGAAGAAATGAAAGAGATGGAAATGGGATCGAAAAGGAATCTCACAATTGTGATTCAGTGTTATTTAGCCCTGGTTTGGGTCAGCATCCCAAATAAATCATTTCAATAAATAACTAAGGCTGTATTTTTCTAACTCTTTTTTAGCCATGACCCACTGAAAAAAAACAAGTTCTATTTTGCACACACACACACGCAAACACACACACACACACACGCACACACATAAATACTTACCTTTACAAATTGTAATGTACCCTGATATTTCTTGTTCTATCCTATTAAAAAAAAAAAAAAAAAACACTAGTTATGACCCATATGTGTGTTCTCAGCCACAGTTGTTAAAACACTGCCTTCAACCTTGGGAGACATTGGTTACACGCTTCTCCCGAACTCCCATTCAGTGGAGAAATCCCCTCCACATCATTCTCAGTTATCCTATCACAGCTTGTTCAGCACACTCAATCCCCTTTATTCAAATACTCTTCATCGGCTTTTTTTCTTTACCATTGAAACGTATTACCTTTCTCCCGTAAGCTAAATTGTCAGTTCTTTCAGCTCATAAGAAAATCAGATGTCCTTATATTTTATTGTGAAAAATGCTACATAAATGCAAAAATGACTAAATTTAACCTTGACACAGCTGGATATCTGGAAATTTAATTTCTTTCCTACTCCTTTGGTCCTCACAAATAAACAGGATACTATAATCAAGCATATCTGTCACTGATGTCAGTGATAGGAATAAAAGAAGAAATAGCGATTTTCCTTCCTCCTGATAGACTACCTCCAAGTGCTTACGAGTAAAACTTGTCCAGCGTGGGACTCAGTCTGCCTCAAAAGTGAGGTACACAAAAGACATGCTGGGCTGGATGAGCTGTTGTTGCACGGCCACCCTGGGAGGGTGCATCATTGCATCACTGGGCTTGCCAACAGCAGGACTGAAACTGAGGCGTATCCTGGAAAACAACGGCTTTCTTCTGTCATAAAGTCCTGGAATAAGATCTTATCCCAGGATCTTGTAGTTTCATCTCTTAGAGAACAATGTCAGAGACTTTCATCCATGGATTTTGGTTTTCTGCTTTGTAGAATAACAAATGTAGTCGGATCTTATTTTTAGATTCCTTTGATTGTATACCATTGTTCTCAATTCAAAACTCCAGGCATAAAATTGTATCATATAAATGGCAAGACAATGAAAATGATTGTAATGCTGTGTTTTATACCCAAAATAACTTCAATAACAATAGCTAACATTTCAAAATCGAATTATGTGCCATGGGCTTTCCTAAGTATTTTCTTGGCATTTAGCTCAGTTAATACTAACATTAACCCTATGAGGTAGTGCAATGGACTGAATGTTTGGCATCCCTCTCAAAATTCATATGCTGAAATCCTAGCCCCCAAGGAGATAGTATTAAGAGTATAACCTTTGGGAGGTGATTAGGTCATGAGGGCAGAGTCTGCATGAATGAGATCAGTGGCCTTATGAAAGAAACCCCAGAGAACTAACTCACCCCTTCCACCATGTAAAAACAAAGCAAGCAGGTGCTGGCCATGAGAAAGTGGGCCCTTGCCACACAAATCTGCTGGCAGTTTGATCTTGGACTTCCCAGCCTCCAAAATTGTGAGAAATAAATCTGTGTTTGTAAACCACCTTATTTAATGTATTTTTGTTAGAGTAGCATAAATAGATTAAGATAGGTAAGGTATTACTATTATTGCCAAGTTACAGAAGAGAAAACTGAGGTGTAGAGATATGAAGTGAATTTCCCAAGGTCATGTACCTCATTGACAATTCTCCAAGGTCATGGGACTCATTGACAGAACCACAGACAAACATAAAACCAATATTCTTAACCGCCTTTCTGTATTGTTCAATTTTCTCACAAGTAATTCAACTAAGACCCTAGTATTAGGATGGAAGAATAGTAACAAGTCTTTCAGAGGAGGACTTGAATAGGTGGTAAAATGATTTAATAAGCACAACAGTATAAGGATTAAATGGATGAAACAGCTTTTACAAAAATCTCCCTTTCTGTAGGCTCCCAGAAGATACCTCCATCAGATTTTGTCCCTCCTTCCCCCACTAATAGATGTGAACATGGCTGCTTTCAAATGTTTTAGGAAAATGGTACTCGAAGTGTGTCCCTAAGATGAGCAGCATCAGCATCACCTGGAAATATGTTAGAAATGCAGATGCTTATATCTCACTCTTTTTAATATAGGTTTTATTGTTGTTTTGATAAGGTAGGGCTGACAAATCAGGAGACAACTGCCACTGCAAACACAGTGTATTCGGCACAGTTTCCAAGAGAAGGGGTCACCCCTACACCATGGGCAGGGCCTACATGGGAAAGACCTGGGTGGCTCAGGACGCAGAGGGAGATGGGAGAAATGTCAAAAGCCTTGATCGTGGTTCCCACGGGAAGGAATTGCCGGGAAGGGTAAGCTTAGGATTGAATAATTCCAGCAGGATTTGGGGTAGACGGGTTATCCCTAGCTGCCCTGGGGAGATTAGGTGGATAGTGGCCTGGAGTGTGAGAGCCTGACAAAGGAAGTAGGTGGGATGGGGCTCTGAATCGTTTGGTTTGCATTTGCAAGGTGTGCAACCGGTGAGTTGTTTACTGTCCCTCGGAATTGACAAACGCTGGGAAGGGCAGTGATGTTAGGATCAGCAAGGTTTCAAATGTCAAAGCATTAGAACCCCCAAAATAAAAGACAGGGTTAGTACATCACTCTAGACTTGCTAATTACAGTTTGTGATTCACAATTTTAGAATTTATTTTCCCACATTTTGCATAGTACCAGGAGCTATATGTATGTAGTACACAACTGAATTTTTCCTTTACTCAAGAATTAACAACTTTAAAGAAGCTTTCTTTAAAGACATTAAATACACATGAAGACTTCAAATAATACTATGTATTTCTTTATGTCCCCCAAACAGCTGTGTACCTAAATTAGAATTAAAACAGCCAAAGTTTTAAATATTAAATAGTACACAGAGGCATTCCAGTGGACCCTTCAAAACTTGATGATTAGCACTATTCACAATAGCAAAGACGTGTAATCAATCCAAGTGTCCATCAAGAGTGGATTGGTTAAAGAAAATGCGGTACATGTGCACCGTGGAATACTATACAGCAATAAAAAAGAAAAAAATCATGTCCTTTGAAACAACATGTATGCAGCTGGAGGCTATTATCCTAAGCAAATAAACACAGAAACAGGAAACCAAATACCATATATTCTTACTTATCAGGAGGAGCTAAACATGGGATACTTATGGACATAAAGATGGCAACAGTAGACACTGGGGTCTACTAAAGAAGGGAGGGAGGCAGGGAGGAAGAAAGGGTTGAAAAACTAACTCTTGGGTATTATGCTGAGTACCTAGGTAGCAGGATCAATCATATCCCAAACTTCAGCATCACAGAATATACCCAGATAACAAACATATACATGTACTTCTGAATCTAAAATAAGAGTTGAAATTATTTTTTTAAAAAAGAAAACATTAGATAAAACCTAAGGTAATATAAATTTTAATTAATAATAATGTATCAATATTGGTTCACTAATTGTAACAAATATACCATACTCGTGTAAGATAGCAATAGAGGAGGAAACTGGGTGAAGAGGTATATGGGAATCTTTTGTACTATATTTTAAATTTTCCTGTAATGCTAAAACTTTTTTTAAAAGTCTATTTTTTTAAATTTTAATAAAAAACTTAATGCTTAATCATCAGAATGATCAGAAAGCTTTAGGGTCAAGGGTACTTGATAGGCTTTTAGGAGTTTTACCTCAGAAAACTTCAATTTGTTTTTCTGGAATTTTCCATAAATTTCTGAAGGACCTGCTTCTAAGCTTGGTCAACAACAAAAACTGTTAGTTGTTTCATATATACTGAGAAAATTATAGAACTCAACTTTTTACTACCAAAATTTTTAAGTCCATGCTTTGAAAATAGGTTGGTGTTGAAGATGGAAAAGATGACAGATTTGGAACTCAGTACTAGTAGTGCTTTAATTAGTTGTATAATATTGAGCATGGAATAAGTCCCTATGGGATTTGAGTTCTCTCTCTATGGTGCCAGGGTGTTGGATAAGAAGATATCTCAAAGTAAATGTGCCTCATTGATATCTAAAGGCTTCTCACTGAAAAATTCCTTGAAGACAACAATGCTTTTACTACAGTCAAACACAAATAAATCTTTCTACAGACTTTAAGTTCCAAAATCCTAAGTGCAATTGTTACTTAAGACAACCTGGTCTACATGTCTGTGTAGCATAGGAGCTCTCAATCTTGGTTGTGCATCAGAACTGTCTGGGGAAGTTTTTAAAATTTCTATGTCTGGGATTGATTCCCAGAGATTGTTCTTGGATCCATCTCAGGCATAGGAATTTTTTTAAGCTCTCTGAGTGTCTGTAATGTGCACCCAGCATCGAGAGGCACAGACCTATACCAAGTACTGGAGCATTCTTTAAATCAGGAGAGAACATAGGTTGGTTAGTTCTACAGGTATTGGAATCCATGGTGGGTGAGTGGGGAGGATACTATGAGTTTGGCCTCACCCATAAAAAGAGAGGAGTTGATGAGCAGACAATGATTTCATAAATTATTCTGTGAGACAAGGAATAGGACATCATGGGTAAGAGTAATATTCTCCTCTCTTCCGGTAGAAAACAGAAGGGGCATTTAGCTTTTGAAGTCCTGGGAAAACCACATCTGCCAGACAGGAGTGTTTTCATGAAAGGTAGCAGAGGGAGCTCATGGAAGTTCCTATCTATGTGGGAGTTCGCAGGCAGCAGAGAGCCTGGAAGGGATGCCAGAGCAGGGGAAACACCCAGGATTGTGACCACGTGTGAGATGCCAAATGGGGCCCTTGGCTCTTCCAGAAATCCTTGCCAGAGAAAGAAGGGGATGAGATTTACATAGGCCGAATTTTTGCATTAGGCAGTTGAAGTGTTCATGGCCTGAATTCTTCACCTTTCCTGTATCCACACCCTTCACTATGTAACCTTGCAGTGTTTTCCCACGCTGTCTCTGAACCACGTGATGTAGTTTGGCAAATGGGATGTTAGCAGATGGAATGCAAGTAGAGAGCTGAAAAATCATATCTGCCTTTCTGCTCTCACTCTTCCCATCTCTATGTCTGCCACGTGAACATGCTTTCCTACATGTGCAGTCAGCCCACTGATCTCAAGATGTGTGAGCAAGCCCAGTTGAAGCAGATGGAGCTGAAGGTGACTCTCAAGGATTCCTACTTCCTGGTGTTCATCAGTTTATGCAATTTCCTCCTCTTGAATGTGGATGAGACCTGTGACTTGCTTCTAATCAATAGAATACAGCAAAGGTGATAGGATGCCACTCATATGATTACATTATTTATACAAAACCATCTCACTAGAGTGGGTCTTACGCTCCAGCTAACCTTAAAGAAAGAAGAAGCTATGTATAAAATGTGGAGAGGCCTATGTGGCTGAAGGAAAAACAATATGGAAGATTTTAGGAACTTAGAGCCTCAATTCTGCAGCTGTAGGAAACTGAATTCTGCCAAAAACCAGAGAGAATTTGAAGCAGACCCTTTTCCACTTGAAACTCCAGATAAAACCACAGCCTAGCCAGTACTGATTGGAGCCTGGTAAGACCCAGAAGCACAAAACCCAGCTAATTTTCACGCAGATTCCTAACCTACAGAAAGTGTGAGATATAAATGTGTATTGTTTTAAGGCACTAAGTTTGTATGATTTGCTATGCAGTAATAGATGATTAATATACCAGTCAAGATCAGAACCACCCAGATGAACTACAGCATTATGAAGTAAATAAATGCTTATTGTTGTATGTGACTGAGTTTTAGGGTGACACCAAGTTGTTCCCAATTATGTCAGCTATGGCCATCCTAGATGAGCCAACCTCCAGATATATGAGCAATCCAGCCAAGATCATCAGAGTAACCTACCTAAGCCAAATACGATCACAGACACATAAGCTAAGCCAAAATCTGTCAAGTCCAGCACAGATCAGCTGAGCCCCACAAACTCATAACCTAACTATAAATGCTCATTTCTCTATGTGACTGGGGTTTTGTGAATGTTACACAGCATAATTGTAGCAATAGACAGCTGATACAGTGAGAGTGAAATTTGGTTGTTGTTTCTTTAGTACCCAAAAGACACATGAGGATTCTGGAAATTGGAAACTGATTGTAATATAACATGATAAAAATAGCATTAATCATAACTTATGTCAATGGAGAATTCCTGAAACCTTTTGTCAGTCATACGTAAGACAAATATCTTCGTCCTGGGACAGCTTACATACTGTTTTCTTCATCATCCTTTAATTTGTTAGTTCTGTTTCTTCCACATCTATCTCACGAGAGTGATCAATTTCTGGTAGCAAGTTCTTAATACTAATTACAGAGAAATAGCTACTTTTAATTCTCAGAATACTTTATGTATTCACACACACACACACGTACCACTGACTAAACATCCAGAGCTCTTTCTACTGCTCCTTGTATATACAATCAATGCTATAATTCAAGGATTTTGCTTTTCAAGACTCACTGTAAATTTTTATCTACTAGGACTAAGTATGAGGGAATGTCAGACACTACAAGGTTACGGACTGTTCTGTGGCCGCTGTTGTTTCCAGTTCTTTCACTCTCTCAAATGTATGCACACATTCTTCATTATGACAGTTGAAGAGATTGACACCTTCTGAAGTTAGTGGGTGAAGAAGAATTTCCAGATTGAGTCTGCCCTGAAAATGAACTTTATGCCATGGAGCAGTGACAAACCTAGACTATGTCCTATATTGAAGTGTTTAATCTTCACCCTGATGCAGCTGCCCTGTGAATCATTTTAAATTGTTTCAAGTCCTTTATATACATGGACTAAACTATCCATCTTGTGGTGATTACTCCCATAAAAGAACAGTTTCCTTAGATAAAACATCAATATTGGGGCAAGAAGACTTCTGTGCTGATTTTTTAAAAATTCATCAAGCTATATACTTAGGGTGTGTGTGCCATTCTCTGAGTTACAATTTAATACAAATTTTATATTTTTAAAATTGTTTGCTACTACCAGAATGCATCTAATTCAGTACAATCTACTATAATTCTCCTTTGGTAACTTCAAGTCCATCTAGTCTATGGATAATGAGTAAGCTGCTGCCAAAGATCCTACAATGCAATAGAGAAAATGTAACTATATTTCTTTTACCCAAATCTGTTTCTATACCAAAATCAAGAGACTTCTGCCCTTGATGTTGGAGATTTTGACAGCTCACTCATCATGCAGTTCAACCAAACTAATGAAACTAACATCCTTAATACAATTTCAAGGGATGAAGGGAGATTTTCCTATAACATGATGATGCCTTATCTTGTCAAGATCCCCAGGGAAGGAGATTTTCCATTCTATATTGCACAGCATCTGTCACTGCCTCCAAAACTGAGACAGCAACTTCTCAGTCCAGAGCAACACAGCAAGAAAAGAAAACAAACCTGGACCTAATGAGAAGCAACCAGTGAATCCAACAGAATTTTTAAATTTACATATTTAGCAGCCTTCAACCTCCCAGCAACTCCATGTGTCTGGGAAATCGTCATTTTTCCCATTTCATAATTGAGGTAACAAAATTCTGGTGTTTGCCAAAAAGTCATGTAGCTGAAGAGTGGCGTAACTCAGTGCAAAGCCAGCAATCAACAATCTTCCATCCACTTCTTCTCTTGCCAGAGCTTCTCATATGAGCCAAAACAGAAATCATATCTATACTGTTGGAATTACTCTTGAGCACCAGAGATGATTCTTTACAATATTTATGTGATAAATTTAGTGTCCCTGTGTCCAAGCTACACTGTCATGTTTCTATTTTAGAACTCAGGAGTTGGGAACATAGAAGAACTTCCTTTCTGTTTACCTAGGCCATGGCCTACATGAGAACAGAACCATTCATTGAAAGGGTCCCACAAATATTTTGGAATATAAACTTCTGGCATAAGAAATGCACAAAAAGTCATGGATTTAACATTTTAGATTATATTTAAATGTTCTGTAATAACTACATTCTGTAAGAAGAGAGACAGCCCAACACAGGGAAATAGAGGTCCAAGGGAGGAAATATTCAACAATATTATTGAAATGTTAAAGAAGTGGTTCCTCCTGAACCAGCAGCATCAGCATTTGTTCAAACAGCAGGTTATTGGACCACATCCCACATGCTAGAAACAGAAATCGGAAGCTCTGGAGGTGGGGCTCAGTCATGTGTGTTTTAACAAGCTGCCCAGGTAATTTTGATGCAGTTAAAGCGTGAAAATAACTATGACAAAATAAATAAAGCATCAGGTAGAATATTAGAAGGGTTTAAAAATAGTACAACATGTCAACCCAAGTTGAAAAAATAAAAGAGAGCTTACCATTCCATTAGAAGAAAAACACAACAGCAATAATTTATTAAGTAAGAAGAAACAAATTCTAAAACAGGAAAGGCAAGTTTGGGGTTTTTTTGAAAACATGTTTTTGCTCATATTTTTATAATTTATGGTTGTAAATACTTCATAAAGTGCTTCACAGGGAGGAAATTATTTGGCAGGAGGTGCCTTAAACAGTAACTTCAGTGGACATTGGTACCAATACACTACTTCTCATTACATTTCATTCCAGTCTTTTTAATTTTCCCATTTTTTAATCCCCTTCCTCTTACTCACTGTTTCTTTTTCCTCCCCTTAGTGAGGACTTATGCCTGCCAATAGCAAGCTTAGCATAGCTGACTTCTTTCTGGAGGTCCTCAGGTTAAAAATGTTGACATTCTACTTCATCCCTCAGATCCCCTAAGTAGAAAACTAATATTTACCCACCTTAACAGCAAGTGTAGCCATTAGGGAAAGCCCAGCTGACTTTATTATAGTATTTTAAATAATAATTTTCAACTCAACTGAGCATTGCAAAGTGTAGACTGCTTTCACACATGGATTATCTTTAAGGAGTTGCAATCATATTAAAGACAAGAATGCTGTCTTTATATTTCTAATATGAGAACTAGTACATGGATGAAGACTCAATAAATACATCCTTATTCAATTAATATAGGTGATTTTTCCAACTACTCTACAAGGGAAGCAAAGCAACTATGCTCATTTTAAAGATGAGAAACAGGGTCAGAGAGGATACAGACCTTACCTTATATACACCAAAGAAATACTAAATCCAAGCATCTATGACTCAGGCCTGTTCATTACACCACCAGTTATAGCTATAAAAATAAAATCATTCACAACAGCATTGAAGGAACTGCAAAGCAGTATGCTTCAAACGCCCGAAATGGCTTCCCAAGGCCATGAGTAGCATGCTATGCAGTCCAGCTGGGAAGTCTATCTCACTGACCTCTTGCACCAAGGAATTCCTCTGGTTTCTATTTCTAACTTTTTCAATTGTGCAACTCTGTTCCTGGGATGGGAGATCTGTTAAAATGCTTGAGAATGTGTTGCCCTTCTCTTGAGTTAAACCATCAATCTTTGGAAAAGAGACATTTCTCATCAGCAGACTAAGTCCTGGGCAGAACCTTTGGGCAGATATTGAACAGGCCAGTAGACTAGAACTTCATAAGGATGGCATCACCCATCATCAAAGAGAGAAAAGAAGCAAAGATTGCTCAGAGAGTGATTGTCCTAATTTTAAATAGAAAAGAAAAACATTATAAACGCAAACCTTAATAACACAGAAATAAGCAAACCAGTGGACCCCATAATAAGGAAAATGCATTCAGAAGACCTGATATGAGGCCCAGGAATTAGCATGTTGAACTAGCAGTACAACTGTTTCTAATGCAGACTCCATGACTACCCTTGTGAAAAACTGAGGTGTATAATAGTCTACATAGGTCCTGACTAAAAACCAAGCCAAAATCCTCAACAAGCATGGTAAACGTAAAGAGGAACCTTTGACAGCTCAAATTCTTCAATGTCGCCTACTTCGTTGACCATAATAGTTTTCTTTCTTCCTCTCAGCACTGTGAGCATCACTTCATTGTTCTCAGGTCATTCTTAGCCCCATCTCCTAATCTGCTCTGCACACTATGAAGGTGGGTCCTGCAGTCCCTGTTTTCCAGGCTCCTGTACCAATTGACTTCCATCCAGTTTCACCCAATGAGAGATGCTGGCAGAAGATTAAAGAGGAGAAATAAAAGAGAGGCCAGGGCATTTCCCCCATCCCTCTCTGTCATAGGCAATGTCTCAGGTAGCAATTGTGCCTTCTCCATGGCTCTGGCTCCTGTTGGAGGGCTGCTAAGGCTCCTACTTTTGCTAGGTGAGCTTAGCTCAAAAGGTCTCAGAGATACAACCTTCTTCCTAGTGCATCTAGCCTCAGAAAAGATAATGGCATCTGCTTTTTCAAATCTTCATGTTTCTTTAGCAACTTCTATTTGGTGTCTCAGATGTTCCACCAACCATGTGTCCAACTCTCTGTTTTAAATTTTTCTGGGGTTTCAGATTAGATCAATTACTGTTTTCCTGAATCACTCCTAACTGATACCTAGAGGAGTTTTATTTCAGCCAACTTGGACATCAACCTTGGGCTCCCCACCACAGCATTCCACAAAGATGTGATGGAACTCTCATCCTAACATCCATCACTCACTATTCACCAGTTGAATCTGGCAATGTGGTTGGCCGGGTAGATTCCCTCCTTCTCCTAGTATCCCATCCTCATCTCTCCCAAAGTTCTGAAATCAGAGACAAAACACACCACTGAGTTTTAGTCTGTCTTCTTTGACTGATTGTTCCTGTGCCTCATATCCCCAGAACCCAATGTCTAGGAATCAATCAATAAATTCAAAGTGTATAAGAACTGAAGCTTTTGTATTTTAATGGGGGCTTTCAACATTAAATCCAGAATGTGACTGAAACAAAAATTTCAACAGGGACAAAAGGATAAATATTTTAGTACAAGCAATATCTTTCTGAGTAATCTCAAATTATACTTTGTGGGCAGCTACCTGTTCTACTAGTTAGCAAAGAAAGGAATAAGTCTAGCCTGGGTTGGGTAAAGGAAAAGTGGTGGGAGGAGGAAAGAGAGAAACTATCCAGCCACTAAACATCAGCTCACTTTAATCAAGTACTTGCCATGTTCAAGACACTGTTCTAAATGCTGTAGGTGTATTATATCATTTAATTCTGACATCGCCTTGAGATATGTATTAATACCTTTTTAGCAAATAGGGGAATACAGCATAGAAGGTTAGTTATTTGCCCAAGATGGTATCCATGGTAAACAGAAGAGCCAGGATTCAAGATAAAACCACAGGGCCTGTGTGCTACATCACCTCCCAAAAGTGAGTCAAATCAAGAAGTAAAGTAAGAAGTAATCAAAGCTATCATATTATTACTAGTAGAACATAAAACACACTCCCTTTTCTCTTTCCTTTTTGCTGATGTTTTCCTGATTGTCTACATGTATAGCACATGCTGTGTGTGTTTGTTTCAGGAAAAGCCAATCACTCAGTGATGAGGACACTACGGAGGTGAGTGGCTTCAGCGGAGAGACAGCATAATTCACAGCATGGGAGGGCTCTGTTCTGTTATCACAGCCTGATGGTGGTTTTTTCAGGCTTGATGACTTTGCAAGGCTGGAGACATACTTCCTCAGGAAGAGGGAGAGTGACCGAAACATTTCCTCTCTCTGGAGACAGGATTCAGCCAAAGCATGGTAATGAGGGAGAGACTTCACTGATGCACAATTTAACCCCTGGCTCTAACAATGACAAATTAATAACCTAAAGTATAACTGGTGTGTTCTATTTGCAGAAAAAAAGTAACAATTCCTTGAGTAATTTATGCAGCATTTACTTTATATGAAAATACCAAGGAAGACATCAAGAAAATTAGTAGTTAATAGTAAAAACAAAGAAAGTTATACTAGAAAACACTGCTATGTTTGTAGTTTATGCTCTTCTCTAAAATACAGATGTGGATGTGTGTTTGAGGGAGATGCATTTGTCTAAACCCTCTGGCAAATTGACAGAAAACCCAATTCAACAGGCATTTTAAAATGGGGGAAAATTTTATTGTCTCAATAGCCAATATCTTGTTTCAGAAACAAATACCTCTAGAAACTCTAATAATGTCTTCACAACATCTTGGAATCATGGACTTTCTTGGTGAATTCCTTTCAAAAAGGACCTCCCCACCACAACTCAAGATGGCAAGATGGTGCACCGCAGTCCCAGACAAATTTCTTCTTCTTTTAGCAATGCCAGTGGACAGACAAGACCTCCTATACTACCTTCATCCTTGACTTCCTTCCATACTTCCTATACCTCTAGCAAAATACTGAGATTCACTGTAACTGGATAGATGTAGGTCACATATACATCTAACGAGCCTGGGTCACGTGACCACCCTGAAACATGGGGGGAGTTCAGCTCTGCCCAAATCACATGACCTGATTGTGAAGGAAGAAAATTCTTTGAGAAACAGAAATATTTTTACCAGAAGAGAGAAGAGATTCTGGACAGAAAACAACAGCAAATGTCCAGTCCACCAAATGAGTAAAGGCTAACAAAATATTTTTTTAATGGGTGGGAGAAGAAGCTATAATAGTTGGCAATTATTTTTGGAGAGGGGAACACAGGGAGAAGGACAAGAAAGGGGATTTGATGGCAAAGAAATCAAGTAGTAATTAATTCATTTATTTACCAATGTGATAATCATTTGAGTCTCTAGCAAGACTTAACTCCTTCTATGCATAAAAATTTTTTACCTTTTTAACTAATTCCAGGGGGTACTTTCAACCGAAGGTTTACACACAATAAAATACAAGATTTCAAGTTAAAATGTTTAATAACATGTTAAAAACCAGTGTTCTGGGGAAATATTAAGTGATTTCAGTTCTCCTCAAATGCTTTGCTCTTTCTACATTTCCTTCCCATACTGAATAGTATTTTAAAAATAGTATTTAATAGTGTTTTTTCAAGGTCTATCCCCAAAGTTAAGTTGAATTATTTTTCTGTCAAGAAATAAATTCTAACTCTGCAGAAGTGTTTAAACATTTTTGTGAGAATTATTGAAATATCTAAATCTTCTCAATGTTTTTCAATTATTCAGACATGAAAATACATATTTCAAGCATGTTTTCTTCATTGAGTCCAGGAGTGTGGAGTAAATAGCAAAAGAAATGGAACACGGGAAATATACCTCCTCCATTCTGTATTTGTTCTACATTTCTCTTTTGTACAGTATCATTTGTGTCTCTAAAACCCAAGCAGCTCAGGGTAGGACTGTGTCTGTTTGTTTTGGCACCACCAGAGTTATTTTTGCCTGCTTTTGCCTGCTGAGTTCAAGGAACAATAAATAATAATAATGAAAAAGGGCAGTTAGATGGCATGACTCCATGGAAGTGGGGAGGTCTTGTGGCAGTTGCCCCCCAACTGTAAAACCAGGTTTCACACCAGTTACAGCACTGGAGGTGGATTAGGAAAGAAGGGAGTTGACCCCACTTTCTTCTTTTTAATAACACAGTAATGTTGTGAAAGAGAAATTGATGTCCATTACACTGTGTTCAAGCATTTGGGAGTGGCAGTGCAGCAACATGAGGGTGGTAGTGTTAACATGGACATCAATCTCTGTTGGCATAAAATTTTGCAGCCAGGATCAATCATAGAGAATCATGTTCCCTGAAAGTATTTTTCCTGTCGTATTACCTTAACATTCTTCTGATTCACAGACAGCTAATTTTACCAACAATACAGAATTAGGAATGACTCTTCTCTGATTAAAATATCTCCATCCTGAGCTAATTTATTAATTTCTTTTAAGTTGCTCTCATGGCACAATCTTATGCAATATCCAGTGAGAACTTCACTCCTTCAAAATGAAGCATCAAGAGTAACAAGGATTTTTCAAAATCCTTTTCAGACTGCCAGAATGCCTCAGCCCTCTCTTCAATAAGTTTTTCTAATGAGGATCTCTAATGACCAGTGAAAATGTTCATTGCACAAACTGCCAAGAGTTTGGGGTCTTTCAATATGTGATACAGGTGATCAGTATAACTTCATTATGTGCATGGTAGGGGTAGGCTTGAAGAAAACACAAATTGAGTGCACTTCAATTCTGGCTAAAGATGAGTAATTCATGCCACTTTGCAACAAGTCCTTAAAAATTATCACTTTAAAACCTCATTTTATGCCCATCACATAATGCTATCCAAAGTGTTTTGACTTTGGCATTTTTTCCTGATAGAAATAGGGCAAGAGAGAGGCTTCTCTTCCAAAAGCCCTCCATATACTTTTTATATTGGTTCTGCAAATCCATCTTAGATATGCTTCTGATTTCCTCAGCTCTTACAGATTATTTCATATGAGCTTGGGATTGAAAGATGTCTAATGACTCTTTCTTGAAGATGTGGGTACTCTGCTTAGGTAGAGGAACCATTTGATTTGGTCATTCATTAGAGTAGAAAAGTCTTAGAGATAGCTTGATCAAAGGGAGAAGGGCGATTGGGGAAATGGAAAGGTCATTGCAAAGCTAACTGGAGTTAAAGTCAGGAAGTCTTCTTTCTGTAAATTAGGCTGAAGCTTAGCCTCACAAATGTCTCCCCTACACCTAATGCAATCAACACAGCACATTAATTAATCTCTTCTGAGCTGAGCACTGGGCTTCATGTGCCCTATGATAACCTCTTAAAATCAAAACTGACAGAAACTGCTATGTTTCAACAAAACCATTTCCTCTACCTCCTGGGCATACAGATAAACTATATTTCCCAGCCTCCTTGCAGTAAGAATAGCTGTGAGACGGAGTCTAGCCAATGGAACAGAAGCACAGGCACTATCTGCCATTTCCAGCCTGGCTGTAAGAATCTCTTAGGCAGTTCTCCAAATTTCTTCTTTCCCTTTCTGCCACCCAAATGTGGAGAATCCAGCCAAGGTCCTAGGAGCGGGGAGGCCACAATATAATAAGCCTAGGTCTTTGAATGACCATGTCAAAGATCCCCCCCCTAGTCAGGAACATTCACATTATACTTTCCACGACCAAAAAATAAACTTTTATGTTTTAAGTTACTGAGACTGGGTATTGGTAGTGTTTGTTACAGCAAGCTAGTGTTATTTACTACAAAAATCCTTCTCCCATCAAAAAAAAAAAAAGATTTAGAAAATAGAGCAGAAAAGAGGTTATATAGATATTTGTAAGTGGCAGTAAAACAACCCTAGCCTGTGGACATAACAATTAATATATTTCAAAGTGTTTTAAGGAATGCTTTGCAAAATTTTAAGGTGCCAAACAAATGTCAGTGATTGCTACTATTATGTCTAGCAGCAAATTAAAGTTAAAACCAACTCCTAAATTATAAAGATATGGTATAGCCCCACAGAATTGTCTTAATAATTCCTCTGAGTTAATAGTTTCTCCTAAAGCAACCTGGTTTCATCTAGTAATTAGAGTCTAGCATTAGAACTACATAAAATAGAATCTATGGGTTCAGAGCTGACAACAGGAATTTACCTGCTCTAGTTTACGCTCCTTGTGCTCACCATTAAGAGACAGGATTGGAGATCTAGTCAATCACCATTTGACAATCACCATAGTAATAAGTGTTATAGTCAAGAATCATCAATGGATGCTAAAAATAATGAGTGAAAAATTGTTGAGAAACAGTACAGGCAAAATCACCATTAAGCAATGACCGCAATAAAAATTGTTGCAGGTAAAATCCATCAATAGATGCTATAATTGATGGTGAAAGTTTTAGGAGAAATAATATATTTGCATAGTCTCAAAGTATCTCCCTGAAGATACTGATCAGTTTTAAAAGAGGAAAATGGTAACTTTATAGTGGAAAAACCCAGCAGACACTACTCAGCAAAATGAGCAAGGTTAACATCACCAGCAATAAGCTATATGAACATGATGTTCCCTGATATCACACACTGAGAACACAATGTCACTTCTGTGGCATTCCTGCCACAAATACATAACCTCGATCTAATCAAGAGAATACAGAACACAAACCCTAATCGAGGGAAAGTCTACAAAACAAATAACCCGTACTTATTAAAGGTCTCAGCATTATGAAAGACAAGAAATGACAGTGAGAACAACTGCAGGTTGGAGGAGACTAAGAAGCCACAACCAAACAGAAAACAATGTGGGATCCTGGAACAGAAAAAAGTATTGGAGGGAAAACTGATGAAATTCCAGTAAGATCTGTAGTTTCATTAAGAGTATTATACTAATGTTAATTTTCTCATTTTGGTCATTGCACTTTGTTTTTATAAATGCTAGCATAGGGGAAGCTAGATACAACGTATATTAAAACTTGGTATGACTTTTGCAACTTTTCTGTTAAGTCTAAAATTATTTCAAAAACAGGTGAGAGGAGATATTTACCTACTCCCAGTGAATCTCCTATGAGATACTTAATACAAAGGGGAAAATAGTACCTTTACTATGGAAAAGCCCAGTAGACACTACCTTAAGCAAGCGACTAAAGTTAATATCACCACTAATGAGACAAATGGAAATCAAATGTCTCCTGATATGATACCCTGAGAAGGATTTAACATCACTTCTGTGATACACTTGCCAAAATAATATGTATAACTTGAATATAATCATGGGAAAGCTCAGACTAATCCAAATCAAATGACACTCTACAAAATGACTGGCATGTACTCTCTAAAAATGTCAAGATGTGCAAGGCAAGAAAAACTGAGGAATCATTCCAGATTAAACAAGACATAAGCAATATGGCAACTAAATACATCAAATGACCTGGATTGAATCCTGGACAAGATTTCTTATTCTTCTGTTATAAGAGAAATGAGTGGGACAATTGGGAAAATTGCAATAAAATCTATAGAGTAGCTATAAAAGTTCATCAGTCTTAAGATTATGATTTTTGTTATTGCATAATACTATGGTTATGTAAGAGAAAGTCCTTTTACTCAGCAAAGTATTTAGGAATGAGACATCATGTCTGCAACTTGCAAACAGATCAGATATCTTATCCATCCACAATCACACACATTTATATATAAGGAAAAGAAGTCGGGCATGAAGTTCCCAGGTGAGAACAACACCTTGGGAGAAGAGAATTAATGAGAATGCCCATGTAAGTTCTCTAGCCAAGAAGGGGGTCAGGTTAACTAGGTTCACCTTCTGTTTAGAGAGTTGGAAATAACCTTTGTCTTATCTTATGGAGGATAACATTTCCAAAGTCATTCAGATGAGCTTATGAAGAACCTCAGCTTCTAGATTTCTTTAACCATAGGAAATAAGGATTCAGTGAAAGTATTTTTGAGTTGATATGCAATGCACTAATTACACTATAGCTAATACATCTGTTGAAGATTGAATTAAAGCGGGGAAGAGTCTGAAAGTAAAACTATAGGCATATTTTCACTATTATAAGGTGGTGATGGGGGCAATAGATTCCTAGTCACAGAAAAGTATATGGAATTAGCATTCGTGAGGTACCTAATAATCTGTGGAAACGTGTGACCAGCAGAGCTATTTGCTTTCTGTCATCAACCTACAAAATTAAGTGTTTCATTACCTTTATCTTCACAATGTTCTTAATTATTTTTCAAATAGTGCAAAGGACACCTAGAGTTATAAACACACATTCATTTGAAGCTCACCTCCTGAAACTGCGAACACATCCAGATGTATTTTAAATCATTAAAATAAATACTAAGTATTTGTCCTTGGGAAATAATTAAAGACTTTAACAGAAGGAGGGATAAACAACAATAAAAAAGATTATTTGACATGTTAATTGACATTGGCTATTAGCTAAGAGTAGTGCTTGATAATTGAAACTGTGAAGAGTTTATGGCATTCAGTGAGGTATGCCACAGTGGAAAACAACGAAGGGCAAGGTGATGGGTGCTCTCCAGTAGGGATAAGGCTGTGAGAATGGAGAATACGGCAAGGCATTGCGGTAAGACTAAGGATAAAGCCACATTCTGAGAGTTGGCCTCATATTGTTCTAGTCAAAACTATGGGAAAAAAGAATGAGCTTTGTGAAGAAGAAAGTATATACAAAGGAACAGATTTTAGGAACTTTCTTAGGGACGTTATTGTTGAGGAAATAGAAACAGCCTAAAAGTCCAGAGATGCCATGCATAGAAGCCAAAAAAAGTTCAGTATTTCAAAGAGAAGCCAATCAAAGTTAATTATCTCTAGAACAGGAAAACTATATTCATAACCTTGAAGATACTATGGAGAAAATAGCTAATAACAAAATATATTTAAATGTCCTGTATAGTGCTACACAAAAACCAATTTGGTTCAACTTATGCATGTTATATTCAGTTACCTTTTTTTCTTTTTCTTTTTTGGAACTACTTAAGTGTTCATAGATAAGAGGGTCAGAAAATATAATCTATTTATGCTTTTAAAAAACATATGTCTCTGAGGACACATAATTTTTCCTGAAACTTTTGAGTACCCTTTTTCCAATATTTAATTTTTATTAATATATTTTAAACAGAGCATCGCTTTCAGACTCTGGAAGATACTTTATCATTACGAGATGTGATGAACATAAATGTAGTAATCACAGTTCTTCAAATTGCAAAACATTTCATCATTATCTGAGTATACAATGTCAGGATTTTCATATTGTGGGTCAAGGTATTGAATCTCTAGGCCAAAGACCAGATCTGTAACTAAAACCAGGAATCGTTTAATCATGGTCAATCCTTCTCTGAAACAAATCTAATCTACTAGGCGTGTTTTGTTGGGCCTGTGCATTGTTCTTCAAAAACTAAGTTTAAACATTTAAAAATATAAGAGATTTTTCTATATTGCTAGAAAATATGGGAACTGCATAAAGGCTATGCTCTTAGGATGGAATACAAATTTTCCATCTGAGTGTAGTCTCCACCATGCATTAGTCTCGTTCCAGCCTTTTCACTCAGTTATTTTACTGGCTTAGCCCCTGCAAACAGTAAAATTTGCAGCTCCTGTATAGACTCTGGGGGAAATTACCACTCCTAGGTATTTGGAAAACAATAAAAATTGTCGGCATTTCCCTTGGGAAATAAAGCAAAATTACATCTTCCCACATTTGCTTTTTTCCTCAAGAGAGATATAAAAGAATTTTCTTCCTTTATCTCTCTGACCCCTGGTGTTATACCAGAGCATCAGAAACTGACCACAGATGATTTTAAAGCATAGTGCTTGAGTAGCTTCCCAGACCTTCTTTTTTTTTTTTTTTTTTACCATCACCACCTACCTTCCACAACTAGAAGAAGGGAAAAAAAGACAACAGACTGGCTTACTATCTAAAATCCCAAGCTAGGCCATAATAATTAAAATTTGAGGTACACTTTCACAACAATGATAATCTTTTTAAAAATATTTATCTTTTCATCACCAAACACTGATGATTTATTTAAAAGTTTTCTAATTATCCAGGATCTTTCACAACTGCTACACAAGTTTCTAGCTGTTCTGCATTTGATCATTATTTTGGTCAACCTGCAATAAATTTCATCTGTGAAATATGTGGTTCTATTTAAGAGACACCAAAGACATTTTTAAAACCTTCATCTATAGAAGTTCACTCCAAATCACAGGAGCAGAAATGGAAAGTCTCCACAGGAAGTACTCAACAAAACCAGAAGGGACTCCAGAAACGTATTTAGCCTTAAACATTTACAAAACCACAAGAAAAATTCTCTCTTGGTTCCTCATGCTTTGAGCACTCTAAAACAACAAGTTCAAATGATTTGTGCTTTCCAGCTCTTCTGCTCATGTTAGCCTGACAATAAACGTGCCTGCTCTACACGGAACTAAGAGAGGTTAACATGAGAAGAGCATCCCGTAGGGTCTTGCTACTCAAAGTGAGGTCCGTAGACTCACAGCATCAGCATCGCCCAGGAGCTTAATAGAGATTCAGATTCTCAGGTCCCACTCAGACTTCCTGAATAGAATGTTCATTTTAAGATTCCCAGTTGATTCTTTATGCATATTAGAGTTTAAATGCTTCTCAAAGATGCAAAGATCCTTCCTCTCTTAGAGTATTTATGTCCTTGAATGAGACATATACACAGACTTCAGAGGGCCCCCCAAAAATATTTACCTTCCTCATTTTACCAGTGACAAAATGGAGGCTCCCAAAAAGACACTGCCTTGGCCACATTCACACATTTAATGGTTGGCAGAGTTTTGGCAAGAAGAAGTCAGGTTTCTTGATTCTCTTGATTCTCTTCTTCATATTCTTTATACTTTGCAACTCCTTTGCATCTGCAAAGAAATCTCAGAAGTAAACATCCGGAACTAGTGGCTTAAGAATCAAAATATCTCCTCTGTTTGCAAGCTTCCCTCCATTATATGGCAATTGGTGTGCCAGGAATTCTTGCAGTCAGAGCCAGGCCACGTTGGGGTTTCCCTGCTGACTCTTCCAGGTGGAATGTGTTAGCTAACAAGTCAACACTCGTGTTAGGCAGGTAAAGGCCCACATTCGGTGGATCAAGGACTTACAGTCATTCATTAAGTAATTTGTTTCCTTTGTACCAGGACCAAATCTCAGGCTACAGTACAGCTCTACTTGTTAGGTCCTTGCTTTGCAATGACCCTCATCATTTGCAATGAGCCCAGCCCGTTGTAAGTTCTACGACAAGCATTCATGAGCAGAGAGAGTCCGACACAAATCCTTCATGTGGCCCCGATTCCACAGGTGGAGTATGAAAGGTCCTGGCCAGGAAGTTTCTTTCTCTGCTAAGATGCCCTTGGGGTAGAGGGAATGGAAGAGTAGAAATTTGGCTGAGCACAAAATGGTAAATAGAGTGTATCCCAGTACTTCTTAAGAGTTTTCACCTCTAACAGGGTGCTAGGCTTGCTTAGCCCTAAGGAATAAACTGCCTGCAAATGAGGAACTCTAGAGCTACCCACTTGTACTAAAAGATAAAAATTAATCTACCTTTCACAGTAGCACAAGGATAATTAAGAGTTTGTGAACAGAAGATGCCTTTAAAAATAATATGGGCCATTGTGTTTTCAAAGCTATATAAGTTTTCTTTGACCCAGCCCAAATCTTACTGGCTTAAAACAACAACCATTTATTTTGCTTATTATGCTGTGGGTCATCTGGGTAGATCAGATCTGGGAAAGCTTGAGTGACGTTGCTGGGCTCTTGGGTGCCTGTGCCTGTGGTCAGCTGGTGAACGGTTTATTTGAGATAACTTCACTCACATGTTTGGTGATTGGGCCAAGTACCTCATCCTCCAGCAGACGAGCTCGGGTTCCTTTACTTGGTGGTCTCAAGGAGCAAAGAGCAGCAAGAAAGAGCCAGCCCCAAAGCTCAAACACATTTCAAGTCTCTGCTTGCATCATACTTTCTATTGTTCTTTAGCCAGAGAAAGTCACTTAGCCTATTCAAGTCAGAGGCAGTTCTGAGAGACTATTAACCCTGCCCAGACATCTTTCCTACTTCTTTGTTCTAGGGTACCTGAGTGGCATGGGTTCTACGTGCTGTTAGCAAAGCAGTTACAACTTCTGATTGTATGACGGTACAGCAGCCATTCTGGGATGGAGACAGGAACAGAGAGTCATAGTTTACTTAGGTCTTTGATCCTTAAAAATTGAACCCATTGTCAAAAACACCCCTGGCAGACCCACATTCTGAACAAGAATAGAAATAATAGAACACATGGGAAAATCAAAAGCTTAAGCTGATTTTTTAAGTAGTAAGAAGGAACCCCACAATGAAGGAAGTCACTTAGGATGTTCATGTAACTGCAGTGTAAAAGTTATATTGCTTTTTCTAGTTCTGTGGCCTCTATACCACCTGTTGACCTGTTTTTCAGACATACATGTGATAGAGAACTTTTTAATATCACTGAAATAGCTTATAATATTTTTCTACAATATTGCTCACGTGTTTTTTATCTTATTTTTTGCCCAGGTGACCAATAAAAAAGTCCTCTGAAAGTTCTAAGGTAATTCTAAGGAATAGAAAACGGGGTGCCTATTTTCTTTTCCTGTGTTTATTATTGCATCTTAAGTGGAATGCAACTTGTTAGAAACAACTGACATTATCCCCTTTAAAAAATATTTACAATTCATTCTTTATGTTAGGTGTACATATTACATATAACATAGGTGAGGAGGGAAGCTATGCTCATTTCTACTCTAAGATGCAATGCGTATGTTTTACCAGTTTTGTTTATATGCAGCATAATGCTGGTCATGTTAACTGGAAATGCTGTGGCTAATTTGCCTTGGTCTGATATGCAATGTAGCAGTAGCTGACAAGCTGCAAGAATATAGATAGTTTGTTGAAATAAGGGAACAACCTCATTACTTGAGCCCTGGAAATTGAAATCATGGCAAACAAGAAATATGGGATAGCATTCATGTTGGCTTTGTCTCAACATCACATACCCTTGGGAGCTAAACTCCTGAACCTCATCAAGGGGAGGGGGAATGGATTCAAGCTGCCTGCATCCTCAGCCCATTTCACCAAAAGAAAAACCAGAGGAAGAATTTTCCCTCTCTTTCCATATAATTCTAATGAAGTCAGTGGAGGACTCTTCTGCAGCGTGTCTTCAAAGGTTCAATGCAAACCTCCCACTTCTCTACCCTAAAGACAGTCCTTGTTCTCAACTCACTCCCCAGCGTGAAGGTAAAGCCAAATTCTATGGATTAGGTAGCAGGGCTTACACAATTGTGGCTGAATGTTGTCCCAAAGTACATCGTTTTGTACAGAGGAGGAATTTAGCACTCCAGAAAGACTTCAGCAGTGCCATATGTCTTTTTAATACTCACAAGTGAACAAAATATATCCACATGTAAACAGATGTAATCGTATTTGCAACCCACATTTGTCATTCCCAGAAAGATGATTATGTAAGCATAATCCTAAGGCTACAAGTTAAATATATGCATATACACATACATGCACACACATATAATCACGTATCACAATGCTTGTAATGGACATTCTGGGTTCCCCACCCCAGTTTTCTTTAACAGGCTACTCTGTCCATTCCCCAGCTGCTGTGGGTGTTTGGCAGTTGCCCCCTTATCTGGATAATTGCCCTTGGCCAAACCAGAGCCACCTTGCCTGAAAGGTTACGCTTTCCCACTCCTGCTAGGGGATATGGACAGATACCCAATAATTAACTGACGGTGAATTTAATAAATACATAGAAACCATTATTCGACCTTAAAATAGATCAGTTGTAGAGCTCCTCATGAGATGAGGCTGAAACTCAACTCCAGCTAAGCCTATGCACTTGCTCAGCACCTTTCCTGACCCGTCGTACTTCCTCACTCTCTCTCCTGAGAGGACTTCATTAAATCTTGTGCACTAAATTCTTGTCTCAAGCTCTGCATCCAGGGAACCCAACATAAGACCACACTTCATTACTGAGCCTAAAACTTTTCAGCAGCTAATGCCCTGAAGTGGATGCTTTTTTTGGTCTGGACTCCACCTTGTAGCTTTCGAAGTCACTTACCACCAAGCATTTTCACTTTGAAAGCATTTGCTATTGCCATACACTTGATGAGATTTCCTCTTCCTTCTCCACCTCAGCCTCTGTCACTCACATCATGTATGCAGCAAAGCTTTACCTGGTTCCTGTTGCTTGAGCTGCCTGACTCCTATAGCAACCCAAAACCCATGAGCCCTTTTTTACAACAATGTATAGATTAAATTACCTACCCCCTGTCATTTAAAAAAAAAAAAAAAGTCTTAAAATGATGCTTTGGAGACAGTAATCTCTCTTGAATTTGAAACCCCACAAACAACTGTCACAGGACTGGCTGTCCCTGGAAAATGTCCCCATAACAAGACTATTTTGTGAAACCAATGAAGCTGACCCAGGCTTTGATAAGCTATCTCTGAAGGGCATAATATATCACATATTTCCTTATCATCTTTCTCTGTATGCTTTCAGAGTGCATTTGATATTTTTTTCTTCTCCTTCACACAATTTATGTTCTGTCTTTGTCTAGAGGTATGCCCCTTTTCTACACACTGGGGATGGAAAAACTTTAAATAAAATAAATTGAAAAACCTGAGTAACCATGCTCCATTCTACATAACTACAGCTAAATGTCTACCGAGGAGATCTGTTTCTTAGAATACAATAAATGTATCCAATCGCCATAGCTCAGTCTAATGCTAACCTTTTCCTCTCTTTTTATCAGGTGTAGAAATGAACAATTTAGACATAATGGGTGTTAGCTTATTTTTTAGCAGTGATCAAACTTATAGCAAATGTTTGCTGAACATGGACTGCCTAATTGCTTTGTATCTATTATCTAATGCAGGCTATCTACCCAAGGTTCCCCTACACATTACCACTCAGTAAACAGCTGCCCCTTGGCCACTCCTCAGGCTTAAAAGTATGTATGCCAGCAGTGGAATTCACTCTCAGGAGGACAAACTGGGAGAGGAGTCCCCTACAGGCCCTAAGAAGGACTAAGGGCAGTTTTAGCAGTGGATTCTGGTTAAGGTTACTCCAAACATGTTCTAAAAAGGAGAGTGTGGGTTTTAGTCCCCTAGCCTGGTGGACTTCTTGCCCCATGAGGAGCAGGATGAATGGGGAGACATGCAAATCTAACAGGCATGGCGTGTTAGAACACGGGGCACAGTGCAGAGGCCCCAGTGGCCTAACTGTGATTATGGAATTTGCACCATAGCCAGGAAATGACTGAGGCAGGGCTTGGCTCCAAATCTTTGACACCATCATTCTGCTAAAGCATCATTTCCTGTGGTTTATACCTTGCTTGAGTACAATAATGAATTGCTGTTTTTCATGCTTTAGATTAGAATATCTGTGTTCCTTGGAGGATTACATGGGCAAATAAAGCTGGCCTTTCAAAAATTCTAAAGGGTAGCTGATCGATAGGCAATTCTTAGTAGAATTCTTTCCATGCTTAGAATGCTTCTCCCAAGAGTTCAAGGCCCAGGCAAATGATTAACAAGTGTATACATGCCTGTCCACCTGTAGGCAAAGAACAGAGAAGTACAGGAAGCAGAGGTTCAAGGCCTTTACCTTCAGGTAAATTAAGAGGGTAGAAATAGCTATTGAAAGCTGGTACCTAGAATGTTACGTACTTGGAGCATATTAGGTGCTCAATGAATATTTCACAAAGAAATAAAATGATGCGGCATGAATTTGTGAGTAGAATTTTAGTACTTGACCCTTATGTGGATTAGAATTTCTCTCTTCTTGATAAGATAAACTTGACTTACCTTATCAGTGACACCAATGCCAACTTGGTTACTCTCTGTCCAATGGAACAAATATCTCACATCTGTCTTAAAAGAGGTTTGGGTTTGGGGCAAAGCCCTACTATTCTCTGGAACTTTTAGTTGCGGAATCTTCTACCTTATGACTTCTTCAGCTATTTTAAAACTAGCTGCCATTGTTAATATGTGAGATGCTACCAAAGTCCCCTTCACCCTCCCATCACAACCCACCTATTCGCAACTCAGATTCAGAGATCTGAAGACATACTTTCCTCTCTAAAATGCCAAATGTGAAATATGATGAGTGAAAATCTGATTACAGGTTCTTAATTTCTATGAAAAACTGACCTTCAAAGTGTGTGTGTGTGTGTGTGTGTGTGTGTGAGATGAGAGGGAGAGATTATGTAAATATATGAAAACAAAAAGTATATTGATATCATTGATTTACCTTTAAAACTCAGTAGAAAAACAAGGTTGAGAGAGTGGGATTCATACATACATACTCCTAACTATGAATCCAAAAAGGTGGCATACAGGTATTGATCGACTCACGACCTATGCAACTTACGACCATTCAACTTTACGACCACAATAGCTAGCCACGGCTGCTCCGTGTCTGGCAGCGCAAACGTGGACCAGCTGGGCGAAGGACAGTGCGGACCAGCTGCCGGCAGCACTACTATCTCCACGTGCATATAGCCTACTCAACTTACGACCAAATCGTGTTACGACTGGTCTGTCGGAACCAATTGTGGTCGTAAGTCGAGCACTAGCTGTACATTAGTCTGATCATTTACACACAGATAATTATATGCCATATAAGAACTATATGGTTATAAATATTATAAATGAGTAAGATGATAACAGAAGGCAATTTATTTCCAGATATTTAGATGAGAAAATCTCACTGATATAAAGAGAAACAAAAAAAGCCTCAACATTTTAAAAATTTGTGCATTATTTCTATATGTCAGATGCAGAATGTTTACATTCCATTGAAATCACTATATAGAAATTGGAAGAATATGGAAAACACAAATAATTCGTTAAAATGACAAAAAATGACTGAAGTAAGTAGTTTCAAATTTCCAAAAAGCTAAAACAAAACAAATGGACTTGAATTTGATCTG
Organism: Cebus imitator; assembly: GCF_001604975.1. Lineage (NCBI taxonomy): Eukaryota > Metazoa > Chordata > Mammalia > Primates > Cebidae > Cebus > Cebus imitator. The sequence goes on from NW_016107346.1 coordinate 2,055,085, forward strand.
TAAGTTCTAAAACTGTGGTTCTTAACTCTTCTTGTCTGTATATTCAATGAATGAAAAAGATTATAAAAATAAACGTAGGAATCAACACACCAATAATTGCATTCAGAGATTTCACTGACTACCAAGCTCATCTTTGGGGCTTTAAGCTACTTTACATTACTAATCCTAATTTACATTGAACAACTCTGTGTTAGAGATTGCGGGACACAATTCCAAGGGAATAACTTTCAGAGACTTTGTGAGGCCTTGGGTATAGGCTAGACCTCAGTTCTTCTTAAAAACTCTCCCTCATTTATGCCACTCTTTTTCTTCTGTCTTCACCTACCATGTCGCCCATTGCAAAGGGCAGTATCACAGATGTTATCCATGCTCTCGCCAGATCCCATCCACACTCACCATTTCCATGACTGGTATTAGAGCCAGCCAGCTTCTGAGATTATTTGCCTGGAGACTCTCTGCCTCTGGCTGCTAGGTCCCACTCTGCCCATTTACATTGTAATCTGGAAACACAAACACAATTGATGTCTAATACCAAAAGGAGCATCTTCTCCCCAATGAGTGTCATGGGTTAATGCCCCAGCTCTTGCCTCATGGGCAGAATAACTCTGAGATACATGTTCTACCTTGCCTCACAGAGTCACCCACAGATGAAGCTCCAATTTTCCACAGTTACTTGCTTGATGACACATAATCATGAGCTTCATTCTTACTTTGGCAATCAGGTTGTGATCTCTGGCCTTTACAAATGAAGGTAGCAAGAGATTTGGGCTACCCTAAGGCCAGTTCTGGTTACAACCTATTAATTAAAACATACTTCAAAATAGACCATTCCTTCAACATGGAGTCAGCCAGGAACCCCTCATTTGTTTCACTCAGAGGCCAGAACATCTATATTTTGGCAAGCTATGAGACAGTTGCCCCCATACTCCAAAGGTCCCCCTGATGATACCCCCTGCAGAAACAAGCCCTTTAAGAAAGGCCAACTAAATTTTCCTTTAAGAGCACTGCCCAACCAAACGAAAGTTTGCAAAGACTATTAATACCTAAGTCCCAGATGATCCAATTTGGGGTCATCTGTGTTTATTCTGAGAAAGTGTGAATGGCATCACCTATCCCAGAGGAAACTATTGTGCCCCTGGGCAAAAACCAACATCCTTTTCATGAATAGTTAACTAACAGCCACAACTTATCAATATTTGGCACGACTAGATTGATCCTATCTTCCTGTGTTCTAGAACACGTCCTGTGAAACAGATGATCAGAATGTTTTATGTTCTAATTTTCTTTGCCTTCATACCCCAAAACTTTCTACTAAGTAGTTCTAAATTCAGATGATTCTCCCCATGTCTCCCTCCCTGAGAATTAAATTCACAGCAGTCCTACCTTTGAAGACTTTAGAGATTTATCTGACTTGTCTTATCACAAGATAATTGGTGACAGAAATATCTAACTTGTGTTCAGCACAAAGTGAAGCCTCTTACCTTCCCTAGTGTGTTGAAGCACAATGTTGATTTTCAGAAGCTTCTTTGAGGGTCAAAATGAAAGTGAAACAGTGATGAATGCAGGGCACAATAAAAGTAGAGGAAGGAGGAGGAGGAGAATGAAGAGAAGAAGAAGAAGAGGAAGGAAGGAAGGAAGGAAGGAAGGAGAGAGGGAGGGAGGGAGGGAGGGAAAGAGAAAGAAAGAGAGAGAAAGAAAGAAAGAGAGGAAAGAAAGAAAAAAGAGAGAAGGAAGGAAGGAAGGAGGAGAAGGAGAGGCAGAGGAGAGTGGAGGGGAGGGAAGAGGCATTTAATTGAACCCTGGGTCAGGGACTGGGATAAGGTAGGGCAGGGGATCAGGAAATATGCATGCATTTGAGGAATGTTCAAAGATTTCCCTGCCCCAGAAGTGTTCAACTTACAACCCAGCAAAAGAGGGTTTTAATCACTTCCCGGGATTGATTTGTTTAAAAAAAAAAAATAAACGAAGAAAAAGAAAAAGCTCTGTTGGAGAGTTAACAAAGTTGGTGGTTGGTAAGACCTTGTGTCCCAGTCTGTGTGGATGGGCCTGATATCATAATTAATAATGACTCTTTTCACTCTCAAAAATATCCTAGCACAGACAATGGACTATACGGTCACTCCAGGTATAATTCACTCTAGGGATGACTCTCCTCTTTTCTAGCTATGAAGATTATATAAAATGTCTTCTCTCTGGGCTTTAGCTTCTTACCTGTTAAATAAAAATGATGGTAGCAGCTAACTCTTGGGGTTTCTGTGAAGATAAAGAGTGATCATAAATTTAAAATTCTTGGCCTGCTACAGATTAAGCATGTAACAAATTGTAGCAATTATTACTCAAAAACAATGTCATCTGGGTGGAAATTTGTCATGTGGGGTTGAACTATGGTCACCACAAATCATTCTACCCATCTCAGGACATTTTAGGTAAAAACCAATGACCACCCAAAGTGACTCTATCACAATCTCCCACAGTCCACCATAGGAACAACCCAGCGATTAGCAAAGTATGTGCTGTTGTGCCCCTCAAAGCCTGGGCCACCAGGAACTCAAGAGAGGGGGAACACCCGCCTTGGGTCCTGTGGTGCATAATACAGGGCAATGATAGCCCTCCACACAGGTTCAGATTTTTTAAGGAATCAAAGCTGGGGTAACCAGGATTTTTTGTTTCTCTTCCAACGCATCCCTTACAGCTGTGAGGAATCCATCTGAGCCTGACCAAGGGTCATACCTGAACTGGGGCATCTACCACATTACAGGGGGTTCTAGTCTTGTCCCCAACACTTCCTTCACCTTCTGAAGGATTTCCCTAGCTCCACATTTTGCAAGTAAAACCCCACATTTCTCTCCAGTGGTGAAGGACAAAGCCCAAATGTGATTTCAATTATGGCAATAACAAATTCATGAGGGCCCAACCCTTGCCATCTGTCGGAGAAGTGTGTCAGGCCCTTCATTGACCATGAGGAATACCATTTCACTGACCACCTAAACAAATGAGAGTACACCCATGGGTTTTCTGCAAAGAGAGAAGATGGAAAGAAGAATGGAGCTGTCTGAACCCCTAGCACTTTGGCAGTGGTAAAATTTATCACTTTGTATTTGCATAATTCAGTGAGATTCCTCATTTAAAAGCTGATAAAGACAGCTGGAAAGACTGCTGATTAGAAACTAGATGACAGGTTTTTAAATTTTAAATAATTTATCAGTAAGTTCCTAAAAGGTAACAATCTCTTCATATTGTGGGTACCTTGGTATTAGCTGGTGACCACGTGTTTTGTGCGTATATACACATAAATAGAAGAGCTAACATGCATTAAAGACATCCTGTAGCCAGGAATTATGCCAAACACTTTGTTATATGTAATTCTCACAGCCACTTTATGAATTATACCTATTTTATATGTGAGGACTTGAGGCTCAGAATGGGGAAATAATTTGATGGATGTCATATACCTAGGAAGCTTCCATCACACATTTTAAAACCTGTACCTGATTTATCTGACTCCAGAATCTGTGGTCTGACCACTACCCTACCATGGCCTCTTACACAAAAACACGCACAATGACTTTCCATTTTCTGTCCTGATGAGAACTGCCTTGTGAGAAATCACCCCAAGAAGAATGGGCAAGGGAAGAAGCTGGGCACAGAGAGAATAGCCAGCAGAGTATGGACTTGAAGGAAAGCTGAGACAAACCAGAGTCAAATAAACAGAAAATTCCCCGAAGAGTCAACCCGCTAGACCAGCCCAAAAGTTAAGCTGTGGGGCAGAAATAAAGAAACTAACCCCACGAAAAATTATAAATATTCATAATAATAGCTAACACTTATTAAGAGCTCAATGTGTACCAGAAATTATTCTAAGCACTTCTGCATAAAATTGCTCATTTATTTCTCAACATTGTTTCTTATGCCCCATTTACTGAGAAGGAAATTGAGACATAGAAATGTTAAGTGACTGTTCCACACAAATTATAGGTAAAGAAGTTGGTATTTGAACCCAAGGAGTCTATTTTAGGAACACAAATTCATCACCTTTCTCACAGTTATGCTCTATGTTCTCATTTTCCAGGGGATATATATATTTTTTGTGTTTGAAATTTTGATTGAAATCCAAAAGAAAAACATCTTAGAATGCAGTCTATGAACTCTCTTGATGAAAAAATCGTTGTCTTTATCTTTAGGACACAAAGCACTATCTGCAACTTTGGGTAAGAACAAGTGGTATAGCCCACAGTGGCCAAGCCCTTGTATCTGAGATTATGGAAGCTATATTGATTACTGCCAATACCCACGGCAATTAATCATATTCCCAGTCTACTTTCTAGCTGACATCTGGAGTGCAAGTGCAATGAAGAGATGTGCGGTATCTCATGGTTACACAGCAATGTAACTCTTCTGAAAAACTGGGAACATTATCCAAAGCATAATAACCCTCATAAATAATCTACCAGCTTGAGGACATTAAATGTAAAGAAAGGGTAACCTCTGACCTTCCATTCCCTTTAATGGGGCTTCATTAGTCTCACAAATGGAGGCAAATTCATAACGGGGGAATCAACTCTGCCACTTGGAAATAATTAAGACACATACATCAAACAACAGCTTTTTTTATTCTTTCTAATTAAGTGATCCATCCCAGAGGAGTGCTAAACTGGTCAGTACAAATATAAATTACACTGAGCATGAGTGTTTTAAGATCAATGTGGAGGTCTTAATGCTTCCTCCGTGCTCGTCCTATACTTCCCAGACATTAAACCACTGTCTGACTATGGCATTAAGAAACTAGAAACCTGGATTCTGTTGTCGACAGGGTACTCAGAATCCCCCACAAGTTGCCAATCTATCTGCCTGCCCTTTTGAGGAATATTAAGAATATTATTAAGAATATTCTTAATAATATTAAGAATATTATTAAGAAGGAATAAACTTCTTAATTCTCTATCTACAGCTCCACCCTTCCCTTGGACTTTAAAATATCAGCAGATGTAATATCTGGCCTGGGCATCAGTGGCTTAAATTTTGAAGGATGTGCCTTATACATTTGACCCTTCCTGAGATATCAGCCTTGATATGAAGTGTTTACCAACAAGCCCATAGATTTTTTTTGCCATTATCTAAGACCTAGTTATCAGTAGAATGGGACCTCTGGCTGCTATGCGACTAAACCTGGCTCTCCTTAAACCTTTGTCTAACTGCAAAATCAACTCAGGAATTGCACGCAATATTGATTGATCAAACTCACCATGTACCACATTTTCCCCAGGACACCAAATGGGCTGAAAAACAAACTAAATGTATACAAGATTGTTATGCAGCTTTACTTATGGGACACAAAAATTAATATTATTTTACTTTGATATAACTTGAAGATTCTTGTAATCAACAAATGACATACACCTTTAAAATTCTTCAGGAAGGCATATAAGAGCATTTTGCATCCACAGACAGAAACCAGAAAAAAAAGAAGACTAGATTTAGAGACAAGATACTCAATTCAAACCCTGGCTCTGTCACTTTTTAATCATGTGTCTTTATGTTCACAAAGGGAGGAACTTACACCACTCCTTTGCATCTCAGTGCTTGGGACAGCACTGTCATATAAGTATATACACAAACTCTCAATGAGAGTACATAGTATCTGGCTTGGGGCTCTGTGGCTTAAATTTTGAAGGATGTGTCTTATACCTTATACCATACTCATTGAGAGTATGTGGATATACTTATATGGGAGAAATGAGTCAGTGAAAGTCTTGCTCTGTGGAAATCATATCTCTGAACAAGTTTCGAAGACTAATGTCTCAGGTTTAGTTCAGGGAATATTTGAGGAGAAGATGTAAGTGATCTATTAAGAAAGTTCCCCAAGCATTGGGTACACACGGACATAAAGATGGGAACAATATACACTAAGGACTAATAGATTAGGGAGGGAGGGAGGAAGGAAGGTAAAAGCTGAAAAACTACATGTTGAGTACTATGCTCACTGCCTGGGTGACAGAATCATTCATACCCCAAACCTCAGGATCACACAATATATCCATGTAGCAAACCTGCACATGTACCCCCTGAATCTAAAACAAATGCTGAAATTATTTTAAAAGTAAATAAATAAATTGACAAATAAAAATTTAAAAAAGAAGGAAGTTCTCCAAAGAAAAACTGACAAGCAAGTGGGAGAAACAGGCAGGAGAAAGGACACACCAAGCAAGGATATTATGTCAGGCGACATCCCAGCCTCAACCAGATGCTTGGAGAGCTCTGGGACATAAATCATACCTCAGAGTTTGTCCTTCTTTGGGAACAGGAACTGAGCTTTTGTACTCCCTTTACCCATCAGTTATCAGAAAAGGGTTGCAGTGAGAAGATATAAACTTCTAGGCATTTGTGGGAGTCAAGAGAACAAGGCGCAGAAGTCAAAGCACAAAGAACCTAAGAGTAAGCACACAGAACCATTAATAGTGACCAAAGGAGATCTGCTCAAGACCCTGGCAAAATCATCTATAACCGATGTTGTGTTTCTCTGAGCCAATACCAAATGTTATGACATTGGGTGCTTTCACTGTGCTAAGGGATTTCTCTCCCATTTTAGGATTTGATTCTCAACACACCACTGTGTGAAAGCTGAAACATGGAGTGTTATTATTATCCATGTATGACAAAGAAGGGATATTGGGTCCAGAGAAGAAAAATGACTTGTTTCTCGTGAAACTAAATTAGATTATTGATTAAAAAACAGGAGCTAAAGGACAGCCAACTGTTTGCTCAATGTTATAGGCACTGGGAGAGGTTAGAGATTTCGATGTTTGTCATACATCTTAGACAATGAGTATGATACGAATTTGAGGAATTTGTGGGAGATGAAGAAGGTATCCTAAATAAATGGGCCAGAGGAAGGAAATGCATAGGGTAATCACTGGGATTGCAGGGAGGGCAATGGTGGTGGTGTGGGGGGAGAGGGGTTCTCATGAGAATGGAATGAGTCAGGCAATGGACCAATATGATGGGAGCCTCAAATATGCCACTTTAGAGTAACAGAAAAAAATCACATGGGAGAAGCAAACAAATTGGTGAGAATGGAGTTCAAAAGGGATGAAAATCTTCAGTAGTCTGAAGAGAGCAAGATGAATTGTCAGTTTCCGTGAATGAGTTGATGATCTATCTGTCCTCAGGCCATAGCAATGGGGAAGAAAATACAGATAAAAGTGATGGGGGAAGAGAACACCAATATGAAAGCCAAGTAGATGGATGTGAAAGATGAAGCAGAAGGAGGCGTTAAAGAACAAGTCAAGATTTTTAAGTGGGAGACAGAATTTTTAAATTCTTAAGCTGAGTAGTGTCAGATTCACTTTCAATGAGCCCATGATGTTTTCACTTCCTTTCCCAACCAGATTAGCCTCAGGCTCAGAATGACTTGTCTAAAACCCAAGGTGGCAGGTGGCGGAGAACCACAGAACCAGGGCCAGAATGAGACGCAAGGTATTCTGACATCTGGCCCTGCAGGTGCCCCACTTCCCTGACCGCATACCTGGACATTAACTCATACATTGCCATGGATGAAGATCCAGCTGACAGCAGCCATTGTGAACACCCAGCTACCTTCTAAGTTTGATGTCATTTCCTGGTAGCACACCTGGCACTTTAGAGTTTCAATGAGAAAATGAAATGGGAAACTGTAGGTGAACTTGCTTTATAGATTGTAATAGGAAATGCACTTATTATTATCTGTATTTTAGTAGTAATATATTACACATATAACTTAAAAAACACAAATAAAATTGCTTGTTTTATTTTTTAACATATTTGTTTTTGTAACCTCCCTTTGATGGTTAATATTTCATCTTGTATGTCTCCCTGTATCACAAATGTTCTCTTAAAAATTGTGCAGTGGGGAGGGAGGGGAAGGTGGGGAGGAATAACATGGGGAGAAATGCCAGATATAGTATGCATCTAGAGTTAAATAAATAAATTTTTTTTAAAAATGTGCGCATGTACTGCATTAACATCCGTTATGTGGATACATAATAATCCAAACATCCGCCTTCTGTAGGACAAATTCTAGTATATTCTTATGAATAATAACACTATAAAAAATGTTTCTAGGCCGGGCACAGTGGCTCACGCCTATAATCCCAGCACTTTGGGAGGCCGAGGCAGGCAGATCACCAAGTCAGGAGTTCAAAACCAGCCTGACCAACATGGTGAAACCTCATCTTTACTAAAAATACAAAAATTAGCCAGGTGTGATGGTATGCACCTGTAATTCCAGCTACCCAGGAGGCTGAGGCAGGAGAATCCCTTGAACCTGGGAGGCAGAGGTTGCAGTGAGCTGAGATTGCACCATTGCACTCTGGCCTGGGTGAAAGAGTGAGACTCCGTCTCTCAAAAAAAAAGTTTCTAGGCATAATTGCTTAAAAGACACATTTATAAACACACTCTTATCTAATTTTTACAACAACTTACCAAGGTAGATACTGTTATTTTCATTTAGTAAAAGTGTCACTGAGGCTTAGAGAAGTTGAAGGTCACATGGTCCTCTAACTTGTTGTCTGACATAGTTGCTCTCCCTGTCCTGAAGAAGTCTCCTTGGCTCTGCCCTGATTGCCAATGCATGACTTCAGTTCAGCCTGCTCCTCAGCTTGGCAAGACCATTTCATCGGTCACCAGGCCTCAGAGTGTGTATTTCATAGACTCAACGATGCCACAGAAGGTAAGACACATTATTATATGATGTTACACAAAGAAGAAAAGAGACTGCTGTCCATTAAACTATGACATAATGCTCTGTTCTCACACAGAAACTATAGGCAGTGCTTATTAAAAAGACTCTTCTAGATCTATTTAGATGTAAAAGTAGGAACAGTATGAAGAGTAACCAAAATTAAGTTCAGGCATGCAATGACAATCCAGTCGCATCTTACTGATACATGACAGTAAGATGAGATTGGATTTTGGGATATGTCAAATTGTAAGATCCACTCCAATTCCAATGATGTTATCATGTAAACTTACATGCATCCTAGAATCAATGAAATGTGGTATCGACAAACTGAAACTGACTCCTTGATATAATCTGAAGGCCTGAAAGATCATTGAAAGGGGAAATCTATTGCACAATATTTTATTTATTGAGCTGTCTATGAATCACCTGCAGCCACTTCCCACAGAGGGGTTCTTAGCCATATTTATTCAACTTTTATACTCAATAAATGAAAAAAGACAAATTAGAAAGACAAATCCTTCAAAGAGACGCTGTAGTTACAAGCCTAAACTGTTTCATATTTATACACGAAAGAGCTTGTGATCACTTGGTCACAGTATTTCGCCCAGTCACATACATAGAGAATAACTGTCATTGGATTTTCTGGTTGAAATATCACTCTTGACAGTCTCTAAGCCTAATCTAGTTGAAGAAAGTTGAGTCACCAAAAATCAGCATGAGCTCTTCCTTCCTAGCAAAGACTTGCCAAAATAAAACAAGGTGCGCTTAAGTGTTATTCCTCTTAAAGAAATACCTATGTCTTTTTGTCTTCAAATTCAGGTTCATCCTACCTAATCTTTTGTTGGAATATAATAATTGTTCAATTTTTAAAAAAGAACTTTTGATTCTTATCCTGTTTGAAATTGAAACCATTGAATTATAGGATAATTGGCATCCAGCCTCATTTCGCTTTCCTTTATGAGACACTCAGCATCCTGTCTCAGGCTTATCCCCTCCACTTTGATCCTTTTGATAGACAAAACTGAGAAGGTTCAATGGACCTAAGTGTCTCCTTTCAAGTCAAGTCTGTATAACACAAGGGGAAGGAGTCATCGTACTGTATTCCAAGTTCGAAAGCATTTCTGCCATTGCCATTTTAAGATTAAAAATATAAATTAGTCTTATCTGTACTTTAGCAAAGTAAATGTATTTCTTACTTTTAGAAGACAGTTTTTAAGTTAAAAAAAAGATTATTTCCAATTACTTTTTTATACACAGCTCAGATCTGCAGAATGAAGGCAGATTAAGTTACTGGGTGGGGGCAGGGGCTCCTAGAGTGTGTTGCGCATCTCACTTTGCAATCAAAGGTAGAAAAGTGAGCCACTGCAGGAGAGCATCTCCTTTGCTTACAGGCTTGCAATATTCTAAAGCATGCATGATTGAAATCTGCTGAGGAGTGCGTAGTGGATCCGGCAGGGAAATGATGGCACATACAAACTGAGTTTAAGGAAGAGGCTATTTACAGTGGTTGGAAGAGTTCAGGAAACCAGCAGAAAATGGTAAGTGAGGGAGCCTGTTTTTGAATCCTGAACCAGAGAGGGGAAGAGTTGGGGGCAGTTACTGGAGTACTGAATGGTGGCTATAGGGGAGGACTGCCCAACAAGAGCTCTGCCCCCTTACCATGGATTGGCTGATCCTACTGTGTATCAGCCAAGACTTACATACTATTCCACTTGGGGCAAAATAGATTATTCCTAATAATCTTCAAGAAATCAAGGAAATACTAAGGCGTAGGACTCACCTTAGTTAGGGGGCAATTACCCAGCATCAAGAACATTGAATCACAAGGTGAAAGAGTGATTCTTTTTATACTTATCTCAAGAGTGAATTCTATCAGAAAGACTTGATTTGGAATTAGGACATCTTAATTCCTCTTTAAACACTTGCTACATTTCCATTTTAATAAAGAAAAGCAATCATTGGGCACAGACTTCAAGTTCAGGCAACGATTTATAGATATAATTTGATGATTTATTTCTCTTGAATTTATATTTTGTGTTACCTCCTGTTTCATAATGAATGATAATGGCTGTCAATTTATTTTAATGCCATTGAAAATTTCTTCTTAGTACATTTTTAAGCTTAAAAAGTAATCAACTTAAAGAAAATCTATGTGAACAATGGTATGCTTTTTTTCAAGATTTTGTAAAAATAATGAAGATGTTAAGTGAAACAATATAGTTGGGGGAACACTAGTTTATTCCAAAGAATTTTTAATCTATAATCATGTAATTTACATCTACATACATTATATGTAATCAATGCATGTGTGGGTCTGTGCATGTGTGTATGTGTATTTCTAATGTGTATTTCCTATATAATAATATAGGAAGGAATTATATGTATATACATCAGGAAATATTAGAGGCAATGATAGAATGCTATATATAATTCCTTCCCCTGGAGTGTCGCCAAAAACCTGGGGATATCATGGAACATCTCTCCCATAATTATGTTACATTATATAACAAAAGGGACTTTGAAGATAGAATTAAGGTTTGTATCAGTTGACTTTGAGTCAATCAAAAGGGAGATTGTCTTGGATGGGCTGAGCCTAGTCAGGTGAACTCATGGAAGAGACAAGCAGCAGATGCTTTTGTATGGCCTAGCAGGAGCGAAAAGCCATGTTGCAAGGGGAAGAGGTCACATAGCACACACCTAAGTGCAGCACCTAGGAGCTGAGAATAAGCTACAGACAACAGCTAGCAAGAAAACAGACAGCTCATTCAGCCACAAGGAAATAAATTTTGCCAAAAACGAATCAGCTTGGAAGAGGACCCTGAGTTTCAGATAACAGAGAAGGCCCCACTGACACTTTCATTTCAGCCTGATGAGACCCTGACCAGAGGCCCTAGCTAACCCATATCCAGACTTCTAATCCATGGAAACTGTGAGGTAATAAATGTATATTGTTTTAAGCTGCTAGACTTACTATAATTTGCTACATAGTAGCGGAAGAAATACACACACACACACACACACACACACACACACACACACACACACACGTTCAATCCTTTACACTGTAAGATAATACAGGAGAATTAACTGAAGGAAAGGGTTATGGTATTCTTCAGATTATGGAAGATATAAAAGGTAGTGAAGAAACTATACTGTATACACTAGAGAGCTAGCACTGCATAACTATTTAACTACCTACAGAAACCATTCATCATTCACATGCCAAGTAGAAATTACTAAACTTTCAAAGAACTATCAGGAGTCTTCCAGCTTAGAACTTTTTATACTTCACTGTGTATACAAATCAATAGAATATTTTATGAAAACACAGACTAACTCAGCAGGTGTAGTTTGGTATCTAAGATTCTGCATTTCCATGAAACTCTCAGATGATGCCAATACTGCTACTGTGAGTAGGATTTGTCCAAATTCTTCCCCTTTTTCTAACAGGGCTTTAACTAAGCCACAGCAAAAGGTTTTCTAATAGGCTTGGAAAAATTATCAAGGTGATACTGTCTCTATTTCATCGTCCAACTTTGCAGGATCTCACCTTTTATTTATGATCTCCTCAAAAAGTTGAAAGGCATTGGCATTTGGCTATCTCAGAATTTAGTTAACCAAGACTGAATTTCACAGGCAATTCCTCTTACACAGGGCGGGTCACCATGTGACCGGAAGTTTTGTTGAAATGTAAGCCCAAGATTTGCAGCCTAGTCTAACCTCTATCAAAACTTCTGAGACTGTGAAATTAGGCTGGAAGTCTCCACATTCATTATAAGATTTCTGGTATTTCCTGTTTCCAGTTAGGCTGGCAATATCACAAGCACAACCTCTCTCGTGGTTTTTTGTACTTCCGCTTGCCATCCTCGCTAGAATCAAGAAGGGCAGAGCAACATGCAAAAGACGCAAAGTTCAAAACAAATGTTACAGAAGATTTCACCTATGTTACCTCCAAAGAGGTTCACTGTAGTGGTGGAAGACATTTAGGTATTTCTTCAATTACATCAAATTATGTGTCTGGTTTACCTTCCCCTCCCTATTCACCTTCCAATATATTTGATTTCACAATATTGAATTGTTTCTAAATCCAGAGAACTAGAATTTGGAATTCTAGAGATTAGCTACCTGGTTCACTTGGGGTTAACCAATCACTATTGCATGGAAAGGCACTCATGGATTTGACTGGATTTTGGCATAAACTGATATTATCCCCAAAAGGAATGGATAGTCTTATTGATTACTGAGAAAGACTTCTGGCCCATGCTGACTGAGGAGAAGCAGAAAAAAGCTAGAAAAGAGGAGATCTGGGCAAAGTCACAAAAGAAGGAAATTGTGGTTACGAAGAGTTTGAAGATTTAGACTACAGAGATAATTGACTTCTCAGGCGGCCAGAAAAAAACCTTTGAATCTGGGAGTGGAAATTTATCCAGACCAAAAGAGGGAAAAAAGGAAAAGTTATCTTCAGAGAAGAAAAAGACACACTACATCCCAAAGATTACCAAATCAAATATTTCATTGTCAAGGCCTAAATTACCCACATTGTCAATGTCAGGGAAGTTTATCACAACACTTAGAAAAACTGGCCTTATTGAATGTGTGGATTTTGTGGCAATGAGAGAGCCAAGAGGTGAAAAGGAACTCATTTTGGAATTTGTTGATAGACACAGGATGGCCTTCTCTTGCCACTGGCTAACTGTGGATGGCAGCAGCCAGGGAATTAGATACCAGGGTCCTCCACCAGATTCACCTCTCCCAAGCACATCTTCCAGATTTGGGATGAAAGTTTGGGTAGCCTCATGCCAAGATAGGGCTATTCCTTCACACTTGTTTCTGAAATATCTCTTTTAGTACTAAAGCACTACACACCATTTCCACTATCAAGGTCTAGTTTCTATTCATGGCTCAAGGCAGCAGACCCCAAAAGGTCCTACTGCTGTAAGATGTATGGCAGAGAGGGTTTGGGATGACTGTTCCCCTGAAGTACCCACACTAAGCTTTGTAATAATTCACTTCTAGTACAGGAGTAGAAACAAATGCATAAAGACAAATTTATACATACACACACATACCCTACAAAAGATTCACAGAAGTGTGTATAACACTTCAAAAATACATAAGTATATACCCTTAGGATTGTATGCTTACTTCTGTGAGACACTTAGACATGGCTGAAGGCCTAGGCACTACTCATGAGACAGTCAAATGCTTAGGCAGTTAAAAAGAGGTCTTGGAGAATCTCTCACTAGCCCCACAAGTGTTTATATCAGATGCTTTTGTGCAGATGAAAGAACCTGCCCAGGGCTTGACTGGGCATGCCTACAGTAGACTGGAGCCAGACATGCGCACTGGGGGAAGTGGGTGGAGCCATGGAGAATTCACGCCTTATGCAGGGGTGGAGCCTGCTCTCTTCAGCTCCTGTGGTGACCCCCGAATCAATCTGGAAGTGGGGATGGGTTAGCAGAAACTCCATTTGGCCTTGCTGAGTTTTTTTTTTTTCTTTTTCTTCTTTTTGCCCAATAAAGTCCTACTCTACTCAAACTTCAATGTGTCTGCATGCCTACATTTTCCTGGTCATGAGACAAGAGCCCCAGTTTTAGCTAACTAAGGAGAAAAGTTCTACAACACTCAGAGGAAATGGTTGCAGTACTAGGAAGAACCAGATGTTGAGGCAGGAGACCCAGAGGACACAGAAGGTGAGTAGCTGGCTCTAGAGGACAGTTGGAGTAATAGGTGGAAAGTCAGACACTTGAGGTTGATAGTACAAACTCTAACTATAAATTTCCCATGTGACAATCATAACCATTTGCAGAAATAAAAGTTCTATTGACAACGTCTGCCTCAGAGTCACCTGAGGAGGGTCTCTACCAAAACCATTCATTTGCCAATGTGCCCTGGCTGCAGTGTGCTTTGTCTTGCTCCCTGAAGAGGATGCTGCTTCTGCCAGCATTCCCTTAGCCAGCACTAACTCAGCTCTTAACCTCTATGCGGCCTCTGCCTACACAACCCGGATGAAAAAGAGAGAAGAAATAAAACCACTTAGAGGAGCCACAAGCCCAGCATCTACTTACTTTACTCACTTTTGGCTCTTTATAAATTATTATTATACCTTAAGTTCTAGGACACATGGGCAGCACGTGCTGGTTTGTTACACAAGTATACATGTGCCATGGTGGTTGGCTGCATCCATCAACCTGTCATCTACATTAGGTATTTCTCCTGATACTATTCCTCCACTACCCCCGACAGGCTCCAGTGTGTGATGTTCCCCTCCTTGTGTCCATGTGTTCTCATTGTTCAGTTCCCCCTTATGAGTGAGAACATGCAGAGTTTGGTTTTCTGTTCTTGTGTTAGTTTGCTGAGAATGATGGTTCCCAGCTTCATCCATGTCCTTGCAAAGGCCATGAACTCATTCTTTTTCATAGCTTCATAGTATTCCATGGTGTATATGTGCCATATTTTCTTTATCCAGTCTATCATTGATGGGCATTTGGGTTGGTTCCAAGTCTTTCCTATTGTGAACAGTGCCACAATAAACATACATGTGCAAGTGTCTTTATAGTAGAATGATTTATAATCCTTTGAGTACATACCCAGTAATGGGATTGCTAGGTCAAATGGTATTTCTGGTTCTAGATCCTTGAGGAATTGCCACACTGTCTTCCACAATGGTTGTACTAATTTACACTTCTACCAAGTGTAAAAGCATTCTATTTCTCCATATACTCTCCAGCATCTATTGTTTCCTGACTTTTTAATTGATCACCATTCTAACTGGCATGAGATGGTATTTCATTGTGGTTTTGATTTGCATTTCCTAATGACCAGTGATAATGAGCTTTCTTTCATCTGTTTGTTCGTGTGTAAATATCTTCTTTTGAGAAGTGTCTGTTCATATCCTTCACCCACTTTTTGATGTGGTTGTTTTTTTCTTGTAAATTTGTTTAAGTTTCTTGTAGATTCTGGATATTAGCCCTTTGTCAGATGGATAGATTGCCAAAATTTTCTCCCATTCTGTAGGTTGCCTGTTCACTCTAATGATAGTTTATTTTGCTGCGCAGAAGCTCTTTAATTAGATCCCATTTGTCAATTCTGGCTTTTCTTGCAATTGCTTTTGGTGTTTTAGTCATGAAGTCTTTGCCCATGCCTATGTCCTGAATGTTATTGCCTAGGTTTTCTTCTAGGGTTTTTATGGTTTTAGGTCTTACGTTTAAGTATTTTATCTATCATTGCTTAATTTTTGTACAAGCTGTAAGGAAGGGATCCAGTTTTGGTTTTCTGCATATGGCTAGCCAGTTTTCCCAACAACATTTATTAAATAGGGAATCCTTTCCCCGTTGCTTGTTTTTGTCAGGTTTGTCACAGATCACATGATTATAGATGTGTGGTGTTATTTGTGAGGCCTCTATTCTGTTCCATTGGTCAATATATCTGTTTTAGTACCAGTACCATGCTGTTTTGGTTACTGCAGCCTTGTAGTATAATTTGAAGTCAAGTAGCATGATGCCTCCAGTTTTGTTCTTTTTGCTTAGAATTGTCTTGACTATTTTTGGTTCCATATGAAGTTTAAAGTAGTTTTTTTCTAATTCTGTGAAGAAGTCAATGGTAGACTGGGAAAAGCATTGAATCTATAAACTACTTTTAGCAGTATGGCCATTTTCACAATATTGATTTTTTTCTATCCATGAGCATGGAATGTTTTTCCATTTGTTTGTGTCCTCTCTTATTTCCTTGAGCAGTGGTTTGGGTTTGTAGTTCTCCTTAAAGAGATTCTTCACATCCCTTTTAGATTGTATTCCTAGGTATTTTATTCTCTGTGTAGCAATTGTGAATGAAAGTTCACTCATGATTTGGCTCTGTTTGTCTATTATTGGTATAGAGAAAGGCTTGTGATTTTTGCACATTGATTTTGTATCCTAAGATTTTGCTAAAGCTGCTTATCAGCTTAAGGAGTTGTTTGGCTGAGATGATGGGGTTTTCTAAATACACAATCATGTCATCTGCAAACAGAGACAATTTGACTTCCTCTTTTCCCATTTAAATATCCTTTATTTCTTTCTCTTCCCTGATTGCCCTGGCCAGAACTTCCAGTGCTATGTTGAATAGGAGTAGTGAGAGAGAGCATCCTTGTCTTGTGCTGGTTTTCAAAAGGAATGCTTCCAGGTTTTGCCCATTCAGTATGATATTGGCTATAGGTTTGTCATAAATAGCTCTTATTATTTTGAGATACGTTCCATCAATACCTAGTTATTGAGTGTTTTTAGCATGATGGGGTGTTGAATTTTATCGAAGGCCTTTTCTGCATCTATTGAGGTAACCGTGTGATTTTTGTCACTGGTTTTGTTTACATGACGGATTACGTTTATTGATTTCCATATGTCGAACCAGCCTTGCATCCTAGGGATGAAGCTGGCTTGATTATGGTGGATAAGCTTTTTGATGTGCTGCTGGATGCAGTTTGCCAGTATTTTATTGAGGATTTTCGCATAGATGATCATCAGAGATATTGGCCTGAAATATTTTTTGTTGTGTCTCTGCCAGGTTTTGGTATTAGGATGGTGCTGGCCTCATAAAATGAGTTAGAAAGGAGACCCTCTTTCTCTATTGTTTGAAGTAGTTTCAGAAGGAATGGTACTAGCTCCTCTTTTTCCTTGGTAGAATTAGGCTGTGAATCCATCTGGTCCAGGGCTTTTTTTGGTTGCTAGGCTATTAATTACTGCCTCAATATCAGAACTTATTACTGGTCTATTCAGGGATTCGAATTCTTCCTGGTTTAGTCTTGGGAGGGGTATGTATTCAGGAATTTATCAATTTCTTCCAGATTTTCTAGTTTATTTGTGTAGAGGTGTTTATAGTATTCTCCGATGGTAGAATATTTCTGTGGGATCAGTGGTGATGTCCCCTTTATCATTTTTTATTGTGTCTATTTGATCCTTCTCTCTTTTCTTCTTTATTAGTCTGGCTAGCAGTCTATCTTATTTTGTTAATCTTTTCAAAAAAACCAACTCATGGATCCACTGATTTTTAAGGGTTTTTTGTGTCTCTATCTCCTTCAGTTCTGCTCTTATCTTAGTTATTTTGTGTCTTCTGCTAGTTTTTGAATTTATTTACTCTTGCTTCTCTAGTTCTTTTACTTGTGATACTAGAGTGTCAATTTTAGATCTTTCCCACTTTCTCCTGTGGGCATTTTGTGGCATAAATTTCCCACTAAACACTGCTTTAGCTGTGTCCCAGAGATTCTGGTATGTTGTGTCTTAGTTCTCATTGGTTTCAAAAAACTTATTCATTTCTGCCTTAATTTCGTTATTTACCCAGTAGTCATTCAGGAGCAGGTTGTTCAGTTTCCATGTAGTTGTGCTCTTTTGAGTGAGTTTCTTAATCCTGAGTTCTAATTTGATTGCACTGTGGTCTGAGAGACTGTTTGTTATGATATCCATTCTTTTGCATTTGCTGAGGAGTGTTTTACTTCCAGTCATGTGGTCAATTTTAGAATAAGTGCTATGTGGTGCTAAGGAGAAGGTATATTCTGTTGATTTGGGTGGAGAGTTCTGTAGATGCCCATTAGGTCTACTTGGTCCAGAGCTGAGTTTAAGTCCTGAATATCCTTGCTAATTTTCTGTCTCATGATATGTCTAATATTGACAGTGGGTGTTAATGCCTCCCACTATTATTGTGTGAGAGTCTAAGTCTCTTTGTAGGTCTCTAAGAACTTGCTTTACAAATATGGGTGCTCCTGTATTGGGTGCATATATATTTAGAATAGTTAGCTCATCTTGTTGCATTGATCCCTTTACCATTACATAATGCCTTTTTTTTTGTCTTTTTTGATCTTTGTTGGTTTAAAGTTTGTTTTAGCCTGGCATGGTGACTCATGCCAGTAATCCCAGCACTTTGGGAGGCCGAGGCAGGCAGATCACCTGACGTCAGAAGTTTGAGACCAGCCTGGCCAACATGGAGAAACCCAATCTCTATTAAAAATACAAAAAAATTAGCCAGGTGTTGTGGCAGTTGCCTGTAATCCCAGCTACTCGGGAGGCTGAGGCAAGAGCATTGCTTAAACCCGGGAGTCAGAGGTTGCAGTTTGCCAAAATTGCACCATTGCACTCCAGCCTGGGCGACAGAGCAGGACTCCGTCTCAAAAAAATAAAGTCTGTTTTATCAGAGACTAGTTGGAAAATCCTAAGATATACAATATTTGCCTGCTTTCTAAAAGTTCTACCTCTTACACGCAGAATGTTTTCATGTGAAATGTAGGATATTTTCCAGGACATTGCAGAGCCCTGAAAGCCAAAGATGACACTGATCGTATAATTAAGTTTCCAAGAAGAAAGGGGGAGAGTAGATACCCCAGAGTTGAAGGCCAATTTCTAGAACCCAGATGGTTCCCATGAAGAGTTCATTTACACAAGACAATGACTTTGCTACTCAAAAGACCATCGGGGAGGTATAGTCTGCTGTCCCCTAGAATCAGGCCCTCAAGGGCTGGCTCAACTCTCAATACTACTTAGAATTACATGCTACTTTGCATCTTCAAAGAACTATGCAGACTTTAACCAATTATTCTGTTCTTGGCCCAATGCCGGGTTGCACTATCAAGATTTGACAAACTCTTTGTACTCTCTCTAGTTCTGTAGGAACGTAGGTTTGTCTATTTCAATCAAAACTGAAGCCAAGCTGGGACCTTCAGCCGAAAGAAGCCTTGATGATTTAATATTTAATACAAACATCCTGTTCTCATAAACCAATGCTCTTTAACAGAAAAAAAAATGTCATTAGAACATGGCTGAGCAAAAAGGGAAAAGGTTATAAACTTTGAAAAGAACAAAATAGTTAATGTTTGGAGTTTTAAAGTGTTTTCAACAGTTGTGCAGATGTGGTAACTTGGGGGGTGGTTGAGGAGTTTTCACTTCATCTCCTTTCATCTGCCTATTGGTGCCTATTATTAAAGGTTTACATTTCGTTTATGCTCTCTGTGATACGCAGATATTTTCTTTCCCTTTTGAATTTCCTCTTTCTTTTCCTCTGCGGCTTCCTTGCCTTTTAAGCACTGAGCTGATGAAGAGCAAGAGAGAAATTAGTCCTAGAAAATAAGGCTGTCTGCTTAAAACAACATCCAGCACTATATAGGAAGCTGCAGCCTGAGTTGCCCCACCCTACCGTTTTCTAGCCTATTCGCTGACCCAAGGGGACCACCCCCTCATTCGAGCTTTTCCTCACAGCCTCCTCTGTGAGTCATGCTTCAAAACAAGCCCTTCATGATGGAAATCAAGGCAACTGGCTACAAATGCTAGAATTTTACTGTGGCAAAAAATATCTCCACTTTTCTTGAGACTTCTGAGCATTAGACAACTGGAGAAGAACCAAGACCCACCAAATACTATTTGCCATCTGGTTTTTATTTAAAAGCCACATGGCATTTGCACTTCTCCTTGAGTGACAAGTTCCATGACAAACCAACCCTGGCTTTCCCACTTGTCCATAGGACTTTATATAATTTAATAATTTGGGCATTGAATGTGCTTATAAATATCCTACCAGGGAATAGAGTTGTATGATCATCTCTAAAATATAAGGGGTCAACCCTAATAAAATTATGCCACAATCAAAGACAGAAAAAAGTGAAAACAACTTGGGTTTCACATAGCATTAGCAGTCAACAAGTCATTATTTCATGGTGGGCACTTGGTGAGTAAAGTTTCCACTAGATACTTCAGCACTGTTAATGGCTGACATTTAGTGAAGCATAAAAAAACAGAGGTTTGTAAGAATCCCAGAAAAATTCCCTCCTGCAGATTCCCATGCCCAGAATTCCATTTAACAATGTATTGAAATCATATTCTCACTTAAAGTCTTGACTCCAGTGACCCCAATGTTTTTAACATCTTCTTGTTTCTTAAATCCTTGTATTATCTGTTATATACGGTATATATATCTGTCTTTCATGTCATACTGCCTCTTAAAATTATATTCCCATATTATTCATGATTTTATTTGTAAGTATATGTTTCATCTTTTTTATTATAGCTGTGGGAAAGCAAAACCTGAAACAAGATGTGAACTTAGATGGCTTTTGAGGAAAAGGCCTTGAAACCAGGAGTGAGAGAACAGAGAGAATGAGATAGGGAGGGAGGAAAAGCTAACACAAGAATGCATTGTCAAGGTTGCTGCTGTGGACACCAAGGCTCAATTCTATGAATTACAGCAAGAAGCAGGGAAATACCTCCCAGAATTGTCTGAGTATAAGGTAGGAAGCTGGAGCATCCACTCACCGGCTCCCATCCCTCACTGGTTGAGCATCACCCCTAGGGGTGCCGATTCCACAGGTCTTTTGAGTGGTACTTATAAGCCAAACTCAAGCTCCCATGGCTTTGTAGAAAGCCCTGGGACAGAAAAGAGAAAGCCACACGGCATACCCTTGAAATGAGAAGCTAGCCGCTGAAGTTTAGCCTTTAGTTCACGGAACTGTCCCTCTCATGTGGGCTGAAATCAGAGGTGAGCTGTGAGTTTATGATGCCAATACCAGAGTCATTTGCCCTGCGTCTTTTCACACCAAATTGGACAGCAAGTTTCTCAGGACAAAGGCTGGTTTGCACAACTGGTGCCAGTCAACAAACCTAGCACACTGCCAGACATTTGAAAAGAGCTGAGGTAAATAATTCTTGGTAGAAACAAGTTTAGAATAAATCAATCACATATCATGTATCCCCAATGCCTCTTTTCCTCTTTTTTCATTTTACTTATTCCCAATTTCACCTGCCATCTTTCCTTTTTATTTTTTATATATATTTTTGGATAACAACAAAAAAGGAGAGTTGAGCTAGCATGGAAAGAACATTGGAACTTCAAATGTACAAGCCTGAGTTTGAGTCTTAGATCGATCTTAAACTGACATTGGGCAGGTGAAAACCCTCTCTGAGATTTGATTTCCAAATCTATAAGATGCTTTCCTCATGAGATTGACGTAAAACTGAGTATATACCCATGTGAATCACTTAGAAACTATGGAAGTGAGGGCATATGTAAGGGACATTCTTCGCCCTCATCCCCATGAACTGCTGCTTTCTAAGTATCTACTCTTCCAGTCAAAAAGTCCTGAGCATTCCTACCTGCTGGGGATTCACGAAGAACAGGGAAGTAATATAGCCTAGTCAGGGTCCTCTGCTTGCAGATAAACCCTGAGCCATTTCACAACTTTTGGTCAAAATTCTTCTTCCCAGAAGAGTAGATCTCATCGGTACCCTTTAGTAAGAAAACACTGTTATGCAAAGAAGCCCAAATCAGCCACTTCATTCTTGGAATCTTTACTTACTTCCCAAAGTAAGCTTTCTTTTATTACGTCCTTAGTATCAGTTACCTACTACCAAAAATAATTCTTGCATAATAAATCATCCCCAAATTTAGTAAATTAAAGCAATAATCACTATTTTAAAAAAGAAAATGGACTGATGGATGAATAGAAGGATGGGTGGTAGATGAATGGATATGTGATTTAAAAATAAACAGTAAAATATTAGATATATAGCTGTTCTCTCGACAATTTTTTAAATTTTTCTGTATGTTTGAAATTTCTCATTAAGAAATGTTGAAAGAAAAACCAAGGATTTATTTAGTTTATAAACATATGGGTTCCTTTGCTCTTGGATAGGCTAAACTGATCTTCATGGGGCTTGCTCATGTATCTGCCGTATTACAGGATTCACCTACAGAGGCCTGGGTAGTCTGTGATGGCCTTAACTGGGATGGCTATTCTCCATGATTCATCCTCCTGCAGGATGTTTACATGATGGTCACAGGAGTCTCAGAGAACAAGTGGAAGTGTTCAAGGCTTCTTGTATCCTTGGCTGAGACATGTCACACTATTGCTTTCACTAGACTATTGGCCAAAGCAACTCGTAAAGCCAGCTCAGATTCAAGAGATGGGGAAACAAACAGGAAGGGTGAACAATTGGGGTCGTTTTTGCAATCTTCCACATCCACTTTGCTTGTTGCTAATCATCGTTTCTACAAAGCAATGGGCCTCTATAGTCAGACTTACTGACTCCCTACATTTTTATCACTTACCATCATATGCTTAGGACCCTCAGAGTCTAGAAGTCCTCAGATGATGCTTTAAGATCCGTATATTGGTCAGGTGAGTCTTTAGACCAGGTACAGTTAGTAATTGCCCTTCTGAAACAATAACCAGGGAGTGAAGGTACAACTATTCATACTTAGGTTTGGGGTCCTATTATACCCAGCCATCTCTATTATTCAATCCTATGGCTTGCCCTAAACCCATATATCTCCCTCTTCCACCCCTTGAAGAACACACCACTTCCATATTTCCCTTCATCTGTTGCTTGTGGGCTACCTTTATAAGCTAAGATGAGGTAACTGACCCATGTTTTCCAGGGCATGGGCTTCTTTCTGCCCAGCAGAGGTTTCAGGGTCCATCAAGCCAGCCATCTGCTCTCTCTCCTGGACCTCCTTGTGTTCAATGAAATGAGGCCAACATGAGCAGTGCAGTCTTGGGTCAGAGAATAAACCATCTTTCTCTATGGAGTTCTACACACATGCCTGGGGTGAAGCCTCCAATGTCATTAGCTTCATACTTATGGATAACTGGCTCTGACAGCTGACTATGAGTTATAGTAAATACAAGACTTTAAAAACTGGGAAACCTAGGAAGCATGGCCTTCTCCAAAGCTGAGCCATGTGGAAGTTCTTTCAACAACCTTACATTACAAGTCTCAGTAAAGAGAAGCAGACAGTGAGAACTACTTCCTAATAAGGACCATTGAGTTCTTAGTAAGCAGGCTATGGAATTAAGCCTTTCTTGTGAGCCACTCATCAAACTCAAAAGACTGAGATTTATGAGTTTTTAATTAGCCTTTTCATTGCATCATTAGTACCTTCTCCACTACTGCAAAGCAGAAAGGTATAATTTTATAGTGTTTACTGATCATGTTATTTGATTAAGGATGACAGCCAGCCTGCCTAGCATTCTTAAGAGCTGAGGAAAGGAGCATGAGAGCTCAGAGTCAGGAGGGGTGGGAAGGGAGACATCAGGGAAAAGCAAACACTTTTAGCTGAACATGCATGAAATCACTGACTCTTCACCCATTCTGTTTGGAATAAAAGATATTATTAGCATGGCCTGTCATAGGACAGCCTTAGTTTATTAAAATAAATAAATAAATAAATAAATAAGGGGGGTGGAGAAAGAGCAGGGAAATGAAATATTTGCAACAATGATTCATTTTATATCAAATCATAGGTCAGATGGTGCCAGAGACTCAAGTCACACCCACCATAAATACAAACCAGACACTTCTGTCCACTGGACCTCTATCTAGACTCAAAAAGCAGGCACAGTTGTAGTGACTTACTGAGCCCTTCCACACAGCTTGATTTCTTTACCTGTGAAATGATGAGTTAAAACTAAGGCCTTCCTCAGATGTTTTCCATCACTAATCATTAACATTCTGGGATCCCAAAACCAATATCTGATACTTGTCTTCTCCATTCCATTGCCTATGCCAGGAACTCTTATCAGTGCCATGAGTCCCAATAATCCTGGAAGGCTGGTATCATTCTAAACTCTATTTTATTAAAGAAGGAACTGAGACTTACATAGGTTAGGAGTCTTGCCAGATTCTCTGCTTCTCACAGCCAGGTGCAGAATGACCATTGCGGGCAGCCTCAGGTCCCACTCACACCGACTGAGTGAGAATCTGCATTTAATAACCACCCCCCTAGGTGATATGTACCCATGTTAATGTCTAAGAAGTAGTGTCCTAGGTCACAAAGCCTCTGAATGTCAAAGCCAGAAGGCACACTGGAATCCTCTGATGCTGCATCTTATACTTTTCTACCCATACCACATCCATGATTTCTCCTTCCAGAAGAAACTTACCCATTTAGCTCTTCTTATCAAACCTGGTCAGAGTGTCGTGCAAATCTCAAGATACCCTCAGCCATCTTTATCCTGATATTCTTTAAATCCATCAGGTACTACCAGAATAATTCCCTGAACGGTTTGCACCCCGCTGCCGCTTCATAATTAAATTAAACTTTAAAAAAATAGATCTAGGGGGTACAAATGCAATCTTGTTACATGGCTATATTACATAGTGCTGAAATCTGGACTTTCAATGTAAACATCACCTGACCATGGAATACCACTCAGCCATAAACAAATCATTAATCAGAAATGATAGCATTGCCAGTGGCCTTGGAAATAAGAGATAAACCAACTTTTCAGTGACTTCAAGAGTAAGACCTAAAGATACAACCTAAAAGAAAAGCAAAGATTTTTTTTTTAATCTCTTTTGTTGATGGTGAAGCAGCAAAGAACCACTGAGGGCACCAAGAAGATCTTTCTTTAACAAGACTTGTCCCTGGCTCCTCTCTTGATGCTTTGGCTTTAAAGACATCAGAGGGGACCTCTGCTGTTAACAGTGATGGTCTGGAGACCCCCAGGCAGGCCAGCCCCCCATTAGTTGGGTTACTCTGGAGTTGTAAACACGGTGCTCTCCCAATCTGTTTTCTAAGATCAACTGTATATAAAGCATGTGTGTGGCAGGAGATGATAGCACACTTGAGGCTTTCAGCAATCGATGTTTACAGACTATAATGGAAACCACAAGCTTCTTCTTTAACTCAAGTCAGTATACATTCCTTCAACCCACAGGCATATTGGAGCAGGGAAGGGGGTTGGGAGGGGTTCGCAGTGAGTCATCATTTCACATTTTTTAACAGCTTAATGAACATCTAGAAATGCCGCATTAGCCAGCAAAAATACAGTATCTTTTTTCTCCCAGCAAATTCAGCAATGACCCAATTTGGACGTGAGATTCCTTGAGCCTCTACTTTAAGTGACTTCCCTTACAGAAGGTAAGTGACTAAATGTCTAGTCTGCCACAGAGTTACAAGCAAAAGCATATGAAGAGCCCCATAACTAAGTTAATAACCTGCCTTCAAGTTAATGACTTGCCCTTGTTTTGCCCTTAGTTTGGGAGCAGGGAAACATTATTTCTCCTAGGTTCCATTAATCTTCTGAAAAACCCAGTCCAGGATGCTTGGAAAAGAAGACAGAATTCTCAGATCTGCAGAGCAGCTCTCTCAGCCAAGATTCATGGTGCTAACAGACAGATGGTAAATAAAGCTGGGTTCTAAGGCTACAGCTGTGTGCCTCTGCGTCTCTCAGATCTATGTGTGTGATCATCAACATTTTTTAGATCATCTAAAATAGCATTCTCTGTGTGATCTTGGCAACTTTGGTATTTCTGACGTTCTTTTATATTTTATGTGCAGAGGCCATATGCATAATGTGGGTAAAATAATGAAAGTGTTTGTGCATAGATATTTTAATGCTATTTTATATAAGCCATTAGTCTCTTAATAGCTGTTTGAATTAAGAGGGTAGAAACTGAGTTTTTTCCAAGTTTCATCCTAAGGCTCAAATAAATTGTCTTTTCATACTTTTTTTCTCCATTTCTTCTTCCTTTTCTAAAATTATACTTTAGGTTTTGGGGTACATGTGCAGATCATGCAGGATTGTTGCATAGGTACATACATGGCAAGGTGGTTTGCTTCCTTCCTCCCCCATCACCTATATCTGGTATTTCTCCCCACGTTATCCCTTAATACTGTAAGCATAAGCTAGCACTCAAGCCAACTACAAGATCTGAAGGATTCCACTTGTCCTATGAATCAAAATTTGCATTTTTAGATCACCTGTGCAAATTTTGCAAAGAGGTTTTGAGTCACTCAGTCACATAAGAATTCTGTGAGATTTTCTTCAATTTACAAAAAAATAAAATGCAAGCATACTATTTCTGGAATGATGGTGGGATATATAACCTCGAGATTTCATGGGCACTTCCTCCTATCCCTACAGACTGGCTTTTAAACTACCTGCTATTTCAGAGCAGTAATTCATTTAAAGATTGAATTGTAGCTCCTGTAATATTTGTGACATTGGAGAAAAATATTCCTGTTACATAATTTTATATGAATTAAATTGAAGTCCCACTCAAATGAATCTGAAATTCTTTTGAGAGGTGCTGATAGAATTAGGGATTTGAAAAGTAGACACATTTTTAGTCTTCTTTTACTTGGATAAATTACTCTGAAAAAGCTGATTTAACCTTTGTTAATTCACCTAAAAAAGAGGTTGTCTTTGTATATTTATCATTCAATCCTGTTAGAACACGTTGCTAGTTAGCACAGTCTTCTGAGGACTTCAAGATAATTTCATAACTTTTAGCCCAGTTTTCACATTTTTTACTTTTTCTCTTGAGCAAGAAGGAAAGAATCAAGTCATGAGTCCTATGCATTATGAGGCCCAAAAGAGAAGCTTTAAATATATACAAGTGATATATAAACATATTTGTCCTTTCATTCATTATTTATTCTTTCAGTAGATAATTATCGAGGATCCAGTATGTGTGCTATTCAGGGTGCTGGAAAGCTCTGATGTACAAAATTGACAGAGCCTGCATAGCACTCATGTAGCTTCCATTTTCATGGGGCTTTAAAGGGTTCATAGGGATGATTGACAAACTAATAAATTAGGTAATAAAAATAGTAAATGGCTATGTAGAAAATTAAAGATATATGGACTTTATTTGGATTCTGATTGGAAAGTCAATTGTAAAAGACATGTTTGAGACAATCAAGGAAAACTGAATACCAACTGCATATTTGATGATGTTAAAGAATTAAGTCTAATTGTGTTATGTGATAGTGGTTTTGCAAAGATGTTAAAAAAGAACATATAAATAATGTCCGCCAGCTTCATCCATATTGTTACAAATGGCAGGATATTCTTTTTTAAGGTCTAATAATATTCCATTGCATATACATACCAAAATTTCTTTGTCCTTGAGGACTACAGTTAATATTTTATTATACACTGAAAACTTGCTAAGAAGGTAGATTTTATGTTATATTTTTTACTGCAAAAATAAAAAGGTAACTGTGAGGTAATGGGTTCGTTCATTCACTTGACTGTAGTCATCATTTCACTAGGATATGTAGATCAAAACATCATGTTGTACACCTTAAATACAGATAAACAAAATAATATAAATTAAAAGATAAGGAAAGTCCTTATCTACTAGAGATACATACAGAAGTGCTTACAGGTGAATTTGCTAGAATTTGAAACAAGCTATCCTTTTGGTGAGGATATGACTCGCTCTTTTGCCTCTTAATATATGCAAACTCTGGGGTTACTACTTGTCTCTTTATGTGAAAATCCTGACACCTCTATCAGATTGTAAGCCCCTGAATCATAAAGACTACAATATAGTAATGTGTAAATTTAATTTCTGGTGCAATGCTTTTCTTACATGAGTAGCTAAATAAATGATTATTGTTTATAAGAAGAAGAATGATTTTAAAAACAAACAGTCTTTGGCTTGTTCGTGCACAACCTCTGCGCAAGGCAATCACAGAGACTCCAATTCAGAGTGACTAACGTGAGGACTGAGATTCTGCATTTTGAACAAGCTCCCAGTGATGGTGATGCTGCTGGTGGCTGGACCACACTAGGGGTGGCACTGCTCCCTGCTCCTACTCTCTTTTGCCTTTCTCCATGCTGTGGAGCGATTGTGTGTTTACAGTCCTAGTCAGAGCAGCACATATGTCTCCTCCTTTCTCCTTCCATTGAACATCCTTCCTGCTTCCTGACACCTCTCCTTCCCTCTCAGGTATGCTGTGCTTTTTAGGACACAAACTGGACACTCAGGTTAATGGTCACACTGATGTTCTTTTTCTATCCACCCACCTTTCCAAATAGAATAAAATGAAACACACCATGATATAAAAAGGCTGAAAGAACTGAAAACAAGCTGTCTCATTGTTTTCCTCCACAAACTAGGGAAGGGCACAAATAAATTAACACAATATTGCTGATGGGAAGCCAATGTAGGCTGGGCATGGTTTTCTCCAAGAACTGACCTCCTCTAGGAAATTAAATGCCCAGAGCCTCCCAATCTCATCTGGTCCTGATTTTCAATCAGCAGTAAACTGATATCTTTTTTTTCACTTTCATTATAGCTTGTTTTCATCTAGTTTATATTTCTAAATGTACTGGTTTTCAAGCCTGAACTGTCATATTAAACACACACATACACACACACACACATTCAAAAAAAAAAAAAATGAAGACTAGGCAACCCAATGGTGCCAGGGAGGGGGCCCGGACCTTGGCTTGTGGGAACTCCTTGGAGATTTTCTTTTCTCTGAGCTAATCTTATTGGGAGCTACCAAGTTGTTGGATAGGATGGAAAGTGAACATTAAGGGGCCTAAACTCCCTTTCTGACTTCTGTGTGGGATGGCATGCTGAGAAGGGATAGAAGAGAATGGAAGAATCCCTGGAGATTTCTGCAGACTGCACATTCAGGCCCATTCTAGCAAGGGCAACAAGGAACTTGGAGGGAGAGGAAGGTTGGACAGAGGGTTGGCCAGTCTTACAGCAGAGATTTGTAAACCTGCCTGGTGATGGAGAAAAGGGCTAACTAACTCTTCCAATTAGTCAGAGTGGAGGCTCATGGTTTGTGCACAGAAGGGAACAGCCAAAAGCCTTCCCTCTGACTAAGTCTCAAAATAATTAGTCAACACAATTGGGAATGAGTTATGAACATTCCCAGCACCCACCCGAGGTACTTGGACAACACACCCTTCAGCAGGACAAAAGCCCTTGATGGTGACCCTCATGGACCTCCGCCAGGCCTCCAGCTGCACCATTATCAGAGGATCTGAGCTAATTCCCTTGGGCAGGTGCCTCCCTCCTCTGAGCTCTCTGCAACTGGGTCAAGGCAGTCTTTCCTCTCCACTGCAAGGGGTATGACATTGGACATGGGTTGGGGAGAGTGGTAGGCACAGGGGCCCAGACAGACCTCAAGTCTGGAAGAAGATGTGGTGAATTTGGATTCATCATCACACAGACTCCATTTGCTTTAGCTCCTATGTACAGTTCTCAGATGGCTTTTTCCTTTGCAGAAATGATTCAGAACATGCTTTTCTTCGAAGTTTAACTTTTCATTATGTTTCATGTAGCAGCATAAAAACATAAATCTTTGAAGTGTTGGCCTTCACGGCCTTCCTCTGAATTCTCTTTCCTCCTGGTTGATTCCAAGGCTCATTCTTTCTTCTTCTCTCTCTCTTTTGCCAAGTTTCTTTCCATCCCTGGATGGCAGTCCTCTGCCTCTAAGGATGCTTCAAATCTTTGCTTCCTGGTCTCTTCTTGAAGCTTCCATTTCTATCTGGTGTCAAGTTCAGAGG
Organism: Cebus imitator; assembly: GCF_001604975.1. Taxonomy (NCBI): domain Eukaryota; kingdom Metazoa; phylum Chordata; class Mammalia; order Primates; family Cebidae; genus Cebus; species Cebus imitator. The sequence continues at coordinate 2,085,072 of NW_016107346.1, forward strand.
TCATAAAATTTTCTCCAGTTGCCATCGTTTAGTAAATGCCTTTGGTAATCTGACCATTCTTTCTTGCTCTATTTTCTCCATCTTCTATCTCTCTCTCTCTCTCTCTCTCTCTCTCTCTCTCTCACACACACACACACACACACACACACACCCCTTTCTTTACCAATCTCTCCCCCTACATCCTCCCCTCCCCTCCCCTTGACCTTTAGAAACACAGGGCAGTATATGCCATGCAGAGTAGACCTAAATATCATGTAAGAGAAATTTGTCTCATCATGACAAAGTGAAAAAAACACAGACACCAAGAATACGTGTTCTTCATAATAAGTAGTCAAACTAAGTTTTCAGCCTTTGTTGGATATTGTCCTTTAGGGGAATTATCTCATTGTTTTCTCAAGTAATTCTGTGGGCAAGAAACCATATCACGTCCATGGGGATTCAGAGAAGTTAAGCAATTAGGCTGAAGTCACAGGGATAGCAGGTGATGCAGTCAGAATTACATACCCAGCAGCCAAACTCCAGGGTTCCTGCTTTAAAGACATGTTATGTTAACACGTTATGTTAACTCCTCCTCCCTCTCAAAAGTTTGGGAAAGGAGCTGGTAAATTTTCTTTTATAGTGACCACTATTTGGCTTAGTGCTTGTGATCTGAGAAACGTTTGGAGTCCTGTTCTAACTATCAGGAATCCAGACATCTGTCTACTAATAGAGAAGTCATTTTTGGCTGCATTTGGGCATCGGGCTTTTAAGAATCCTAATGCCCAGTTCACACCCCAGTTAGATTATATCAAAATGCCTGGGGTTGGGAGAGGCGGAACCTAGGCATCAGTATTTTTTAAATCTTCTCTGGTGATCCCAATATGCTGCTGGGATTGAGACTCACTAACTTAGTGAAACATCAGGCAAATTAAGAGGCTTCTTTTTATGAGTGGCAGAGCTGTCCCAAAATCTTTGAAGTCATGGTATTAAGAAATCAAATTGATGATCTTCCTCTGTAAAAAGTAAGCTAGGGAGAAACCTGCCTCACAGCATCCAAACTTGTACATGGCTGTAAAAAAATATATAATTTTGATCTTGAAATCCAGAAGACATCGGTTTGGGTTCTGTCTTGGTCTGTTTAGGCTACTGCGAGGAAATACCATAAACTGGGTAGCTTATAAACAACAGAAATGGATTTCTCAGACTTCTGAAGACTGGGAAGTCCAAGATCAAGGCGCCAGTAGATTTCGTGCCTGGTAGGGACCCACTTTCTGACTCATTGATGGTGCTTTCTTGCTGTGTCCTCACTCAATGGAAGGGAGAAAGAGGGTGTTAATCCCATTCGTGAGAGCTCTGCCCTCATGACCTAATCACTTCAGAAAAGTCTCACTTCCTAATACTATCACACTGGTGATTGGTTTCAACATTTAATTTTGGAGGGTCACAAACATTCAGACCATAGCAGACTCCATCGCTCTATCATGTGCTAGCTGTGTGACTTTTTTAAATTACAGAAAAAAATATATAACCCCAAATTTACCATCTTAACGATTTTTAAGTGTACAGTTCAGTGGTATTAATTACATTCACATTTTTGTGCAATCATCACCACCATCCATCTCTAGCACTCCTTTTATCTGCAAAATTAAAACTCTATATTCATTAAACAACCCCCCATTTTCCTCTCGCCAGCCCTGGGCAACCACCATTCTACTTTTCTGTCTCTATGAGTTTGACTACTATAGGTTTCTCATATAAGTAAAAGCATATAGTATTTGACCTTTTGTGACTGGCCTATTTCACTTAGCATGCTGTCCTCAAGTTTTATCCATGTTGTAGCATATGTCGGAATTTCTTTCCTTTTTAAGGCTGCATAATATTCCATTCTTTTCATACACTATATTTTGTTAATCCATTCATCTGTTGATGGGCATTTAGGTTGCTTCCACATTTTGGCTGTTGTGAATAATGCTGCTTTGAACATGAGTATACACATATCTCTCTGAGACCCTATTCTTAATTATTTTATATGTATATTCAGAAGTAGAATTATTGGGTCATCAGCTGTGTGACTTTGGCTACTCATTTAAATCTCTCTGCACATCTATTTCCTCATCTGTAAAATGTATGTTTTTTAAACGTGGTTCTAGGTGCTAGGGATACCACAATGAATAAGACAAGCAAGGTTCCTGTCTAGAAGAAACAATTTCTACTTCCAGCTACCATAAAATGAATGAGATGATTGAAGTTTTCTGACTTTGAAGATTTAACCCAGAAAGGTTTGGCCTTCTCACTAGGTGTCAAAGACTTTTGTATCAAGAAATAAAAAGTGGTTCACCTGGGAGTTTAAGAGTGATGAGGCCAGTCGCAGTGGCTCTCACCTGTAATCCCAGAACTTTGAGAGGCTAAGGCAGGTGGATCACCTGAGTTCAGGAGTTCAAAACCAGCTTGGCCAGCCTGGCCAACATGGTGAAACCCCATCTCGACTAAAAATACAGAACAAAAAAGCCAGGCATGGTGGTGGATGCCTGTAATCCCAGCTGCTCAGGAGGCTGAGGCAAGAGAATCACTTGAACCCGGAAGGGGGAGATTGCAGTGAGCTGAGATCACGACACTGCACTTTAGCCTGGGCAACAACAGCAAAACTCCGTCTAAAAAAAAAAAAACAGTGACGAATGCCGAAGGAAGAAGGGCCACTGTTTTATCTTTGAGGAAAGAAAACCTGGGTTTCCATGGGCTTGGCATTAGCAAGAATTCATTCCAGGACTTAATTAGACATTTAAAAAATTCTTTCTTAAGGAGAAAAAGAAAAAAAAATCCCAAGCCTCATTCATACACAAATATCCTGCATTCTTAGATGCATTTTGGAAAAACTTCTGAGACAGCTTACAACAATAGAAATCTATGAACTCTGCAAGCCAAAAATCACTATGTAATAAAAAATGAATGAGCTCCAAATGATCGTTTTAAAGTCTCTCTTTCAAGCACTCATACATCCAAATTCAAGATGAGTATTTTGTAAGCAACAAAAAAGGAAGATGGAATATGAGGGTGAGAGATAAACCTGTCAGTAAACCCAGAATTCTCCAGGCAGTCACCTTTTAACGGAAAAACTATTCTTTTAAAAATACAGAAAAATACTAGGATACTGTAACAAACATCCATATCCAATCATTCTCATTGTTGGCTTTTCATCCACCTTATTGGAGTGCAAATGACATACAATCAAATGCACATTTTAAATTTTTGATAAATATGCACACCTGTGTAACAGCTTAACTCAATCAAGATACAAAATATTTCCATCATTCCAGAAAGCTCTCTCAAGTCCCTTTGTGGTCAGCCTCCTTTTGGCTCCAGGAAAAACGGGATCTGACTTCAATCACTGTCGATTAATTTTGCATGTACTAGAATTTCAATTAAATGGAGTCTACAGCACATGCTATTTTCTTCCCTAGTGTAATGTCTGACTGATCCATCTGTGTAACTGCATGTATCAGAAGTTCCTCTTTTGATTTCCAAGTCGTATTTCCCCATCCAGAGGAAATTTCTTTATCCATTCTTCTGGTTTGTTTTCAGTGCTTCACTATTACAAATAAAGCTGCCATAAATGTGAACAAATTTTTTTAGTTTGTTTAAATTTATGGAATACAAGGGCAATTTCCTTTTTTTTTTTTTTTTTTTTTTTTTTTTGAGATGGAGTTTTGCTCTTGTTGCACAGGCTGGATCTTGGCTCACCTCAACCTCTACCTTCTGGGTTCAAGTAATTCTCCTGCCTCAGCCTCCTGAGTAGCTGGGATTATAGGCATGTACTACCATGCCTGGCTAATTTTGTGTTTTTAGTAGAGACGGGGTTTCTCCATGCTGGTCAGGCTGATCTCGAACTCCTGACCTCAGGTGATCACCCGCCTCAGCCAAAGTGTTGGGATTATAGTTGTGAACCACCACACACAAGGGCAATTTTTCACATACGCAAATTACATAGTGGTCAAGCCAGGGCTTTTAGGGTATTCATCACACAGATAGCACACATTATACCTACTAAGGAATTTCTAATCATCCAATCCCCTCCATGCCCTCACCCTTTCAAGTCTCCATTGTGTATCATTCCACCCTCTATGTCCTCATGTACACATATTTTAGCTCCCACTTATGAATGAGAACATGTGATACTTGTTTTTGACTTGTTTCACTTAAAATAATGACCCCCAGTTTCATCCATGTTGCTGCAAAAGACATGATTTCATTCTTTCTATTTCATTATGAGTATATAAATCTTTTCTGTGAGCATAAGTTTTAATTTATCTTGGGGAAATATCCAGGAGAAGAATTGCTGAATCATGGATTAAATGGATAATTTAATTTTATAATAAACGGTTAAACAGTTTTACTAAAGAGGTGCACAATTTTACACTTGTACCAACAATATATGAGATATCCACTTGCTCCAGATCCATGTTGAAACTTGGTATTGTCAATATTTTAAATTTATTATTCAGATATGTGTATCTTGATACTTCGTTATGTTTTTAATTTGTATTGCCTTCATGACTAATAACATTGATCATCTTTTCATGGGCTTACTGACTATCTCACTCAGCTTGGGCTACCATAACTAAATACCATGGACTGGATGGCTTAAACAACAGAATTTTGTCTTTTTACAGTTCTGGAGGCTGAATGTTTGGATCAGCATGGTTGGGATCTGGTGAAAGTTTCTTCCTGGCTTGCAGTTGGCCACCCTCTTGCTGTGCCTTCACAAAGTAGAAAAAGAGAGAGAGAGAGAGACAGAGAGACAGAGACAGAGAGACAGAGAGAGACAGAGAGAGAGAGAGAGAGAGAGAGAGAGAGAGAGAGAGAGAGCACATTCTCTAATGCCTCCTGTTACAAGGGTTTGTCCCATCAAACCAAGATCCTGCCCTCATGACCTCCCTAATCCTAATTACCTCCTAAGACCCCCATCTCCAAATATAGTCACTGGGGGTTAGGGGTTCAACATATAAATTTTTGAAGGACACAGATATTTAGTACATAACATTAACACTCCTATAACCTCTTTTTAGAAGTGTCTATTTTTGTATTAGGTTGTCTGTCATATTATTATTGAATTTAAGGGTTATTTATATATTTTGATAAAAGTTCTTCATCAGATATATTGTTGCAAACATTTTCTCTTAGGGCATGTATACAATGTATTTTCTTAATAATATATTTTGAAAAGCAGAGGTTTTAGTTATAATCGAATGCATGTAATCAGTCTTTTCTTTCAAAATTAGTGCTTTTGAGTTGTGTCTAAGAAATCTTAGCCCAGCCCAATGTTGTGAAGATATTCTCCCATAGCTTCTTGTGGAAGTTTTATATTTTTAGCTTATATGTTTAGTTTTACATTTTTAACTTTTATGTTTAGGTCTAGAATCCAATTTGAATTAGTTATTATATATGTAATGAGATGAGAGCTAATGTCCAGTTTTTCTATGAAGATATTCTGTTGTTCTAGAAGGATTTGTTGTAAGATATAGCCTTTCTCCACTGAATTGTGTAATCACTTTGTAAAAAAGCAATTGACCATATTATGTGTGGGCCCATTTCTAGACTTTCTATTTTGTTCAATTGATTGATATGCCTGCCTTTACAACAATACTACAATGTCACTTATTGTAGCTTCAGAATAAATTTTGAAATCAATAGGGAAAGTCCTACAATTTTATTCTTTGTCAAGATTATTTTGGCTATTCTAGGCTTTTTGCTTTTCCATTTAAATCTTAGTTTTTAAATTTCTAGTAAAAAGCCTGGTAGTATTCCAATTAAAATAGAACAATTTAGGGAATATACTAATAGATGCTTTACATTACTGAGTCTTCTGAAACCATAAACGTGGTACATGCTACCATTTGTTTAGATCTTTCTTAATTTCTCTCAGCGATGTTTTGTAGATGTTACCTTGAAATACGGTTATCTAAAGATTTGGCTGGGAGCTGGAGGAGTTACTTCCAAGGTAACTTGCTGCATTGTTGGCGGGTTAGTGCTGGGGCTGGCAGGAGTCCTTACATCCTTACCATAGGGGCCTTTCCACAGGGATGCTTGAACATCCTCTTGACATGGCACCTGGCTTCTACAGCATGAACAACCCAAAAGGCTACAATGCTTCCTCAGAAATCACACATTGTTGCCTCTACAGTATTCTATTGATCAGGCCAGCCCTGTACTGTAAGAGGATTGTACAACAGTTGGAGTTTCAGGAGGTTAGGACCACTAAAGACCATCTTGGAGGTTGGCTACCATATCAGTCATTAAACCCTCCCAAAAGCTCCTGTATCTAGCTAGAAGATATATCTTATCCCAATTTGGTGATGGCAACATAGAGTTTTCACAGGTAAGTCTTGGACTTTGAATTCAGATGAACTTGGGTCCAAATCCTGACCCTGTCCTTTGGGAAATGTAACCTCCATCAGCCTGTTTTCTTATTGGCAAAACCCAGATAATAATGCCTGTATCATAGGGTTGCTGTAAGAAATTAAATAAGTCAGTGCATTTGACATAGGGTGAGCACTCAATAAATGATAAATTCTGTAATTACTACTTATTTTAGAAATTAAGGATATTAAAGGCTATAGTTACCCAGTTATTCCAAAATACTAGGAAGAGTTACATGAAGGAAAATTTAAAAAGGAAAAGATATTAGGTGCTTATCAAAAACAAGGGCTTTGTCCTTGACCAGGAGCCTTTCTTAACTGTCAGAGATGGTGGTTATATCTGACACCCAGGTTTCTACCAAAATTCACGTGGCCAAGAGAGCCTGCAAGGAGTTCCCATTCAGATTTACTATTTCTCCCTGTCTCCCTCTGCCCAAGGCTGGTCTCAGGCTGTGGGAGGATGGTCTATCAACCTAGGCAGGCTAGAAAGTCTTAGCTAGAAGGTTAACAACTCAGAAGCAGCCCTCTACACAAGAGGGACCAGAGTTGGTGGCCAAATGCCTGAGCTGCTCTACCCCACAATTGATAATTTTCAGCTGTGTTTCGCACAGTGTCCCAGAGGGGTCCAGCATGACTAAGCCCTAAAGAGTCAGTCTGTTTCTTTGCAATGCTTTATGGGATTTCTCTATTTGCTCTCTCACTTTTCCCACTCCCTCAATATGCTTCCTGGGATTCACTCCCAAATAATCTACTTACACCAAATTATTATCAGGATCTGTGTTTTTGGCAACCCACACTAAAACATAGCCTGGTCTAAAAAAAAATTGCAATGTTTTAGACACCTATGAGTGCCCTGAGTGAAAAGTGACCCTCTCCAGAGAAGGAAGTAAAGAAAGGAAAGGTGCAATTTATTCTAAACCAAGAGCCCAGGTTAGAAATAAAGTAGAGAAATAGTCACTCAAGGTAGTTTTTATACCCAACTTCTCCATGGTATCACACCCATAGGCTTCAAAAGTATTTGTTCTGGAAATTTATCAGCCAATGTGCCAAAGGCCTTGGCAAAAACACCTTGCTCAAGGTAGCAGTCTCATGAAATAGCAGTGTAATGTCTGCTTTTCCTATGAGAAGCAAGCCACAAGCCACAGCAGAGAGGCCACTATCCCAAACACAACAATTTGGCAATACAGAGGGTTTTCTTTGAAAGGACTGTACAAATACATTTCTCTCACTTGGGAACTTCAATAGAAGATAATTATTGTTTTCTGCCTCCTAATATATATTAAAAATGTTCACATGTGGCTTTCCAGGGAATTCTGCCAAATATTTTCAGGCACCATATCCAACTTGACTAATTTTATATGGCCTGCTTAGTCTATTATGGAATACCCTTTCATGCAGTATGAATTTGCTAAAGAAGCTAAAATATATTCCCTTATATTAAACGCCTAGTTACAAAAAAGCCTTCAAGATTGGGGACTTTCGCTCCTCTTACTTATCTCATGATGAGATAACCACAGAAAATAAAGGCCCTTCTGAAAAATTGTACACTTTTCTAGACTTTTACTACCATCAAGAAACAAAATAAAATAGACCATCACCTTCAAGAAATCCAATGCACACTGACAAGAAGGTTGTTTTCAGATAAATAGTGTATTTCATTACCACCAGAGCATGCAATATCTCAACCATTACGCTTCATGGCCTTTTTCTGTTTTTATGAGTTCATGCCAACAACAAGTAATGAGCACAAAGGCTGTGCGAAATGCTGCATTTGTTGGAGTGTTTGTGTTGGCTTCCTTCAAATCGGCTGATTTCCAAATCTCCTTCTCCACCCCACCTTAGTTATATTTATACTGTTGTGCAGAACAAACTTGGATCCATATTTAAATATGAAATGCTTTGTGGCCATTCATGCAAATCTCTTTATCGGGGTCTCGCACATTAATGCCCTTCACAATTGACCCACAGGCCAATTGTTTAACATAACGTTTCCACAGGGCCGCTTCCACGGAGTCACAGCCTTGTTTTTACTTTTCTTAGCTTTCCTGGACAATCAAAAGGAAGTGGAACAGAGCTGGCTTGCTGAAAGCGGGAGGTGCCCCGATATCTCCTCCTACCTTCTGTCTCAGGTTTTGTTTTTCTGCTTCTTTTTCTTTTTCCCATCATTTTTCGTGGTAGAGAGGCATGAGCCAGACTATGTAGCTAGAGCCTCTCAGTTCCTTGTGTCTGCTGCTTTTTCCCTCCCTGCTCAAAGTTAGTGAGAAAGCTGACTATAATCAGTCTCAGGAAGCTAAATTATGCCACCTTGATTTTAGCAAAATTGGGTTCTCTGTTGATTCACAAAAGTAATAAAGTAATACAAAGGGGTGTGTGTATATTTGTTGGAGGTGACAAGTTGGGAGACAGAACTCTTAATGGGAACACTCAGCTTAGGAAATGTAAATTTCTTCATTCCTATTTAACTTAGGGGTGGCTTTAACTTAGAGATGCCATGCTACCTTCCCCTTTCCCATTTTTTTTTTCTTTTGAAGAGTTGCAATCTGTGCAAACTGAAATGGAAAGACTTATGATGCCCAAGGCGCCTTCTTTGAGAGAACATTCCCACAGGTGCTATGGTCAGTGATTTAGTCTCTAAATTACAGTTTTCTCTTCTGTAAGCTGGAGATTGATTTATTTTATGGAGTATTTACTGTAACTAGTAGATACACTAGATATACATATAAGAGACAGTAATATGCCTGTCTCATATGATGATTGTGAAGACCTGTAATAAGCTATCTCACATAAAGCATAGAGCACAGAGCAGTAGTGAGTGAGTATGTGGAAATGTCAGTCATCACTCATAATTATCATCATGAATCATGGCGAGACTTAAGAGGTCTAAGGAATGAGAACTAATGTCTCTATTATGGTTAATAAAATGATTGAGAGCCCGGGTTTTGGAGTCTAGTACACTTTCACTCCAATCTCCATTCCACCATTTCCACATATGTAAATTTTAGCAAGTTATTTAAGCTCCTTAAGCCTTAGTGTCCACATCTGTAAAATGGAGTTAATCAAGCATTTACCTCAAAGCATTTCTATGAGGACTGTGCTTATATATTTGTACTTAGCACAGTGTTTTACATATCAATATATGCTTTACAGATTGCTATATGGTATTATTATTAATATTACTTGCTTATTTAATGTATTTTTATTGTAAAGACATAAAATTGGCCCAAAGCACAAATGTATACCCACTCCTTCATATAACTCAAAGATACAAATTATTTTCATAATCAATTGCTTTGATAATAAACATATTCTTCAGTCCTTGGAAATCTTTCAACCAAAGTGTCACCAAGTCACATAGGAGATGGTCAGGAAGAGACCCAATCAAGCAGAGAAACTAAGCCTGGGAGAACACTGCATGGTGCATTAATCAAGGACAGCAGTCCTTGCAGTTGTAACAAACAGCCCCACGTCATAGTGGCTTAACACAAAGTAGAGTTACTTACTGCTCATGTTATAGTTCAATGCGGGTCTGCAGAAGGGCCTGCCTTCACTCATGCAGGAACCTGGTTGTCCATTGGCTATACTGCCTTTTAGGGCCTCCAAATCCCCTGCTGAATTATTCCCATCCAGCCAGTAGGAAAGGAAAAACGGAATATTGAAGGATCATGTAAAATGCTTTAGGGGCCAGTCCTGGATGTAAAATGTGTTACCTTGGCTAGAATTCTGTTATTTTCACATTGCCACCTATTTCAAGAGAATTTGAGTATTCTTGGGTGCCCAGAGATTTGAGTATCACCTAGCACGGTTTCTGCTTCAGGTAGGTAGAAGAAGTTCACTTTACATCTAACAACCTGATTTAAATTAACTAAGGGACAACAAACAGCTACGAGCTTCAATGAAAATGCCTTAGCCAAACTGAATACTTCATCCTTGCAAAAGGTGCTCACATAATCTATGGTCCAACCTAGAACAATTTTAAGAGAGAAACAAAGTTGTTAAAAGTGATCAATAAATATAAATGATACCTTGAAATTTTGAAAAATTAATTAATGTGTTTATTTTAATTTGTTGGTAGAACTATAAAATAGCTCTGGTCAAAACTATTTTTGAAAAATAATATTTTTTAATCAACATATAATATATCCATATATACTAAAATTCTTTTAAATACAATATTATCTGAACATTAAAAATAACATAAACAAAACAGTTCTCCTTAGTATATATTTATATATGTTAACTGGGGTTTTTTTTAGCCACATGGGTCTCATACCATATTACTGGTATTTTAATATGTCTTCAATATTATCTTATTATTTTTCTTATTTTTATAAAACGCTGAGATCTTTACAAAATCACATGATTAAAGTATGTGAATTTCTTTATTGTTTTAAAGAAAAAATATCACTTGATATTGGCTGTGATACCTACCAAGCTCACAGTAAGTTTTGCTAAATGAATACTGTACAAGTCAGCCCAAGCTTCTAAACAAAATATCACAGACTGAGTAAACAAAAGAAATTTATTTCTTATAATTCTAGAGGCTAAGAAGTTCAAGATCAAGGTGCAAGCAGATTCAGTTTCTCATGAGGGTTCTCCTTCTGGCTTATAGACAGCCACTTCTTGCTATGTCCAAAGGGAGAGAGGAAGAGAAAGCTCCCTTCTATTGGGTCAGAGCTCCACTCTTACGATCTCATTTAACTTTCATTACCACCAAAAAGTACTATCTCTAAATACAGTCACATTGTAAGGTAGACCTTCAAATTATGAATCTGAGGAACATACAACTCAATCCATAACAAAGGCCATTACAATGCTATTATTCTTTACTAAAATATAAAAGTATTTCAGCCTCAAAATATTTATACATATACTGACTTTTTGTCTCTCCTCAGAGTACTTATATTAGGCAAATATTTTACAAGCAAAACATCAAAAAAAGTCATGATACTTTTGAATGTTTTGCTAAACATAGATGTTACAGAATCACAGACCTTCTCAATTTTATTTTATTTCAGTATACGGAATACAACTTTATTCAGTTAAAAATAGGAGCTCTATCAACAGATTCTTAACACAAGTTGAGATTTTCCATCTCATAATTATAGACTTTCAAATGGAAATTGTACATGCCATTTGAGATTTTACTGTTTAACATGTATAGTGTGTAGAAATAAATTTGAATATCTTCCCATCTGCAAGCTTTATTGTCAACAATTGCAGCTCCCTAAGAGTTTCAACTGCTGACTTTTTGACACTTTATCCATTGAATACTTTGATTTAAAGATTCCCAACTGATTTTGGGTACGACACTCCTTTACAAAAATATTGTTTGTCAGAATGAACTTCTAAAACTTTTACTTAAATTCCATGAACTAGGTGAGAAAAAAATCCAATCAACTCATTACTGGAATCACCTTAACTAATATCTTTGAAGCATGCCTTGTGAGCATCAGACAGCCTGCTTCACAAGGATCATGGCACAACTGGCTGGAAACGGAATGTCCAATAGGAGTAGAGCCTTGAGTTCCTCTCCCACCTCCATATTCAGAAAATGTTGCCCAACAGTAGCTATTCCTGCCTGACTACATGATGCACGCTGCCTTTGAAAGGAATATGTTGATTTTGATGCATCTGGAAAGAGTTAGGAAGAGAAAAATGGGTCATCTCTGTTTCTTTTCAGATTTGACCACTTGTTGAAATGAAAACTCTGTTTATTCCATGTACATCTCACTCACTTTTAGGCAAGGCCATGGGAGAAGTGAAAGTACCATGCAGAGGTCTACCAAGTCTATCCCAGATTATTCTAACACAAATACTGATAATAATTTTTCACTTAAGGGGAAATATCTTGGATAGATGCTGACCGGGATAGATAATAGGACAAAAGATGTAGACCTGAATGTCTCAGAAAAACTTGTATTACAGTTGATGTAGTCACTCTACCTTTGTGCCCCTTCCCACTTATAAATACCTTAGAGATCTCCCCATGAAAATCCAGCAGTGTATCTATTATTCGGGTATTCCAAATGGGATCTTTTTATGCACACAGAATCTGCTATGTCATGATGAAGCCTCAGTTGCTTCACAAAGGCCTTTGCTAATCATTCTCTGTCCTCTTCCTGTCATCTTTAAAATTCCAAGTGGATGGCAGAGAACACAGCACAAATTGGAAAAAACTGGCTAAAATTACCCAGAGCCCTCCAGTGTGGAAAAATATGGTAAAGAGGGTGAAAAATTCACTTTTAACACTCAAAAAGCATGGGGGTGCATGGTGTGATGGCAGGGGTGTGGGCAGGGGCCATGGTGGTGATTAGCGTAGTATCTCAGTTATGCCACTGTAATTCCAATCTATATTCCTAATGCATGTTGGGATTCCACTGGCAAAGCCACCATCGACCTGTACACCAAATCTCAGTTTTAAAAACAAAGAGATACACTCCCTTCGCGTAATCCCCAAAGTTCAAAACAGCTAGTTTTAGAACAAATTAATAAAATTCAGCTTTCCACTCCATATGGCAAACCCCGGTATTATTTATTTCAAGAGCTAGTTGAGACTGAAAAGATAAACAGGCTGAAGAAAGAGAAATAAAGCAAACATGCAATTTTGTTATAGTTTACATCTGCAATTCCATCCCTGAAATATCTCTTCTAGCAGCTTTCCAACACAAATTATTGTCTGCACTTAATTAAGACATTTCTTTTTTTTTAAAGCTGTCACCAGGAAATTAAGGCATTATAGCAAACCATTCATTTACCTATTCGTTCACTCTCAAATGTTCATTCAACACACATTTGTCAAACACCTTTGAGAAAAATGCTACCTCAGTTTCCATAAAGCCACAGTATTTCCCAGAAAAAAACAAACAAACAAAAAACAAACAAACAAACAAAAACAATTCTGTTAAGGTTGTGGGGTGTTCCTTAGATACAGCCAAGGGGATATTCACAATATTTAACAACCAGTGCAGCATGGGCTCCAGTCAGTCAGAATGACAGCCCTGCCCTGCAACCAATAAGGAAGGATAAAGTTTATGGATACAATGGGCCACTGAAACAGCCCTGGAGCAAACCTAATTCCTAAGAATGGTAAAGACAGATCTTGGTGACTAATGCTTCTAAATGTTGTAGAAAGCAAAAGTAGGTTGAGCTTTAGTGTAAAAGTTATGCTGCCTAATTTTCAGAAGAATCAGAAGGAAAAACTCTAGAATAGGCACATCTCCCTTCATTTCCTTGTGTCAATTCAAGGTGAAAACTTGAGAAGTTAGTGGATGCCACTTATAACATGGTATGTGTCCCTTCCTTTTATAATCTCTAACTCTCACAACCTTGTCAGAAAATGTTACTAAACCCACCATGGAGATGAGAAAGTAGCCCTAAGAGTTCTGTGTTTTGCTGAGGTCACACATTTAGATAATGATGGTGGGTTTCCAAATCAGATCTATCTATCTCACTCAGAACATCTCCTCCTTCATTCTATTTCTTTTTGGGAACTAACTTCCCCCACATTTGGCTCACTCTTAGGAGGAGTATGAAATTGGCCAGCCCTCCCCTACTCAAGGAGTGAACATATAAGCCAAGCAAGGTTTGATGAATTGCAAAAATGGCCACCATTCTTCTCCGCAACTGCCCCACATCTATTCCACTTTGCCATATGAATCTGGCAGCTCCTCTCATCAAGAGGTGGGGGCTAGTTCCCACTCTTTAAATCTGGGCTGGCCTTGTAACTTGCTTTTGCCAATAGAATATAGCAGAAGTGACATTGTGAAGGTTCTGAGCATGGGCCTCATGAGACCTTGCACATTTCTACACCCCTCTTGGATCCGTGCCCACTTGCTGTGTTAACAAGCCCTTGCTCATTTGATAGAAGTTGAGAGACCACATGAAGCAGAAACAAACCATCCAGTTGGGCCGTCTTAGATGGACCAGCCATCACTGACCTGGCAGGGATGGCAGATGTATGAGTGAGCCTGGCTTGGTCTATCCCAGATCTGCAGAAAAGTTCAGCTTAGTCCAGCCCAAATTTTCAACCTACAAAGCTATGAAAAGGTAGTTGTGTTAAGCCACAAATTTTTTTTCCTAACAAAATTTAACCAAAAGGCAAGAATAGAAAATACTTATGATAAATCTCAGAGGCAGCCCACGACAAGATTTTTAAGTACCTCCTGCTTCCTGGATTCCTGGATCTTCTCTAATTCTTGCCCTCTCTGAGCCTGGTTCTCTAACTGCATCTTTCATTCCAGGAGCCACCTGTGTCCTCACAACAAATTCCTTTGGCTTAAGTTTGTCAGAGTTTCTGACAACCAAAAAATCCTAATTAATCTTAAAGGTTTTGGTGCAAACCTACATTTTGCTGCTGAAAAACGAACAGGCAGAGGCCAGGACCCCAGAGTCAAGACAATCTTACATAGAGAACAGGATCATTATCATCAAACAAGGCCATCACCCTAGCCATGACATAAACCAATCCAGTATTAATAAAGTAAGTAAGGCTAGCTGCTATAAAAAGCAATCCCTAAATCTCAGGGGCTTAACATAATAATGCTTTACTTATCATGCCTGTCACTGGCCAGTAATGGATTTTTCTGGCAGGGTAGGCTTCCAGGTGATCATCCAGGGTCTTGGGCACCTTCCAATTGTGAATCTCTCCTCTCCTGGGTCTTAGGGGCCCTTATGATTCAGCCAGCTCATGGGAAAAGGGAAAGGAGATGGCACTTGAGAGGGTTTTATCAGCCAGGCCTGGAAGTACCACCCAACACTTTCGCTCACCTTACATTGCACAGAGCTCAGACGCACAACCACATCAAGCTATCAGAGAAATATCATCTAGTAATATAAGCCCAAGGATGAAGTAAGAGCAAAAATAGGGTCAGATCTTTGCCACAGAGTCCTGGCTGATTTTATACAGTCATGTTATTGAAATTAAGCCTTTTCTCCTCCTTCAAAAATCACTCCATTTTACAAAGAGACCAATAAATAAACACATTGTACTTACTGTTGGATAAAATAGAATGGAGAATATTTTCCCTGCATTAGAATACCCAGAAACTGAAATTCTTACATTCACTGCAACTTGCTAAAGGGAAAGCTCTGTTGGAGACAGGAAACCCAGCTCAGAGGACACCATTGTCCCGCCACACTATTCCTTACTATTTTCATTCCTTCCACAAAATAAGCCAGAGATTAGGGGGCAGGGATTCTACAAGTAATCATTTGCTTTCCTTTGTCTGATGACAGCAACGACAGCAGTTTATTAACCACTAGACTACTCTTAAGATTTTGGCATAACTTTAGAATCACACAGACACAATTAGGGGAAAAAACGTTTCTCTCCTCCCCTCCCCAATAGATTTCTTTACCCCTTCCAATTTCATAAGAAAGTCCCTAGGAAAAACATACTTATAACAGTATCAAATTAATGGATGGATTGAGCTTACATTTTTCTTTTCCCATGATGCATTCTAAATACCAAAAAAAGACTAGACAGACAGCGGGACCCATCCATCCACATTCCAAGACATGCTCCAGTTACCCAGTCATTGCAGAGCACTGCCAGGAGGCAGAGGCTATGATTTGACTAGAATTCAGCTATTTTCAATATATTCTAGTTACTTAACTGATATTGAAGGCTATGATCAAACATGAAGTAGCCAATGGACTTTTCTAAAGAAACTGCACAGTGGCATCTGACTTGCTGTAAGTTGTACCAGTTTGCACCACAGAGCACACCGCTGAACAGCTGAGATTACAAAACAAAGCCTTGGGATTCATATGCTTTCATTCACTGTTTTCACATTTCTCTGTTATTCCAAAATGTTTGGCTAGTTTTTCTTCCTCCCTTCACCCTCAGCTCTTTCTTAAGGACAGAGAAGAAACCTAATTCTCACAAAATGATTGGTTTTTAAAGTATGCTAAGTATTTGGAGATTTATTAGAAACAGTTTTAGTTCCTCATTACTCTAGAGCAAATTATTATTGATTTACAACAGACGGCTCATCTGATATCCTTCAGGCAGTCATAAAAAATAGTCTGAGCATTAAAAATGGTTGATGTCTTTCTGGCCAAAGCAGCGAAACTCAGCTAATGACAACCGCTTCCAACTGAATGAAAAATAGCCCATTCTCACTGTGTGTTCTGTTCACTTTTTTGTAAGTGTTCCAAAGAACCTGAATTCATATGCATTTATTTTCATATTAAACTCATTTATCAGAAAGATCTCTTCTAGATACCCCATTCACACCGGAGTGATCTTCAAAGTCAGAAAGAACATTTGCTAGCATTACCATATACTTACAGCTTGGCATGTTTTATTATAGCGCATTTAGAGTAAGGGTTTTTACTACCATTAAGCAATCCCACTGACATCAGGTCAAAGCTTTGCTGTGAACGTGCTACCTAAAAGCATCAGTTCTGTAACAAGCTGCCAGGTTTATCTCCTGGCTCCATCACTGGAGCAACTCTCCTATCCTAGCAGCCTCAGTCTTCTCTCCTGCAAAACGGGGCTATTAAGAGCAACTATTTCAATGGTCATTGTGAGATTTAGCTGAGAGTTTTAATTTTATCACAGCACAGGCATCTAGAAGATTCTCTGTTAATATAAGCTACTGGCACGGGACCAAGACTATTAATAGATGACTATTAGCAGCTTTGCCCACTCTCTGCCTGCTAAGAGGATTACACTCTGCCAGCTTAGTTTCTTCTTCTCCTCTGGTTCCTCCAGAAGGGTTTGGACTTACCACACTAGATCACTGGGGTTTATGTATTGCAGAATAAACATAAATCGGAGGGAAACACACACACACACACACACACACACACAAAAAGAAGGGTACAAGCCAAGACAGATTTTAGGTACTTTAAATAAGAGGTCCTGAGGAGAAAGGAGCTGGTCTGGTATGTGAGGAAATTTGTTGAAGTTTGTTGAAAGGAAAAAGGAGATTTGGAGTTATGTTCTCATAGTATGTTTTTGTGTTCTTCAAGGAATTCAAGAAAGGTAAGTAAAGAACTTGATTATTTCCAATTTTTTGTTTTTTCAGCTTTATTGAGGAAGAGTCGATAAACAAAAATTATATATACTTACAGTGTGCAATATGATGTTTTGATATATGTATGCATTGTGAAATGATCACCACAAGCAAGCTAATTAACACACCCATCACTTCACACAGTTA
Source organism: Cebus imitator (assembly GCF_001604975.1). Taxonomy (NCBI): domain Eukaryota; kingdom Metazoa; phylum Chordata; class Mammalia; order Primates; family Cebidae; genus Cebus; species Cebus imitator. The sequence goes on from NW_016107346.1 coordinate 2,102,632, forward strand.
CCTTTGTGTGTCTGTATGTGTATGTGGTGGGTACAGTCAAAATCTATTCTCTTAATATAAAATTTCATGTATACAATATGGTACTGTTAACCTTAGTCATCATGCGGCACAGTAGAGCCCCAGAACTCATTCATTCTGCACAATTTGTTTTGACCAGCAGCTCCCAATACCCCCCATCCTATCCCCACTGGAAACCACCATTCGACTCTGATTCTATGACTTCAACTGTTTTCAATGACACATGCAGTCAGTCCTCTGTACCCATGAGTGCCACATCCATGGATTCAACCACCCACGGATTGAAAATATTTGGAAAAAAGGATGGCTGTATCTGTACTGACTATGTTCTGACTTTTTTCTCTTGTATTATTCCCTGAACAGTATAGTAAAACAACTATTTATGTAACATTTACATTCTATTAGGTATTATAAGTAATCTAGAAATGACTTGTGGTATACAAGAGGATGTATAGGTTATGTGCAAATACTACAACATTTTTATATAAGGAACTTGACCAGCCATGGATTTTGGTATCCACAGGAAATTCTGGAATCAGTCTTCCATGGATACTGAGGGACGACTATATAAGTGAGATCATAAATCATTTGTATTTCTATGCCTATTTACCTTAGCATAATGTCTTCCAGGTTCATCCATGTTGTGACAAATGGCAAATCTCCTTTTTTAAAGACAAATGTATATACACACAATGGAATATTACTATAGATATCATATTTTCTTTATCGATTCATCTGTTGATGGACACTTAGGTTGATTCCATATCTTGGCTGTTGTGAATAATCACATTTCTTTAGACACCAGAGTGTGTGTATGTGTGTGAGTGTGTGTGTGACTATTATCCTTATTGGACTGGACCAATTGGATTATGGAATTATGCATTATCACTACACTTCTATTACTACTCTTACTAAGGGTTATCAAATGTTCTGGTTTAAACTGGCCACCCTGCCCTTCATAAGTAGCACCTGCTTCCATTTTAAAAAATATCTCAGTTTGTGCAAATAAATTTTATGGTCTCCCTCCCACTGTTGCTGCTGTCACTGCTGCTGTTGCTGCTATTTTTCATCTGTAATTGAAATAATCAATGCAAATAGTTAAAGTTTACATTATTCTATGTACACTTGGAAAAAGATTTCCCATAGATCTTAATAACAAATACATTAATTCCTCAGCCCATTAAAGCACCTTTTAGCAACTTGCTCCATAAATGCTAACTGCTGGGTGAAAGTAAGATTTTTACCATCTGACCCTAACATGTCCAATAAACTCATCATAAACCCAAATGATATCTTCAAATAGTCTTTCCACTAAAGTGTATTCTCCTCTTCAGATTTCCAGCATTGAAAACAAGGTAACAGACAAAAGGCAGGTACCAAAGTTAGGCTATATCAGTATTCTGTTGTGTGCACTTTGACCCTAAGAACAGGGAAATCTGATTTAACATGACAAAGTCATTATCACTTCCAGATCTTCAGATACAACAAGCGTCCTAGCAGCAGGAGCAGACATCTTCTCTAAGCTAATCATCAACCTCACATTATTCACTTTAGTGCCTTATTCTTTAAATAGACTTCAAAAATTATAATAGGCATAAACTGGTCAGACTATTACACTGAGAAAAAGAACAAAAATAATATTTTAAGTCAGATATAGGCAGGGTGTGGCTCACACCTGTAATCCCAGCACTTTGGGAGGCCGAGGCTAGCAGATCACCTGAGGTCAGGTGTTCAAAACCAGCCTGACCAATATGGTAAAACTCTGACTCTACTAAAAATACAAAAATTAGCCAGGCATGGTGGCATGTGACTATAGTCCCAGCTACTCAGGAAGCTGAGGCAGGAGAATTGAATCGCTTGAACTCAGGAGGTGGAGGTTGCAGTGAGCCCAGATCCTGCTACTGCACTCCAGCCTAGGTAGCAAGTGTGAAACGTCATCTCAAAAAAAAGAAAAGAAAAAAGAAATAGTAGTACTTGTAAACTTGATGTCAAATATGTTAGTTTTTCCTTTCCAAAAAGGTTTGGAAAAATTCAAACGGCAGTATTTATATTTTGTATTGAGCATCTTAGGATGCCAGTTAAAATTGTTTATTTTCAGACCCTTGATTTTACAGAAACATATATGAAGCACATGAAGATGGCATTGTACAATTTAATTTTAAAGGTGAGAGAGAGAATCCACTATGAATCTCTGAACGTAATTATAGTAAAATATTTATTGTTCTATACTTGGGAATTATTATAACATAGCAAAAAATTATCTACAAAGGAAATGATTTAGGATGTAATATGGACTTGTTTCCAGCCAAATGGGCATGTTTCTATCATCAGGGGGAGAGAGGTAAAACACGGAAACAAAAAAAAATTCTACCTTTGCTAAATAAGTTACCACCAAAGGTCAGGTCCATGGCAATGCATTTTCACAGCTCTTTCGACTTCTCAGAGTCTCCTCCATTTTCCAGGCATATCTGAACCATGTCTCTCTCTCCCAGCCTCTCTCTACTTAAGTTTCCAGAATGTTTCCTTGGCTCAGTCTTTAACGCCACTCAATAATGTGTTCAGTACCTTGGGAGTATCTGTGGTCATGTAATTCCATAATCATATTCCTAGATGATATGTCACAATTTGTTTAAGTTGGACTTAGCACTCAGTATGAGCTCACAAAGATGTCCGTGAGAGCGGTCAACGATGACTTCATTATCTTAGGATGCACTCACCAGCTTTTCAATGTCAGCAGAGGGCTGTCCCATTTCAATGACAAACAGAACCTCAAAGTAAAATGAAATCCTAAGAAATCAGGCACTCAAAAATGTGAAAATAACTCATTGCATGAATGAGTATGGGGTAGGAAACTGAAAATGCTTCTTTGGCTGGTATTGCCATGGCAAATCAAAAATTGAGGCACCACTTTCTTCAAGTTACAATGAATTTCCAAGGCAACACACCAAAATGAAAGCAATGTCTGCAAAGCTGTGTGAAGGTGACTGATGAAAAGTTTCAACTTCTGATATGTGCATAATCTATTAAATGTGATCAGATCTATTAAATACACAAATCTATCAGCATACATGTATCCAATTCTATGACCACTTTTATTTTCACCTAAATTATACCCAACTTCTCTCTTCTTACATCATTTCCAGGAAAGTTTTGTTAAATTATTTTGTTGTCAGATGGTACTATTTCATTTTCTACTATGTATACTCTATTTTTAATTTTAGACTTGTCATGACAATATTTGGAGGATGATTCTATTTTGCTAAGCTGCATTTTTCATTGCAGGGTTTTTCTCTCTGTAATTTGTCTTCTGAAAGCTTTAAAATCATTCTTGGGCTATTGTAATAAAATCACATCATTTGCCTGACATTCTCTGACATTACTGTATTTCCTCCCATTTATTTAAGAAGGGCAACTGAAACACCCATGCCAAATCAAGCGAACATTGCAGAATCAAACTCTTCAGAATATCGTTCTGGAAAAGTATCTAGTAGCCTTCAGGCTACCTGTCAAAAGGGAAATAACTAAACATTTAGTTCAGTTCTCTTTTGTGCTCCCTAAAAGCTCACCTGGCAAGATAAATATTATGGAAGGAGGAGGGGAAAAAAGGTAGGCAATAGGAAGACAGTATCTAAGAGAAAGAGTGCTAAGGCCATGTCAGAGTATGATGGCCTCAGATGGGAATTAGCATAAAATTCTAGCCTTGGGTTGGGTAGAGAAAAATCAAGCTTCAATAAGAAAAAATTATTGTCAAAAGAAAAAAATGTGGTACCACAGGGAGTGGGGCACTAGGAAAATTGCTTGAGGGTGTAACCACAAATGGCAGATGGACAAAGTTAGGTGGAGCCCAGAAATAAAGGAAAGCCTTTATTAGCAGACTTGCTGATATATAGATCTCATTGTTATGTAAGATCCAAGGAATTTCTCCCATGCTCCACACCCTTCTTAACAATCAACCTGGTACCTGGTTAAGATGCAGGTCTTTTCAGGTTCTTTGAGCTTACAATCATGCCCATGATAGACATAGCTATATTGGAAGCTTAGCCAGTAGCTCCTTGCTTCTGACATCTTCCCTCCAGGGGAGGGAATTTATTTATTAAAACAGAAAAAATATTCTTTTCAGTAATTATGTTGATAGGGAAACTGGGCACTGCACCATGAAACTTTACTGATACTCCCAAACATGGGTCAGATGTAGAATTAACACCCTGTCCTCAATGAACTTCCTCTAAATGAAGAAGTTCTACTTCTCTAAATGAAGAAGCTTCATTTAAAGAAATGGAAGTAGAACTCTGAAGCTAAATCACAGGGCTCCAAGTAAATGAAGTGACTCAGTGTAAACATGTTCCTACCTCATGAGCTTTTAGGAAATCAGCAAGTCTTACTGTTTACCATTTGCTACTTTCTGTAATAACGCATGCAGCTGTTCTGTGATTTAAAATATGTCATTTGTGGGAAATCCAAAGGCAACTATTACAAAAATCCAAATTGCTTGTAGAACCAGGCAAATTATTCCATTCAATTAATCTCTGTAATACAATAGAAACATATTTAGAAGCAAAAAGAAGTAGAATCTGAATATCTTTGGGATCTCCATGGCTGGCTCAATTTGAGCTAAAATATAACCACATGCATCGCATTAAGACAGTCTGGTTTTTTGGAGCTTTCGGGTTTATTTTTGGTTTTTTGTTTTTTAGTTTAAGGAGAATACCGTGAGGCTAGAGCAGAGCTGTGTTCTCCTCCTTGTCTATATCCCAAGGCTCCAAGAGGGTGGGGTCATGTGGATTATAAAAGCTACAAATCAAAGGCCTTGACTTTCCAAAAAAAATTCCAAAATGTGGCATTGCAATAGATATTTGTTCAGCAAATAGGCAACAGAATTTCACACTGGCACTTAGAACCTCAAAGAAAATAGGCAAGCCTGGCCCACAGCAGAGCAGCGAGGAAGTATAGAGTGGATCTTCCTTCTATTCTTTCTTTCAGCTTCCATTCCTAGAAAAGAATTGGCAGTCACTGGTCTCCTTTAAAGATTTTAAGCAAGAATGGCTCATTGCCCTTGAACTACACAGAAATGTGTAGGTGGGTATATTGGGTCGGTTCCCTGGAAGCAGGATCTCAGATGGGAATTCTTGTGCAAAAGATACACCGAAGAAGGGCTCAAAGGAGTAACTTGCAATGAAACAAGGAGAGCAAGCTGAAGCAGTAGAAAAGTTCAGGCAAAGGTATGCTTTCAGAAGTTTAGCCTTAGTCTGATCCCACAGGGAGTTCCAGAGACAAATGGTACCAAGAAGGAATTGGTCCACCTTCTTGCAGGGGGGAGTTGCTGAGAGCCTTCAGTAGGCAGCACTTACACTAGCCAGGGGATGAGTGAATCAGTCCAGTGGAGGGGCTCTGGGTACAGCACCTATAGCATCTGCTACAGTAGGTATGTGTGCCCATTGTAGAAACATGGAACATCTTCCAAGCCAATTAATTTTGCTCAATATTTGAGAAGTCATGGTTTGTTGATTTTTTTTTTTTCTATTGGCAAAAAATACTTGTTCTTTGTATCAGGACAAAACGAAGTATTTTTAAAAATAAAACAAGATGTCCAGTGCCAAATCAATCATTTCACATCTTTCATCAAAATTTTCCAAAGTTTCTTCTCCTAGACTTATGATCTCAGTAAAGTTTCGCAGTGCAGTGCCCAATTTCCATATCAAAATTATTACAAAAAGATTATTTATTCTCTTTTCATTTCTACTGTAGGGAGGGTGTCAGGAGCTTGGAATAATTGACTAAGCTTCCAACACACAGCTATCCAGTATCTCCTTGGGGAAATGCCCATAGAATTTAAGTGAATTTGACTTCACCAGTTCCAGGGATGATCATATGATCTGTCAATCAAAGTTGACATTCCTTTGGCTTCAATGATTGGTTCAGATGAAGGAACATAATCCAAGCAAAGCCAATGAGAATTCTCCCTTGGATTTTTATGCAGAGATGTTACAACAAAAAGAGTTACCTTCTTTTTGTAGGGATTGCCAGATATAAGCCTAGACTTTTGGTTGTGATTTTTGCCAAAGAATGAAGCTGATCCAGAAGAATTCACGTTGAGCTTAGAAAAAACTAGATTTAGCTATCTTTGAAGTCAGATACAACCCTGGACTTCCCAGGTGCCTATAAATGACTTTGCAATTACTTTCAGCTAAAAGAATATAGATCACTAGAGTTACTCATCAGCTGCAGGATAAAATCTAAACTCCTTTTTAAAAATAATATGGCCCTCTATTAACCCACAAAAATCCTACAACCATCAATTCTTCCCATCCTAATTCATGTCCTAAAAATACTGAAAAGCTCAGCATTCTTCTATCTCACACCCCATTTCATGCCATAAGGTCTTTGAGACATGTTACCCCATTGTCTGGAATGTCCATCCTCTATTTTATCCATCCTTCAGACCTCTGCTAGATTACTGCCTCCTCTACACAATCTTTTCTGAAGGTCTCAGCCTCCTTCAAGGCTCTTTGCCCCATCCTCCCTTCCCTTGTTGGGTTTTATGGCAATGACTCTCTGACCTGATTATCTCTTCATAAGACTCTACATGTCTTCTAGGAGGGACATTCTTTTCCTTTTGATTTATTTTTTCTACCTGAAGAAACATGCCACGTACTCAGCGGGCACTCAGTAAGTGCTTGAGAAACAACAACAACAACAAAAAGACAGAGGGAAGGAGAGAAGAAAAGAAACAAGATTACAGAAAATTCTAAAATATCCTTGGGTTCCAAGAAATGCGTCTTCACAGAAGGAATTCCATATCCTTCTACTGAGCATTGAGAGAGATATTTTGAGGTAGGGGTTTTTCTTTTTTCCTCACACATCACATTCTTTAAATACTGGTTTTATCTACTTGTAAATTAGACTATACCTCCCTTCAAAATGTTTTTATATTCATTTTTATTTCTACCATATTAAAAAAGCCTATGAGGCCAGCAACCTAAGGCTTGATATGACTCTCCCAAAAGCTCAGAATACGTTGCATTCCACTGTAGTTAACAAAATTTGCCCAACATAAAGAAGAGTCATAAAGTGCTTAGCTTGGACTCAAGTTCCTTTGCAGTCTGGCCTAGTACTTAACTTCTCTCATCTTTAGGGTTTTGTCTATGAAATTAAGAATGACATGACTTTCCTATAATGTGTTTATGAAGAACTTGATGAGAAGGTGACATATAGTAAGGACTTAATAAATATGGACATTACCTTCACTAGCATCTGTATATGTTGTTGGATGTTGGATAGTGCATCCATCCATCCCTCCCTGCCCTACTTGCAGCATCAGTTCCAAGTACTGCTTTTCTCATTTCCTATCTTTCTACATAAACCAGCCTATGACCCACCTTCTTAAGATGCCTTCATGACAATCGGCATAGCTCAAATAAATCTCTTAAATTTTAATTCTTAGAAACCTGAAAAATAAGAGGACTTTTGAGTTTTCAGTGCTCTGTCAATGGCAAAAGGTAGGATATTTTAATGATGAATTGGAAATTAAAAGATTGCCTCCCATCTGAAGGTGGTTGTGTTCTTTTCTCAGGACCTGCCTGTTAATGTTCTATGTGATTTTCACCACTGACATCTAATGCAATACGTTGGATCCTCTTTTATCCAAAAGCCAATCCAATTCAAAAAGCTAAATTTCCTCCAGTGATTCTAATCATTATAACAGATTCCCATAGGTTTATAAAGGCCTTGGGAAAGGTCAAAAAACTTAGTTTTCTAAAATCACCTCGGTATATTCTAAGCCTTTAGCCTGGAAAACCAGATATGGTAACAGGATGAGTCCTGGTTAACTGAATAGTTAACAATTTACTATAATGCCCCTGTTCCTTAACTATTCTTAAATGGGATTTTTCCGTAAATCTTTACCTCTTCCCCAGCTTTAGTGAGAATGTTACGGTGCTCAAGTCGTTGTGTGACAAATCCCTTCCGTTCACACTGGCGATGTTAATCATCTGCCAGGTTTCTGTAATCCTTCTCCACACTCCTGAGAGAGGGGAATTGCAAAGTGACAAGTGACTATGAGGTGTGTCCTACACTAACCTCAGGAGAAAGGGGCCCCTTTTCACTCACATCGCTTCCTCTCACCCTTGGGGTAACAGGAGTGCCAAGGAGCTGTGGAAGAAATAGTCCAGACCCGGAAAGTTCAAGTCAAGGCCCACTGGGAGGAATGTGCTGAAGCCTTCCAACCCTTCCTGCTGTTGCTGAATTATTTTGCCCTGGAAATCACTGAATACCAAATAGAACATCCACATAGAAATCCTGTGTGCAATCCAAAGACTCTAAGTGAGAGTCTGTAATTCTATGGATTGCTTTTGGGAGAGCAAAGAGTTTGATTGTAAGAGCTAATTGGGTGGTCCTTCCAACTCTGATCTTTGAACTTCTACTGATTCTAAGATAATATTCATTGACTCAAAAATTCCAAACAGCTGCTTTGTCTCCAAATACTATCAAATGGAAAGTAATAGAAAATATTTAAGAACTATATTACTTCTGGACCCTTCAATTTGTACTACAAGATGCTAATAATTAAGATCATGATGATCACTTGTCTATTTGTTGAATATTTATGATGTACTAGTCATTTTATAGAGAACTCTATAGGCATATTCTCCTTTCTTTCCCTGAAATATTATTTCATATGAAAATTTAAATGACCTTTGAAAAACACAATTCAGACAATGTCAACCCCTTCTCACATCTTTCACAGGCTTCCATTATCATTCACACACTAAAATTTAAAGCTCAGTATCATGGTACACACATGTGGTACCAGCTACTGGGGAGGCTGAGGTGGGAGGATCATCTGAGGCCAGGAGTTTGAGGCTGCAGTGCATTATAATCACGCTTATGAATAGCCACAGCACTCCAGCCTGGGCAACATAGAGAGACCCCATCTCTAAAAATAAATAAAGATGCCATTTTAAAAAATATTAATAACAATGATATAGCTAACACTTGGTAAGTATCTACCTACTATGTATACCAGACAGTATGCTACAAGATTAACATGTGTTAACTCATTTAATCCTTATTAAAATTATATGAGTTAAATACTATTATTATTGAATCCTCATTTTACAATGAAGAAGCCGAGACTGAGAAATTCAGCAATTTGCATAAGGATGCATGATGCAAATAATAGTAAATCACTTGCTTGACTCCAGAAAATATGAGTCCAGAGTCATCATTCTTAACCACAAGGCTTTATGGCAAGTCTCTGAATATAAATGCCTATGATATGGCCCACAAGAGTGACCACATAGTTCATAATCCAAATCAGAACACTTTCTGAGAATGAAAGAGTGCTACAAATAATTACAGCAGATCACACAGGTAGACCAGAAACCTCCCAGGCAAAGCAGGACTTATAGAAGGTTCTACTGCTCTGGCTACCTGCCTGCCAGCCTCACCACATACAGTTCTCCATTTATTCTCTATGCCCTTCTTTCTGTCTCTTCAATATGCTATGTTGCCTTTGGATTCATTATTATTTCTGCACAAAATGAAACACTCTCTCCATCTACTCTCTTCCCTCTCCTCTGCTGTTTAGCATGTATTTATCCTGTAGCCCCCCAGCTCATGGTGGTCCCCTGAACTAAGGAAAACTTTTATACACTCTATGAGACAGCATTGCTGTGATTTTAGTTATTGTGTTCCACTACCTCCTGGTGTGCTCCACATGGACAGTGTCTAGATCTATTTCCTCTCCCCTGGTTACTACTCTTACACCTGGCACAGATTAAGTGCTTAACAAATATTCCCCCCTCCAAAAAACAAAAGAGGAAAAGAAAGAGGAAGGAAGATAAATGACAAGACACTGGTTTTTGTACAGATCATATAGATATAAATTTATTTATTAATTTATTCAACAAATACATATCTAGTACCTTTTCTATTCCAGGTACCATTTTAGGTGTTGAAAATATAGCTGGAAATGATAATTCAGAAAGCAAAAAAAAGTTAAAGAGAATGATATGGTAGGTATGATATAATTGGAAGGCATATTTAAATTTGGTAGCTGCTGTGGTCTGTCTTTTCAAATTCACGTATTGAAACTTAATCCCCATTGTAGTGGTACTGAGAGATGGAGCCAGCTGGGCACGGTGGCTCACACCTGTAATCCTAGCACTTTGGGAGGCCAAAGTGGGCAGATGACCTGAGGTCAGGAGTTCAAGAACAGCCTGGCCAACATGGTGAAACCCCGTCTCTACTAAAAATAGAAAAATTAGCCAGGCATAGTGGCTCTCACCTGTAATCCCAGCTACTCAGAGGCTGAGGCAGGAGAATTCCTTAAACCTAGGAGGCAGAGGTTGCAGTGAACAGAGATTGTGCCACTCCAGCCTGGGCAACAGAGTGAGACTCCATCTCAAAAAAAAAAAAAAAAAAAAAAAAATGAGCCTTTTGGGAAGTGATTAAGTAATGAGAGCTCTACCCTCATGGATGAATTAATGCCTTACTAAATGGCTAGCAGAAACTCACCTAGGCCCCTCCTATTTGCCTTTCTGCCCTTCCACCCTGTGAGGACACAGCACATCTCCACTCTGGAGGATGCAGCAACAAGATACTGTCTTGGAAGCAGACAGCAGCCCTCACCAGACACCAAACCTGTCAGTGCCTTGATCTTGGACTTCCCAGCCTTCAGAATTGTGCAGAAATACATTTTTGTTCTTTGTAAATTACCTGGCCTCAGGTATTTTGTTATAACAGCACGAACCAACTTAGATGGTAGCCAAGAAGAATTCTCTCGGTAGGAGACATTTGTAATAAATCTGATGACCAAAAGCCATGAGAAGTCCTGCCAAAGAATGCCAGACAAAGAGAAATCAGGTGCAGGCTAAAATAGTTAAAAGACCAGCTTGGCTAGAGAACAGACTGGGAAGAATGATTGAGAGGGGTTGAGAAGATTAGCTACTTCATATGAGACCCTTAAGTGATGACAATTTCAGATTTTATTCAAGTGCAGTGCAAAGGCTTGGGTTTTAAAGAGCAGTGTCAGTTGATTTCATTAACTTTTTTTTTTTTGAAGACCACTCTGGTAACTGAATTAAAAATAGGCTAAAGGAGGACAAGAGCAGAACATAGGAAAACATTGCAATAATCTGGGCAAAAAGCGGCAGTGAATACAGAGGTATTCCATGGAGGATCTTCTCAAAGTTTAATGTGCCCAGGAGTCACTAGGAGCCTTGCTAAAGAGCATATTGTAATTCTGCAGGTCGAGGATGGGGCCTGAGATTCCAAATTTCTAACAAATTTTCAGGTGATGCTAATATTGCTGATTTGATGACCACAGATGAGAAGGAAGACTTCTTGAACTTGCTGATAGATTGCATTTGGAAGGCATGAAAATAAAAGAATCAAGTGTTGTTACTGGGTGTTTTTCTTTGAAAAACTACATAGATAGTAGTGGCGTTTATTGAGATGAAGGTTCATCACATTCCTGCTTTCCGAGTTAACCCCATTGCTGCCTGGTGAGGACAGGAAACTTTTTAGGAGGACTGAATAACCACTGGCTTTGGAAAAATTGGCCAAACTTGGGATGATGATAGTAAAGCACGTTTCTGCCTTTAGTAGAAAAATGACACAAGCCAGGGTGATTCCAAGCACTTAGCCGTAAAATAGCCCATTTTCTGATGAGCATGCATACATTGCCAAGTGCTTGGCTTACATGCGTGTTTTATAGATCATTCTTTTCCCAGAGACATCAGGTGCCCTCAAAAAAAATTGGGTCACAGCACAGCTGAAAAAAATGGGACAAAGGAAATTATTCTTATACCTTTGCACACACTGTCCATCAATTGTTCTCGTGTCCCTAACGAGCCCACAGTCTTCAAATTCTTCATAGAACTTGTTTAACTCTGTCATCAACAGTTCTTCGTCTTTAGACTTTATTGTGCTTTTTAGAAAATGAAGGCCAGGTGCAGTGGCTCACACCTGTAATCTCAGCACTTAAGGAGGCTGAGGCAGGTGGATCACCTGAGGTCAGGAGTTCCAGACCAGCCTGGCCAACATGGTGAAACCCCTTCTCTGCTAAAAACACAAACATTAGCCAGGCGTGGTGGTGGGCACCTGTAATCCCAGCTACTTGGGAGGCTGAGGTAAGAGAATTGCTTGAACCTGAGAGGCAGAGGTTGCAGTGAGCCAAGATCGCACACTACACTCCAGCCTGGGTGACAGAGTAACACTCCGTCTACAAAAACGAAAGAAAGAAAATGAAGACCTGTCACCGAATAGCGCTGAGCAACAGTGAAGTACACTCACAAATGAAGCCTTATGCTATCTAAAAACCTGAAAGCTGTCCTTCAACATGCATTATGCTGTATGAAGTTGATTGGTAATCATTTGGCTTTAGATATGCCTCATAAATTGAATCTGATTTTATAGGTTGGGAAACTTCCATGTTTGCTCCTAAGAAATGGAAAAACATGTCAGGTCCAAGAATTCTTACACTTACACAATTATCATACTATTCTTTTTGTGTCCTTTTTCCTATGCTTCTCCCACCTCTTAGGGGCTATTTATCTGCTACCAGCTGCACAGCTCACACTGGGGTGGGACACACATACACAACTGCCTGAGTTTAAGACTCCCACAAAACAGCATTTCCAATAGGCCAGAGTTTTTTCTGATTCTGAGGATCACTTTAAGCCTGAAAATATGATTTTCTGGCTCAAAGAAAAATTTTAAAAGACTTATAAAAATTATCATAAGACTCTTCAGACATCAACTAGGTCTTCCCAAAGAACATTGAGCAAATGAACCAAAAACATATGGATTTAAGTTCTCCCTAAATTAAATGTGGGTTTCACAGAAGGGCATGAGGGCAGGGGTCAATGTGGGAAAGAATATGATAAAATGATTGTGAATCTTTGATAAATCAAAACTATTTGAAAAATCCATTTTTAGAAAGAAAAAAAATGCTGCTTATATTTCCAGTTCATCCTGGTTTGAGATGTTAAGTTTGCTCCAGTTTAGAGAGCTGTTCTCTGATCTTGATCTTCAATGATGACCTGATAGATCAGACCAAAAACACAGTTTTCCTAGGCCTTTTTTTGCACAGTTTCAGTGGGTTTCATTCATCAGCTTTGATGGAGGCCGATGGTCTGCAAGTATTATCCTCTTCAGGAATAAAGTCTAGGAAGCATTTTGCATGATCTTGATCTAGTGCCATTTGCAATCATAGTACCTTCTCCAATGGACTTGGAGAAGATTAAGGAAAACACATTATTACTTGGCAATGGAGAAACAAATCTGCATTTAAGACTTGTGGTCTCAGTACCCAGAACAGAATTTTGAACAAAAAAGGGATGCTCTGTACTTAATTCTTGATTCATTTTAATAGCAATTACAATACAAACAAAATCTCAATAAAATGACCTTGATAACTCTCCCTGTGTATAACCAAGGTCAAGTCCAATTTACATTCTTTTCTAAAAATGCTGTTTTGTCACATTGCCAAGGACAAAGGAAGGTTGAGTTCAACTATATATCTTTTAAAATCTTGGGAATGTTTTAACAAAGAGAAATTTTTCTCATAATTACCATATAAAATGTCTGAAATCAATGTCTGCTATGCTTCTAAAGTTTAAAAACAATGAGATGTACTTTAATCCTAAATTTTTCCTTAGTTATTTCATTAATCTGCTTAGCAAATCCTTCTTTTAATAGACAATATTAAGGCAAATCTACACCAGGGTCTGACAAATTGCCATCTTTCCCATCTTAATGCAAATCCAAGAATCATTTCTACAATTGGAATATAAAAATGGCCCAACTTCTTACAATGTTGGCCTCCTTTGTCCATTATGCCTGCCTTTCCACACTTTTCCCACAACTCTCCCAAGTCCACCACAGGCCCACCGGTCCTCATTCTGTTCTTCAGACACATTGAGCTTTGTCCCATCTTAGGGCTCTGATGATGGCCATTCCCTCTGCCTCGATGTTGCACACTCCCATCTTTGCACGGCTTGCTACTTATGTTTGTTCAGGTGCCCATTCCTGACCACTCAACCAAAAGTGCTTTCATTGGGCCTGCTCTTGCCCCAGTCATTCCACAAACTATTAAGCTGTTTATCTTTTCTCTGAGAAAATTATCAATCTCAAAACTTATCTTGTTGCTGTAGTTTTCTACTGGTTTATTTCTGTCCTATCCCACAAACTATAAGCTTCATGAAAGTAAGGTCTTATCCAACTTGTTCACCAATCTATCTGAGGAACTTGCACAGAATAGGCATTAAATAAATATTTATTAAGTGGATGAATGAATGAATAAAGCCATGTAACAATTACATGCCATTAGTGCCCTTTCCAGATCTGTTCATCCTCAGCTGCGGTGTGGTCCCCATGCTATGAACTCATTCCTGCAACATTCTCTGGAGGATTACTATTGAGTAACTGGAGCCACCTCACCTGCAAGGAGTTTACAGTCCCCTTGAGGCATCTCATAGGCAATGAATAACTGGTGCAGGGAGGACAAACTCTTACTTCTCATGTAGAACAAACTGGTGGTGCTATTCACACGCCACAGCTCCTTGCAGGATCAGGCTAAAGCTACACTTGACCTGGAATTTCATCTTTTTTTATGCTGCTTCTCATTTCCTGCCCTGTTCCTCTCCTTTCCTCCCTTTCTCCTCAGAGCACTCCCTCAATAAATAACTTTTCCCCAAATCCCTGTCTCAGGCTTCTAGGGAACCCAATCTAAGACAAGCCATAAATAACAGTTCATAAAGTCAGCATTCATCCCACTGATAATTGTAGGCAGTGCCCAGTTAACATTTAATTTGTGTTATAAACAATTGCTACTGAGTGTTCTTAATACCACTGGGGAGAGAAAAGGTGCAGCTTTTACAGCAGTGATCCAGGAGTCCATGGAGATTCCTTGGATTAACTTACAAAGATTCATGGACTAATTTGCACGTCAAGCTTTGTCTGTAAACTATATTAATGATGTTTCACACAAATATATACCCATACTAGCAAATGCATATGAGTATCATGATACTAAAATAGTCTTTATTATAAAACATTCAGTTCAGAGTAAGGCTTGGTCATTTTATATTTAGCAATTTTAATACTCTTGCCTATGAAAGAGTGTTTTAATGTTAGAGAGATTCTCATACTCTGAAAAGGGAAGGGGTGTATTACTGATTTAGAAAATAAAATTCCAAAGTAAAATAAAGGGAAAACACTGTGTTTAGAGAATCAACCTAATGTCCCAGGGTCAAATTAAAAGAAAAAGTTGCTTTATCTGCCTCACAATCTCCTTTTTTATACCCTTTCCTAAACATTTTCACCCATTTTCTTATCAACCACAATTCTATAAGTTGAAAAATCAGTCAGGCTAATGTGAAGGATAGGGGGTCAGTAACCATTCCCACTCTGGTAAGAAATTGCCAAGCCATTGATCAAAACTATGTTTTGAGAATCCACTCTGTGAAAGGTATTAAGAAAGGACAGGTCTTCCTCTTAATAAACAAGTTTTTTTTTTTTTTTTTTTTAATCATCTGGCTAAACTAAGGTAGAACGGTAAGAGAATAAAACTTTGGGATTGAAGAAATTATATGAGGCTGGAAACAAGCAAGTTGGAGGCATGAAACACTATGGGTTTGGGGAAGTGAGGATCCTGTACAAGCATGAGCCAGTGGGGAAAAAAAAAGAGCTACCAGGAAATTAGGATGACCACAAAAGAAAATTTTCTCTGGTCAGAAATGTTGCCTGTATCCTACGACAAGGAACTTTCCTGACCTAAAATGGTGCTCCCACAACTCACCACAGTGACCTTTCTGGATAACAAAGCTGTTTTTCAGACTTACTTATTAATATATATTATATATATGTGCGTATATGTGTGTGTGTGTATGTGTGTGTGTGTGTGTGTGTGTATCTGAACATGCGTTTCAACCTATAGAGTACTAGGTCTTTGTTCACAGGTTTGTGATGATACTATTCATTGAAAATGAGCTATGATTTGGGAAATAGGCCAGCATTTTTTCATATGAAGTAACCTCTGTATTGGCTAATAAAAACTCCCCTGTTCAACACAGCAAGCCTTTGTTACCACGGTACCTCATTGGCTTTAGATCCTATCTGGAGGTCTGAGGAGAAAGTTAGACATTCATTCAGAAAGGCATGTATTGATCACCTATTATGCACCAAGAGCAATGCTGTAGGCTGGAGACCTGAAGATATATTAATGAAACATCTCACTCTGAGAAAAATCACCCTTTGAGATCCTACAGAAGCAACAATTAATTCTGCCTAGTGGCGTAGGGAAGGCTTTGGAAGATGCTGAGGTTCTGCCTGGTCCTTAAAAAACAAGGAGGTGGAAAAGGAGGTCAAATTACCCCAGGTAGCTGCAAAAATCTGTGCAAAACTACTGAAATAGGAAAGTATGGCTTAATTGGGAGTAGTGAAGAGACTAGTAAAGCTGAAAAATATTGCCTGTACAACTTTTTATGCGTTTAGGACGACAGGCATTTTGATGCACTCCTCTTTTGTAAAGTACCTATTCAAGTCTATGACTATTTCACTATTGAGTCATTTGCACTTTTCTTGTTGATTAATAGAAGCTCTCTATATATTCAAGATATGAGTCCTTTCTTCAGATACATATACTGTAATTATCTTCTACATGTTGCTTTTCTCTCTCAACGATGTCTTCTGAAAGGCAAAGGATCTTAATTTAACATAGTATTTTGGGGCCTTGTTTAAAAACTTTTTCAGCCACACTATTTATCATTCCCCAAAGCTGGACGCAACCCAAATGTCCATCAAGAATAGAATGGAACCAGGTACAGTGGCTCATAGCTCATGCCTGAAATCCCAACATTTTGGGAAGCCAAGGCAGGAGGAACATTTGAGCCCAGGAGTTTGAGACCAGCCTTGGCAACATAGTAAGACCACATATCTACAAAATATTTAAAAATTAGCTGGATGTGGTGTTGCATTCCTGTATTCCCAGCTACTCAGGAGGCTGAGGTGAGAGGATTTCTTAAACATGGGAGGTCAAGGCTGCAGTGAGCCCTGATCATACCACTACACTCCAGCCTGGGTAACAGAGCAAGGCCCTGACTAAAAAGAAAAAAAAAGTAAAATGGGTAAATATTCCTTCAATGGAACATTATACAATGATAAGCATAAATCAGCTTTAACCACCTGCACAGTATGGATAAAAGAAACACAATGCTGAGTGACACAGTAGAATAACTACTGCATGGCTCCATCTATTTAAAGTTCCAAAAGATAAAACTCATCCATGGGGTTAGAGGCCAAGACAAGTATTAGCCCTGGGGTGATACTGACTGGGTGGGACCTCCAGGGGCTTTTGGGGCGCTGGTTGTATTCTGTTTCATGATCTAGCTGCTGGTTTCATGCACATGCAAATTCATCAACACACATTTTTCTACACTTATGTTACACTTTTATAAAATATTTGCATTTAAAAATGTAAGAAAAGACCACCTAAGGAAGAATGGTAGCCAAGTTTTGTTTCTTAACAAAAATTTCAGAATTTGCAGATCCCGATTAATAAGTTAAGGGTATATAAGAAAGTTTTTACATTCGGGGCTTTAGAAAGACTAACTTGCTCTGAGAAGGAGGGGGCTGTATGGATATGATGGGAGGTAAGGAGACCCATTTGGAAATGCTACAACTGTTCAAGCAAGAGATGAGGAGGCCTGGTTAGAAGCAGAGGCCTTCACTGTGTATAGAGATGATCTTGCGTTTTTTTCACTGAGTGTTTCTTTAAAATCCGTGCACCAGTGTCATAAGACCAGAAGCACCTGCACAACATGTGGGGGGCAAAGGCCTACAAGTCTTCAACAGATGTTGAGTTTTCAAACAATGCTAGATCTTGATAAACAAAACTCTCTCCTAGATTTATTAAGCCCAAGCATTTTTGTCTGGCTCTTGTCTTAGACTGCACGACATGAACGCTGGTACAAATCCACATATGGATTAGTGGAAAGTTATAGAACTGACATAATATTGTTCTGATACATTTTTCCTTTCCTCCTTTCCACCACCCTCCCCTGCACACTATTCAAGTCCTCTTGCTGGGTGGTTTCCACTTGTCTCCTTAATTCCATCCTATGTCTGCACACTTGTTAGGAGAAAGAGTGATTCCTTTTCTGGAAAATGAGGAGCTCTGGAAGGCAGCAACTGCACAGGCAACTCAGGTAGGCAGAACGATGTAAGCTGGATCACGGCCAGACCTCCAGGCTCAGACAGTGCCACAGAGTCTCCCATAGGCCCAGTGTCAGGACCACACTGGTGCCACCTCCAAGAGACAGTAGGGATGAGACAAACCCCTAGCTGTCATCAGTGTTGTTCCATTATGTTCACTGGCAGATATTTATTGGGCATTTCTGACTGAGCCACCCACTCAATTGCATGCTTCATGGGAAAGGGCAGGAAGGAAACATGAAATCTATCCCAACTGCTTGAAGTGAAATCATGATCAAAAGAACCAGTGTGTACCCTACTACTTCCTGCCTCAGGCCCTGCAAGAGTAGACTCTGCCTGCCCAAGATTTTATTTTATAAAGAAAAAAAAGTACATAAAAACTTAAGCACAGTATCTCCAAGAGCAGAGCCATGAGCTGAGAAGACACAATGAATTGCAGGTCAAGCGATGGGTTCTGATTTCCTAATCTTTCCAACATTTCTCCTTGGAGCTGGTGTTCTCATACCATCGTAGATTTTACCATGAGATGGTCTCTCCTTGTACATTTCCAAACCCTCTTCTATGCTTTATATCTTATCACCTTATGGAAAGGCTGCTCATATGGTTCAAAACAAATTCCAAACTACCTTCCTGAGTTTGCCGTATGGCCCTCTCCTGGGAAGCTGAGACGTCAGAATCAAAGTCACTCTGCCCAGAAAAAAAAAGCAGGATGTCTCTACCTGTCTTTTCTGAAGGAACACCATTCCTGCAACCCACTGTTCATCCCCAAGGACTCCCACTTCTGCTGGACAAAAGTGCAGTGGCTTTCTCACGTGAGGAGATACAGTCTCACTCACCAACCTGCGATAATTCCTGAGTCTACTTCAGGTTACACACTGACAGTTGTAGAGTGGCTGCAACATTAATAGTAATTTAGAATCATGAGAAGCAAGGTTTCTCCCAGGCCAACTTAAGCCTGAAAAGTCCCCAGGACTAATCAGCCTCCAATTTACTCATGAAACAACATAACTCTCTTATTTCCTGGCCAATGAGTCATAAAGGGCACCATTCGTTTCCGGGGCATCCACTCAATCACTTCTTAGAAGGAAGCTTTGAGTGGCCATGTACCAGACCTGTCCCCTCATTAGATACAGCAAATCTGTGTCTCCCCGAGGTGAATCCTTCACTGTTCCAAAGCACATGGAGAGCAATATCTTAGCTGATTATGCAGTAGACACCTAAACTTGGAATACTATTGGCATTTTTAGTCTTAAAATGAAAATGGCACTAGAAGTTTTCCCATCTTTTTCCCCCTCCTGTTGCACATTTATTTTGAAGCCTGGCTCATCTTATCTTCTGAACTGGTAGACATCATATGTAGAAGTGTTTCTTAGACACTTCCACCAAAGTTATTTTAGTATATGAGAACACTGTACTAAACCAGAGATTTGAGGGGTGAACACATACCATCATAATTACAATTTTTTTCTCTGAAATCTTGTGTTTATCTTTAAAGTTCATGTACTATTTATTTACTCCTCTACATTACTGTGCCCTTTTTAATACAGAACTAGCATTACAAATTGCATAACATCATTTTTAGTTGATGCTCAAGAAAACTGCACCTGGTTCTATTCTATAGATAGTCTTGCATGGTTTTGAGAAGCAAAGGACAAACTTCATAAGACCCTTTGGCAGATGGAAATAGTAATTTATTTTAGTAAGTGTTAATTAGCATATTAAAATTGAGCATACAGGAAAATGCTTGTTAGATGTCGCATGTAGACGGAAGCAAAAGAAAAGCAAGAAGGAAAGAGAAAGAAGGATAAGAGCTCATTCTTTGCCCCCTGCCCCTTTTTTAGGAGAAAGAACCCTGGGAAGAGTCTGTATCACACTCTTCCATAGCAACACGAGGACAGAATGGGACTTTGAATTCAAGTGGGTGGTTGGTTCTTCCGCACTTACAAAGCCAAGCCTATACCTGCAGGTAATTTTTCTTTAATTTTTTAAATTTTTATAAATTAAGGGAGTAAATGTGCAGTGGCGTTACATGGATATATTGCATAGTGGTGAAATCTGGGCTTTTCATGTACCTGTCACCTGAACACTGTACGTTGTACACTATAGGTGTTATTTCATCCCTCACATTCCCACCTTCCCACCTTCCCACCTTTTAGAGTCTCCAGTGAATTTTATTCCACTCTGCACAGCCTTGTGTACCCGCTGTTTAGCTTCCACTTACAAGTGAGAACATGTAGTTTTCAATTTCTGTTTCTGAATCATTTCACTTCAGATAATGGCCTCCAGTTCCATCCATGTTACTGAGAAATATGATTTTATTCTTTTTATGGCACCAGCAGATAATTTTATCTTGTATCTCTTTGTGGAACAAATTACAGGAATCCCGACAGGGATGACCTGCTCAGTGCTCCAGCCTGGCCAGTGCTTCATAAACATATCATTTCATAGCTATGATCCTAATTCATCCCCAAAGTCCTGGGGAAAGTCTTCTTTAATGAGTGTGGAAGGAAGGCAATAGTGATAACACAAAAGTGGATTTCCTCATAGTCAAAAGATAGGACTATGGAATGGAATTTAGTAAGGAGAGTGTCTTGGGTGCTGGAAGACTCTAAGTCTAGTGGGTACTAATTATCGTAATGGTCACATGGCTCATCAAAATCTATGTGTGAGTTTTGTATTATACCACAAGCTCAAACTAAGATAAGACACGCTTATTAGACTCACAGACCTCAGTAGCACAGAGCCCACTTATGGCTGGTTCATATATGACATTGTCTAAGGCCCTGTTGTCATCTCAACTCCTCTTCAGCTCCTCCAGCCTCTTCCAAACAAAAACTTGAATAGAATCAAAACCACAGTTACTTGTGATGTTTACCTTGACAGAAAGTCCAACTGTCATGTCTCATAACCTCTGGATTGTTTGTGGTTCATTTTTCCTTCCTTTCTATTTTAAGTCAGGGTCTAGAAGCAGAGCCCAAAGTGGGGATTCACTTGGAAGTAATTTATTGATAAAGGAGAAAGGAAAAAAAGGAGAAGCAAACTAAGGGTGTGGTCTCAGCTGGCACCTAATCGCGGTCCGATCCCACAGGGAGCACTGGAGCATGGATTGCACCACAGAGTGGCCTCCCTCCCTTTGAGGCAAAGGGTCCTTTCGTGCCCCTGCATCAGTCAGTCATTGGCTGTTGGCCACTCCCAGGGGCAGGGGAGTTGCATAACTTCCCAGGCAATTCCAGGCTAGGCAACTCCCATCTGGCCAAGAGCAATTCTCCAAAGAAAGAAGCAGCTGTGAACCACTAAGAACCAAAGCTAATAGCACGTGCATATGGAAACACCAGCCTGGTCAAGGGGATCTCAGTGTGTCAACAACAGCATTCTTATACTTACCATCTTATTTCAGTCCAAAAGATACTCCTTTGGACAATGTTCGGGTTCCTAATGCCTCCTTTAAACAATTCTAGTGGAGCAGAATATAATAATATACCAACTCATAGTGTTTTATTAAGAGCCTGCTGTGTACCAGTCACTTTTCTAAATGTATCAGGTTTACACAATAATCTATAAAGCAGGCTTGATTATTACTCATATGTTACAGATGAGAAAATGGAGTGACAGAGTAACTAATGAACTAATCAAGCTAGTAAGTGGCAGAGCCAGAGTTAGGACCCATTTTCTTAAAAATGCATTAAACTTCCTCCTGCCTGTAGCCAAAGGGTAGCAGCAAAAGAGAAAGAAAAATAAGCTCAGAGCTAAAGTGGTAAAATTCAATTATATGAGATACCACACCCAACTAGGTGAGAAAAAACAACAACAAAAAAAGCCTTTTGAATTATGGATATAAGAGCTTGAGGACAGTTAATAGTCTTTTGTGTGTATGTGAATTTCAAAAAAACATCTTGCAGTTTTATCCACTTGGTTGATGTTCACCATTTGAACTTTCAACATTTAAATCTCATGAAAGTGCTGTTGCATAAGACGTGACTCTATGCCAAAGGAAATAATAGCTAACACTTGTTAAGTAGTTTCTGTGTGCCAGGCACTCTTCTAAGCCATTTACATGGACTATATCATGTAATCCTCAGAACCTTGCCATGAGGCAGCCTCGTTTTCAGATAAGGAAACTGAGGCACAGAGAGTATAACTAATTTGTCTGAGCGTATATAGATAGGAAGCATCAGGGCCAGATTTTCAAGTGGGCAGTCAGGCTTTAGAGCTTATGTTCCTGCTTCCACTACCATGCTGTCAGAAGAGTTGTAGATGGCTGGAGCTGGGACTCATGTTGGAGAGTCTAACTTCTCCAATTTAAGATGGGAAACTGAGGCCCAGAAAGCATTGGTAATGTCCACAAGGTCACACAGACCCAGGATGCTTAATTTTCATAACAGTGCTATCTATATTTTGACAAGTTTTGTTAAAAAAATATATATAAACCAGAGACAGTGTCATTTAATTGACAAGAATTCAGGAGTGGGTTTTTAAATGTCTGAAGTCTCTTTTATTCTTCTCTCCCAGGAAGCGATAACACCAAGAGTTGTTTAGGAAGGCAAGGAAGAAACATCAGTGTCCTGTCTAGCATCAGAAAAAAACGACTTCTTATTTCTACTACTGTTATGAATCCCTCACTCATGTACACCTTTGTGATGTGACTTCCAAGTTACTATTCTATTTTCTGGCTGGAACCTGCAAATTCCAATCTGGAAGTATATCTCTTTAGGGAAAGGGAAGGAGGACCAGAACCAGTGTTTATTAAATACCTACTAAATGTCACATTTACTATGCATAGTTCTATATATGCTATGTAAATTACCCATAAAAAAAATCATTGGCATCACAAAGTGTGTCAGCTAGCATTTGCTGCATAACAAACCAACCCAGAATGCAGTGACTCAAAACATATTATTGCTGGTGAGTATATGGATCAGCTAGTGGTTCTGCTGAGCCTTACCAGGCTTAACTGATTCCAGCTGGATTCACTCATGTTCCTGCAGGTAGCTACTGGATTAGGTAGGGGCTGGCTGGTATAGGACGCCCTCAGCTGGGGTGGCTCATTTCTGTTCCATATCCTACAAAATGATATTCCATGCATGTTCATGTGGTACTGGTAGAAGAGAGTAAGCAGAAGCCTAAGGCCTCTGAGCCCTAAGCTTAGTTTGAACACACCATCCCTTCCACTCCATTCTATTGACCAAATCGAGTCACAAGCCTGGCCTAGATTCAAGGGGCAAGGGGAGAGAAAAACAGATTCCACCTCTTGATGGAATGAGCTGCAAGGTCACGTGGTCAATGCCATGAATACAGAGAGTGATAGAAAATTGGAAATTTGTCTGCAATGAACCAACCACAAATGCCCTGGAATATTCCAGATCACCTAAGCTGTATGTTTTTCTCCAAAAACATGTTTCGCTTGCATATCTAGACTACCTTTGAAGATTTTAGATTTCCCTTTAGATTCACTTACAGAAAAATTCAGGAAAGATGCTGTAGGGTTTTCAGATGGCATATAGGATTTTCAGTTTACCCAAGTAAGACAAATGACCATCTAAACCCAACAAAAGCCTATGTGCTTTTATTCCAAATAACAGCAGGACAAAGCTAACTCTACTTCTCCCCTCTTTATCTACTACATCACTCACTGTTTGAAAGAAGAATAAACTAGACAGGAAGCTTGATACTCCTGCCAGTTGGGTTTGGTAAGAGACCAGCCCAACAGCCAAGTATCTGCCTTAAGGGAAGACCCGTGGCCTCAGCCAAAATAGAAGCACACCTAGCCATGGTGTTTTGTTTCACAAATATAAAATAAAACATGTTATTTAAAAAAACCCAAAAACCTCTAAATCAGAGATCACAGATAGTTTTTATCCTATATGCCAACTCCAATTGGTTATTAGAAGCTTCCAGGGGTGCTATGTTGGAAATATTAGGCTTCAGGCAACTCTAACAAAATTAGTAAAGCACAAGAATTTTCCAGCAATAAAATGTCAGTGACTGATTCCCACCATTAGAATAAATTTACAGGGTAAGCATATTCTCATCTCCTGGGCCTCTTTCTTTCTCTCTACTTCTACCTGGGCTGTTTTTGAGAAAGGCAAGTAGAGCAGCAACTTTCTATCATAGACTCTGGAGATGGACACAACTTGACTTTTTTTTTTTTTGGCCTTTTCAAGTGTGTAGATGGTAAAGATCATGGAAGAACACAGGTATATCTATAAGTACAATCTATTCCAAAGATCAATATATTGGTCCAGACTAAATCTAACCCCAGAAGGAATATTTCTAAAACCCAGAAATAATTCAACAGTATCACAGCAGGGTGCAAATTTTTTTTTGCTTGCTCTAGGCCTACCTTGACATTGTTCTCAAGATAATATCATCTATCCACTGAACGGAGAGGAGTCTCAAGCTAGACCTGGATGGTCAGGCTCTAACTTAAGGAGAAACATCTCAGACCCAGAACAAGGCTTATCAATGACACAGCAATGCACATGGTATAGTGAAAAGAACACAAAACACAAAGGTTCAGATTCTGCCTTTGCAAGTTTAACATTTCTCCCAGAGTCTCATAAGAGATGTAATATAACCACCTCAGAGTTTGTAATGAGAATAAAATGGGCAAACATGTAAAGCACCCAGAGTAATAACTAGATCATACAGTTAGAGAGGCTAGACTCCCTAACTATAGCTATTATTATTAATTGCAAGGCAATAATAATAATTTTTGTTTGTTTTGTTTCCTTTTTTTCCCCATTTATTTATTTTATTGCATTTTAGGTTTTGGGGTACATGTGAAGAACATGCAAAATTGTTGCACAGGTACACACATGGCAGTGTGATTTGCTGCCTTCCTCCCCATCGCCTACATATGGCATGTCTCCCCTTGCTATCTCTCCCCAGCTCCCCACCCACCACTGTCCCTCCCCTATTTCCCCCCAACTGACCCCAGTGTGTAGTGCTCCCCTCCCTGTGTCCATGTGTTCTCATTGTTCAACACCCGCCTATGAGTGAGAACGTGCAGTGTTTGATCTTCTGCTCTTCAGTCAGTTTGCTGAGAATGATGGTTTCCAGGTTCATCCATGTCCCTACAAAGGACCCTAACTCATCGTTTTTGATGGCTGCATAATATTCCATGGTGTATATGTGCCACATTTTCCCTATCCAGTCTATCGTCGATGGGCATTTGGGTTGGTTCCAGGTCTTTGCTAC